>NC_034590.1:157100138-157148705 GCF_900095145.1 Mus pahari | reverse complement strand
ATATATATATATATATATATATATATATATATATATATATATTCCATAGACACCCAAGCCAACCAATCAGACTCCCAAACACACCTCTGTGACATGCACACCATCACACACAAACACAGGCGCACATAAAAGGGGGCGTACACACTGTAAAACACCCAGAACTCATAATGCATTCTTACCCAGGTATCCGTTACTTACCCCGGTACAGTTCATAGTTTCACACGCAGGCATCCTGCATCCTGCCTGCCTTTTAAAGCTCAGCCCCTCACTGTCCCCTCCCTGTGTCACAGAGTGCCTTGGGGAAGCTCTCCACAACAGGAGCAGGTCACTCTTCTAAGCCCACCTCCCTCACACCAAAAGATCCTGTGGAGGAAATGCTGGTCCAGAGGCTGAGGTGGCCTGAAGAGGAGGAAAAAGGCGGAGGCTGTGGCTGGGAGGTGTGTGGGGGCAGAGGCGGGGAGAGAGGGGAAGGGAGGAGACCCAGGGCAGGAGACAGGGAGGGAGGCTGCAGGGCAGTCTTACTCAGCCTTACTCAAGCAGGGGAGTCTGAGGGGGAAGTGGTGTGGAGCAGTGTGTCCTGGCTGAGCATCAGCAGGTGGGGGCCACGCCCCAGGGCTGCCATGACCCTGGAAGGGCTGGAAATGGTGGCTGTACTCGTGGTCCTGGTTCTTTTTGTCAAGGTTCTGGAACAGTTTGGCCTCTTTGAGCCTGTCTCCTTGGAAGGTAACCCAGGATAAGCTGGGCATATCTGAGTTACTGTTTGGGGACTGGGTTGTGCGGTCTTCATGCCCGGGTGCAGAGTGCGCAGGTGAGTGAGAGAGAGAGGGACGAGTGGGAATGCTGGGAACAGGATTCATGGGAGATGGCAAGGGGGAGAGAAGTTGGCGTGTGGGAGATGGGGGAGGGGGTGGAGAGAGTGAGGAGACCCTGGGCACACCTGGAGCCATCTAGAAAACAATGCCCAGCGTGAAGAAGGAAACCAGAGAGCGCCAGGATAAGCCACAGGGTCCCACATTGACTCTCAGGATGTGTGGCACCAGGTCTGGGTACTGGCAGAGGTGTTCAGGAAGCGGTGGGGGTAAATTATTCACCGTGTGGGATGTCCCTCTGTGTTCATGTGTGTAAGAGGAGGTGTAAGTTTGTGTATGTGACAGAGACATGACTGCACGTGTAGGAGTGACCAGACGGTGGCTTTGTGAGATAGTGGATGCTACTGTTTCTGGGCTGGTCAGGGTGTATGGCTCAGCTTCTTTGGATAGTAGGTTGAATGTGTAACTGTTCCCAGTGTTCCCAGAGGATATATAGCCCCACACTGGGGCATAAGGTGGGGGTGGATTCGAGGGCACAAGAGTGGGAGCATTGTGACCAAGACATCTGTGGCCCTGTCCAGACTTGGGATCAAGAGTGGATCAGATCTTAGCCTGGATATCTAGAGCCCTTTGCCTCCCAAACTCCTTGAAGTAAGTGAAGAGTGGTCTCTAGGGTTTCCATCTGTCCTGTGCCATGTCAGCTAGGAGGATAGCATTGGCAACGCACAGGGAACCACTCACATTCCACCTGCCCAGAGTTTTGGCCTCCCTTTCTTCTTCACAGCAAGAATCTGTGGCACACTGTCACCCAGTGATGACAGAGACAGGCAAGAACCCATGACAGGCAAGGGCGGGGGTGAGGAGGCTGTAGGATAGACACTTGGCAGAACTGGAAAGATGTCAAGGAAGCCAGAGACAAGGGGGAGGGTCTAGGGATTGCCTGTTCTGGGGCTCAGTAAGAGCACCCTCCGTTCTCTTGCCACGGTTATTGAGGTAGAAACAAGGAGTCAGGCCCAGATCAACTGAGGAGCTGGACTGAGCTGCTCATTACAGATGAAGTTGATTGCCTCTAATTCATACCCCCTTTAGTCTGTGATGGTGAGCAACGGACCATCTGGAAAACCCCATTGTCACAGAATATGTGAGAGAGGAGACACATGAGGCTTAGGAGCATGCAAGCAGGTGACATGGGGAGCAAGGAAGGTGGGGGCCCAGGAGAGCCACCCACCACCTGGGTGGCTGACACCACTGCCAGAGGCCCTGGGTATATATAATCCGGCTTCGGGAAACCATAGTCCATGCTAATGGAGGCCTGGGCCAAGGGCCAGGCCACCATCGATCCCTGCCTGGCCCATCGCCTCCCCCACTACCTCTCAGAAACTCCTGGGTGAGATGGGATGGGTTGGAGGGGAGAAGGCTGTAACCTTATACAGTCGCCCCCTTGGAGCAAGGGCTGGGCCTCTGGGTAGAGCCTGGGTTGGCAGGACAGTGTGGCATAGAGAGCTGTGACAGAAGACCAATGTAACTGAAGGACATTGGGCCCCACTAGGAATGACATAACCCTAGTCAGGGTACCAACTCCAGAGGATCTGTAGTAGTAGGTGAGTGCAGCTGAGAGACACACGTAATAGTGTTAGGGGTCTCCCGGGGTTCAGCTACAGTGACGAACACATGTAGAAACAAGGAGGATACAACCAGTGGGCTAGCCGTGAACCCCTGCTTGTCCTGCCCGCAATTCCCTAGTGCTAGAATTATAGGCAGGAACTATCACATCCAGCTATCTAAGAGCTGTCACTGTGTAAAAGTTTGCTGTGCTACTGGCAGTGGTGGCGCAGGCCTTTAATCACAGCACTCGGGAGGCAGAGGCAGGCAGATTTCTGAGTTCAAGGCCAGCCTGGTCTACAGAGTGAGTTCCAGGATAGCTAGGGCTGTACAGAGAAACCCTGTCTTGAAAAAAAAAAAAAAAAAGAAAAGGAAACATCCTCAGAGATGGTTACTGTTCCTGTGCTGTGGAGAGAGAGCATGTGAAGAGAAAGCATTTAGTGGGGGGCTTGCTTCATTTTCGAGGTTTAGGCTATGATCATCTTGTGTCTTGGTGGGAAGCAGGCAGGCATGGCACTGGGGCATACCTGAGAGCTTTACATCCTGACCCACAGGCAGCAGGCAGGCGGCGGGGACGAGAGGGGGAGTGCGGGGGGGGGGGAGAACACGCTAGGCCTAGACCACCCTCAGTGACACACTTCCTCCAAGAAAGCCACGTGTCCTAATCCTTCCCAAACAGTTTCACTAACTGGGGGCCAAGTATTCAAACGTAGTCACCTCTGGGGACCATTCTCATTCACACTATCACAGACACACGTAGAGGTGTGTCTCCTCAGGTGATTCTAAACCCAGCCATCACAAGTCTATTCTTTGTCTGACCAAGCCAGCTCAGTCAACAGGTTCTCCAGCGCTGGAGAAAAAAGACAGACAACATTGCGGCACAACTCCAGTCAATTCTGAGACTGAAGGCAGGTTTAATTTTTTTCCAATCCACTTTTATACCATTTTAATTACATGCAGGTATTAAGGTCAGTGCAATGAGGAATCAAGCAAGACAACAAACACAAAGCCCCATGATCTGCTCCTAAGGATGAGCAAGATGTCTGAGCCTACTTCTTTCTTCTACCCTAAAATCAGATCTTACTTCCTTGTCCTTGGCCAATGCCGGGTCCTTGCCCAAACTTACTTCTTTGTCATACCCTAATGTCAGATTCCTGCCAAGCGGCACCCCAAAAAGGCTCTCCACATTTGTCAACTTTTCTTTTTTTATTTTTCCTGTTTGTTTTTTTTTTTTAAAACAGGGTTTCTCTGTGTAGCCCTGGCTGTCCTGGGACTCACTCTGTAGACCAGGCTAGCCTCGAACTCAGAAATCCACCTGCCTCTGCTGGGATTAAAGGTGTGCGCCACCACTGCCCGGCCCTGTCAACTCTTCTATCCCTGGTCTTCATTTTGTTTTTTTTTGTTTTTGTTTTTGTTTTTGTTTTTCGAGACAGGGTTTCTCTGTATAGCCCTGGCTGTCCTGGAACTCACTTTGTATTTGTAGACCAGGCTGGCCTCGAACTCAGAAATCCGCCTGCCTCTGCCTCCCGAGTGCTGGGATTAAAGATGTGCCCCACCACGCCCAACTACTATCCCTGGTCTTCAAAGGTTCTTGGTTACCTCATAGTGCAAATGTGTTTAGTTCATCTGTATGAGCACACACGCAGGCACGCATGGAATTTCTTTAAGCGTGTGTATGCATACGTATGCCTTGATGTGAAGGTCAGAGGTCACCCTTCAGGAGTCCAGTCTCACTTTCCTTTTCCGTGGAGTGAGGGTTTCTCAGATTTCTGCTGCTACTTTGTTGAGTACTCCAGGTGAGCAGGTGGGTAGTCCCTTTCCTGTTTCTTGCAGTCTCTTGTGGATTTTCTCTATTAAATGTCTGCAGCTTTCCCATAGCTCTGGCTTCTCCAACGTCCTGAGGGCTCCCATGCAGCTTAGATTTCAGCTTCAGAGTGTCATGTAACATCTTCTCAAGAGCAAGCACTCCTCCACTAAGCTATGTCATGAGCCCCACTGTCTGTGTTTCTGTTGGCATGCTTGTCTGCCACAGTCTCACTAAAATGGCCCGGTAAGCCCTCCTTAGGTCTTCTCTACCCTATGGCGTCTCTCAAACCGTTTCTAAAGTTCTACAAACAACCCTGGTTAACGGTAACAACCCTACTCCTGGAACCAGTTACTTTTTTTTTTTTTTGGTTTTTCGAGACAGGGTTTCTCTGTGTAGCCCTGGCTGTCCTGGAACTCACTCTGTAGACCAGGCTGGCCTCGAACTCAGAAATCCACCTGCCTCTGCCTCCCAAGTGCTGGGATTAAAGTGGTATTCACCACCACTGCCCAGCTTTCTGGATGGTTCTAAGTCTGGTCAAGCTAACAATAGATATTAACCTTCACAGAGATCCAGGTTAGAATGCCGTGGGTGTTTCTTAATAGCCTCGGTCCTTATATCTTGAGATTCCCTCATACATAGCCTTATGGTGCCTGAGGGTCCTCATAGATTGTATGTCGTTTGACCATGTTGTGCATGAGATAGATGGTCTATATGGCTCTCTGTATGTGTGATCATGTTTTACTTTGGCCATATTTGTGTATATTAGAGTATTGGGTAAAACTTTGTGGTTGGAACAATGCTTAGGCCATCAAGTGTTACTGTCCTTTCTATGTCACCTGCCATTCTAAATGGTTACTGTGCCGCATGTGTGTGTGTGTGTGTGAGAGAGAGAGAGAGAGAGAGAGAGAGAGAGAGAGAGAGAGAGAGAATCCCTATTTAGACAAACCCTTAGACATTACCCCGAGTGGAGTTAGCCATTAGTAGATTCTGAGGCCGCCTCACTCTTGCCTGCCATGTCTCTTTATACAACACGACCAAGCCTGGCCCCAGTTGACTGTCCATGTCGATGAGACCCAGTAGGCAACCCGGCCCCACCTGTCCTGCCCGTCCACACATCCCCCATTCATTTCCTATCCCCACCCCAGCCAGTGTTGATTTGTGATTGGTGGGGGAGCAGCTAGGCAAACAGAGACCGGAGGGGCAGTGGAAGTTAACGTGCCTTCCTGGGGTCTTTTCTCTTCCCAGGCCACCCTCCAGGGCCCAGTAAAAAAGCCCTGAAGCAGCGGTTCCTCAAGCTGCTGCCGTGCTGCGGGCCCCAAGCCCTGCCCTCAGTCAGTGAAAGCAAGTGCCTCTCCTATGCTTCCGGGGGTGGGGCGTGCGTGCGTGCGTGCGTGCGTGCGTGTATGCGTGCTTGACGTGTGGTGGGAATTGGGAACTGGCTGGGTCTGAGTGTGAAGGGTGTAGCTACAAACTGGAATGTATAGTCATGCTTTGTGAGCATCCCTAGCCTGCAAAATGGTGAGCCAGGGCCAGCGTGTTAGGCCTGAAGCCTGAGCCCGCATAAGCACGGCCATGGCGTAGCTGGTGAGGTTGGTCTGCAGTTCTGTGGCCTCCCTGTTTTTAGACCTTGGAATGTATGTCACCTGTGTGCCTTAACAGGTGACAAGTGTAGATGTCAGGCTATTGAGGTTTTCCTGTGCTAGCCTGATCTTCAACTGAGAGGCCCCCAATTGAGTAGTGACCTCCTTTTGTCTATAGGTTCCATTTCTTCTGCTGAGCCTTGCCCAGCTTATAAAAGCATACTGAATTTTGTAAGCCATAAAGGCCCAGTAGCAGCTATTTGAGCACTTAAAGTTGTGTCACTCGGATGGTGCCACCACGGAGAGTTAATTTGGAAAAGAAGGGGACTGTATTGGGGGAGTCCATTTCATCACGAGTGTCTGTGTGCAGTGCGGTGTGCTCTTGATGTGGGTCTGGGGTTCGTGTGTTGAAACACTCAAGTCTGTGAGATTTCCTGAGAGTGTGGGGCCAGGGGAGTGTCTGCAGTTGGCCTGGTCTTCTGCCGCCTTCTCGGTGACAATTCGCTCCCTTCAGCATTAGCTGCCCCAGCCTCCCTCCGCCCCCACAGACCCCGCCCGCTGGACCCAGGTGACTTACTCTCCTGGTTGGGGCGGGATGGGGGTACTTGCCTGGGGGGGGGGGCGGGATGGAAGATGGGAGCTAGGGTGGGACTGAGGGTGGAGTTGGGATTGGGTCTGAATGATGATTGGCTGGAGCTGGGTGGGGGCATGGCTCGGGCATGGCTGGGATGGGCGGGGTTTGTTTAGGATCGGGTTGGGTTGTGGGCCCTTAAGAAATGGGGTTTGGGAAGCTCTAAATTGGTACAAAAAAAGGTTCCGACCTTCTGGAGTGCCTGGTCCCCATTCTGTCCCCTTACTGAGAAGATGCGACAAGGGATTGTCCCCACCAGAAGCCAGAGCTGAGTCCCGAGCCAGGCATAGCCTTAGCCCCAACTGACCTCGTAGCTAACCAGTGTCTTTTTCTCCTTCGACGTTCTCAGCTCGGGAGTCTGGCTAACTGTTCTCTCGGGTGTGGAAGATGGGACAAGGAGAAGGGGGTGGGGTGGAGGATATGCGTTAGTTGCCCAAGTGATCTCAGGGGCCTGACCTGAGGCAAAGCTATCCCCCTACCACTCCCCGCAGACAGCGTGGAGGATGAGTTTGAACTGTCCACGGTGTGTCACCGGCCTGAGGGTCTGGAACAACTCCAGGAACAAACCAAGTTCACACGCAGAGAGTTGCAGGTCCTGTACCGAGGCTTCAAGAATGTGAGTAGAGGGCAGAGCTAAGTGGACAAGGGCTGACCAATATGGCCTGGCTACTTTGAAGAGGGAGATGGGTGGGGCCTGGAGACCCAACATCTAGCCTGAGGTTGGGGCGCTGGGGTTGGCAAGCTGGACTTGTGATGGTTTAGTCCGTGTTTATTTGTACACGGGGAAGAGGTCTTGCCAGTCCTTACCTGAACTCTGTGGTAAGTTACACAGAAGCAAGATTTTTTTTCCCCTCCTTATGGGAGTCTGAGGGTGGTGATGGGGAAGGGAGTGGGGTTCGTGTGTCTGCTCAGTCTGGTTGTCCCCACCCAGGAATGTCCCAGCGGAATTGTCAACGAGGAGAACTTCAAGCAGATTTATTCTCAGTTCTTTCCCCAAGGAGGTGAGGAGACAGACACCCAAGGGTGTGACAGCTGCCCACCCCTAGGCTGAGGCAGGAGGAGGGTTCTGGAGGTGTGGGGGTGCTGAGAGACTGAAGGCTGAGAAAGCCGAGGAGAAGTGGTTACACCTGCCTGAAGGCCATGTCCCTGTCCCACAGACTCCAGCAACTACGCTACTTTTCTCTTCAATGCCTTTGACACCAACCATGATGGCTCTGTCAGTTTTGAGGTGAGCCAGGAGAGATGATGGGTCAAACAAGCCTGTTTCCCTGGGCTTCCGGGGGGGGGGGGGTCGGGAACCAAGATTTCCATGCCAACCCAAAGAGTGGGTTGGCAAAGTTCCCTCCCCTTCCTTTCCAGGACTTTGTGGCTGGTTTGTCAGTGATTCTTCGGGGAACCATAGATGATAGGCTGAACTGGGCCTTCAACTTATATGACCTCAACAAGGATGGCTGTATCACAAAGGAGGTGCAGGGCCACCGCGGGGCAAGAGGGGTGGCGGGTGGGGCGCTGGGTGGTGCTGTGCAAAGGGATCTGATATCATAGGTATCAGCAGTAAGGGGTGAGGGAGGTCTGTCCTTGGCCCTTAGCCCCTAAATTTGGAGACTAGACGCTCTTAGGGAAAAATCTCATTTGACTTAACAGGAAATGCTTGACATCATGAAGTCCATCTATGACATGATGGGCAAGTACACCTACCCTGCCCTCCGGGAGGAGGCCCCAAGGGAGCATGTGGAGACTTTCTTCCAGGTGCCTGGGTCTGGGTGGGCTGGTGGCCCTGGGGTGGAGGGAAGGACACCTGGCGCCAAAAGGCATTACCTAAGTGTATCTCTCTCTCTCTCTCTCTCCCCCTTTTGCCCCCCCTTATTCTCCTGCCGGACCATCTTCTTACAGAAGATGGACAGAAACAAGGACGGTGTGGTGACCATTGAGGAATTTATTGAGTCTTGTCAACAGGTATGGCTCCACCCTCTATACGTCCCTGTCCTGAACTAGAGTTCAGACCGAAATCCATGAAACAGGAAAAGGCTCCCCTCAACTTCATGTCACACCCCACCTCCCAATCCTGTTTCCTCATGACCAGGGGCAGACTTACCCCCTTTACTCCTTCTCCGCCTCAGATCCCCCCAGGTGACCTTCTTAATTCCTGAATGTCCCCCTTTGATTAAACATGTTTCTCTGTGCCTCTGACAAGCTTTCCTCTCTCTCTCTCACTCTCTCTCTCTCTCTCTCTCTCTCTCTCTCTCTCCCTCTCCCTCTCTCTCTCTCTCTCTCTCTCTCTCTCTCTCTCTCTCTCTCCCTCCTTCCCTCCCTCCCTCCCACCATGACCACAGGACGAGAACATCATGAGGTCCATGCAACTCTTTGATAATGTCATCTAGCTCCCCAGGGAGAGGGCTTAGTGTGTCCTGGGGTGACCATGCTGTAGCCCTAAGTCCAGGTGAACCTAACCCTCCTCTCCCCGGGCCTGTCCTCATCCTACCTGTACCCTGGGGGCTGTAGGGATTCAACATCCTGGAGCTTCAGAAGTCCAGGTCCCTGAACTAAGTGGTGAGAGTAGGCAAGCTAAGTCTTTGGAGGGTGGGTGGGGGCGTGCAGGTTCCCAACCCCCGACGGCGCTCACGCCCCTTCTCGATGGATACCTAGTGCTGAGGCTACCCCTGGTGTAGGGACCGAGTGGTTCTCTGCCTCCCAGCCCCACTCTAGAGACCACACTAGACAGACTATCTCCTGCTATGGTGCTTTCCCCCGTCCCTAATCTCATAGATTTTCCTCTTAAGACTCCCTGCTCAGAGAACATGTTTTGTCCCTGTCCCTGGCTGGCTTTTCAGCCTAGCCTTTGAGGGCCCTGTGGGAGGGGGGACAAGAAAGCAGAAAGAATCTTGGCCCCGAGCCAGTGGTTAGGTCCTCCTAGGAATGGACTGGAGTGGAGACCAGAAAGCCTAGGCAGGCTATGAGAGCCCAGGTTGGCTGTCACTGCCAGGTTCCACAGGACTGCTGCCCTGGGTCCGCAGAGTATGAGTTTCCAGACTTTCCAGAAGGCCTTATGTCCTTAGCAATGTCCCAGAAATTCACCATACACTTCTCAGTGTCTTAGGATCCAGATGTCTGGTCCATCCCTGAACCCTCTCCCTCCTCCTTGCTCGTATGGTGGGAGCAGTGGCCAGGGGATGATGAGTGAGCAGTGTCCTGGATGATGGCTGTCAAGGTCCCACCTACCCTCTGGCTGTCAGCCTTTCAGGTGACAGCTGTTTGGTTCTCCATGACCCCTGTCTAGATGTAGAGGCATGGAATGAGTCTAGTGGCCGCCTTAGGAGAATGGGAAGGAAAAGATGGGTACTCCATCTGAACCCACTGTGGGGGCATCCATTCGAATCTTTGCCTGGCTCCCCACAATGCCCTAGGATCCTCTAGGGTCCCCCCCTCCCTCTCTTTAGTCTACCCAGAGATGCTCCTGAGCTCACCTAGAGGGCAGGGACCATAGGGACCATGGGATCCAGGTCGAACCTGTCGTCAGCATCCGGCCATGCTGCTGCTGCTGCTTATTAATAAACTTGCTTGTCGTTCAGCGCCCCTTCCCAGTCAGCCAGGGTCTGAGGGGAAGATCCCTACTTCCCCGCCTCCTGTCAGACATTGTTGACTGCTTTGCATTTTGGGCTCTTCTACCTATTTTGTAAAATAAGAAAGACACCTGATCCAATAAAACACATGGCTATGCACAGCCCGCCGTCTCTGCCTCTTTATCCCCGTTACCCTACAGTTGCCAGGGGATCCAGTGACAGGCTTGCAGCCCTTTAAACTCTCAAGGAAATGCTTGTTAAGTGTGGCTGTGACTTGGCACATGACCAGGACTCTGGTTGGATATCCATCTGACCTCAGCCCCTACACGGATCTCCTCTCATGACTCGAGAGGACACAGGGAAAGGTGGGATGCGGTCTAAAGGTTGTATGTGCTAAGCATGTTGTCTCTCCCCACCTTGCCATAAATGTATTTTATTCCAGTTCTTGAAAATGAAAATTTTGCCATTCCATTTCAACATGAATGTGAATTCTAAAAATGGAAGCAAATACACATGAGATGTAATGCATATATACATTTACATATTTTCAGAATTTAGGTTCATTGATGTCTGAACTTTTCTTATGTTCTCTCTCTTTTTTAGAATTTGTCGTTATTGTTGTTAGCGTACAAAATAATAATGTTTCCTATGATGTTTTCCTTCTTTCTTGTATGGGCCTGTTTGTGTGTGTGTTTTCTGTGTGGGTTGTAGGTGCTCCTGCTTGTGCCAGTGGAGGCCAGAGGGCAGTGTTTGAGTGTCGTCTTCCAGCCTGTTTTTTGAGGCAGGGTCTCTCACTGAAAATTCAGCTTACCTATTAAGTTAGACTGGCTGGCCCAAAGTTCCCAGGAATCTACCTGTCTCCCCTGTCTCCCCCTGTCTCACTTGTCTCCACCTGTCTCACTTGTCTCCACCTGTCTCACCTATCTCCACCTGCCCAGGGCTGGGATTACAACTCTTGCTTCCTAACCCAGCTGGAGGTCAACCCCAGGAGGTCAGGGGCAAGCACTTTACCAACTGAGCCACCCTCTCCCATAAGTATATTTCATTGTATCGTCTCACACATACCCGCTCAGCTACCTTACCTTGCTGGTCTCCCGTTCTGTTCCAGTAGTCTCCCGTTTTCCCTTTTGTTTTGTTGTGTATGTGTGTGTGTGTGTGTGTGTGTGTGTGTGTAAAACTCTAGATTCTGCATGTAAGAGGAAATGTACACTATTTTTTTTCTTTCTCCCTTTCTTTACATCCAAATGACATAGTTTCTCTTCCATCTCTCTTGGGACATTGCTTTCTGAGGCAGGGTGTCAGATGGCCTGGCTGACTTCAAACTCACTCTGTAGCCAGTCATGATCTTGAACTCTGAATCTTCTTAAGTCTCTCCTTCTCAGTGCTGGGATCACAGGCAAGTGGTACCATTGTTTCAGTGTTTTATAGTTGAGTAACCACCCTGCACCAGCCAGAGTAAGGATGAGCTGCTGTGGACAGACTCTGTCCACACACAAATGACAAGGCTGTTCATTTCCACTGGAGAGACAGTATGGTACAGTATATATGGGGGAGCTTTTCAGATTTTTTTTTTTTTTTNTTTTTTTTTTTTTTTTTTTTTTTTTTTTGATGTTGCTGTTGGTGGCAGCTTCTGGAATTGTTCTGGGGGGACTAGGGTTTCAGTCGTGAGTTCTAAGTCTCACAGACAGACTCTGAAGGAAGTTTAGGACTGTTATACTATTTTATCAGCATCCGGGAGAGCAACAGGGCAGGCAGGGTGTAAATCTTAGCAGCGTGGAGCAGAGGAGGGAAGGTTTGCGATGGGGTCAGCAGTGGCCACACCCCATAGAAGGCAGGGGAGAAGTCTTCCAAAGAACAAAGCTCAGAGTGTAAAGGCAACCTCACCGAGAGTTTTGGCTGGCATTCAAATGAGAGGAGGGAGGAGGAAGTTCGTGAAGGAGGGAAGATAGATAACTGTTCCTCCCCTTGCTTTTTTGTTGTTTGCTTTTGTTTTTAGATACAGGGTTTCTCTGTAGAGCCCTGGCTGTCCTGGAACTAGCTCTGTAAAACCAGGCTGGCCTCGAACTCAGAGACCCACTTACCTCAGTCTCCCATGTACCACCATGCCCAGCTTTCTCCCAGTTCCTTTTTTCTGTTTAAGATGATTGTTAGGCCCAATTAGATCCCCATCCCTTTTAATTTTGAATTTTAAGCTAAAGGACCATTTTATTAGAATTTAATTAGGAAAAAAAGAAAAAGAAACCAAGGCAGGCAAGTGGTAAACTTCTGTAGCTCCTGGGAGAAAAGAGGTGAAGAAAAGCAAAGGTCCAAGAAAGCTGGCAGGCTCCTCAGGGGAGGTTGGCAAAGAGCTACATGGAAGGGAGAGAGGAAGGTTTCCCAGAAACCTAGATAAAGCCTGTGTCTGGGCAAACATGCTTAGGGCTGGGCTAGTATCTGAGAAGATCGTGAAAAGTTTGATTAGCTTCCATCTGGACTCATAAGGGAGGAGACAACGGTATGTAATAGTCTAGTTCTTGAGGCAGGTGGAATGGAATGTTCCACCAAGGCCAGAAGCAGAACTTAAAGAGTCCATTCTTTTGGAGAAAGCAGCTTTCCCTAAAAGGGCCTCTGCAAAATCCTGATACTTCTGACTTCTCATAAGGTATTTTACACCTTAAAAAGGCTTTTAGTCCAGCACTTGGGAGGCAGAGGCAGGAGGATTTCTGAGTTCAAGGCCAGTCTGGTCTACAAAGTGAGTTCCAGGACAGCCAGGGATACACAGAGAAACTGTCTCGAAAAACCAAAAAAAAAAAAAAAAAAAAAAAAAATGATAATAATAATTTCAGATTTACAGTAATTAGTTACTCTGAGAATGCTGCCTTTTGAGAAATCCTTCCTCCCTCCCTTCCTGTCTTAACTGAAGCAGAGTTGGGCATTTTTATTTATTTATTTTATTTATTTATTTATTTATTTTGGTTTTTCGAGACAGGGTTTCTCTGTATAGCCCTGGTTGTCCTGGAACTCACTTTGTAGACCAAGCTGGCCTCGAACTCTGAAATCTGCCTGCCTCTGCCTCCCAAGTGCGAGTTGGGCATTATTAGAGGCCAAGACCGACCAATGAGCTGGCTCAGCAGGTTAAGATGTTAGCTGTCAAGCTTAAGGACTTGAGTCCCACCCCTGGGATGCCTGTGGTAGAAGCTGAGACCCAGGCTTGCCTGATTTCTGTCCCTTGGGCCCTCTGATCTCCACATGGGCACCAATGTCACCAATTCACAAGTTGTATGCGATTAAAAGATTTTCTCCCACCAAATGCAAATGGAGGGCTGCCATTACATATGATTACCATATGATCAAATGGACTAACTCAGTGCAGGCCACCTGGGGCAAGGACAGATTTCCTGAGTGCTTGTACAGACTGGGAGTGGTGAATGGTAGGAACTCCATTACTTGCTGACTCATCCAAAGGAGGAAGTCAGGCCCTCTCCCTCCCTAGACACTGACAAGGTCAATGGAGAGGTTGTTTTCACAGAAGCAAAAGCTCCTGGTGGAACTAGAGCAAATACCCAGAACAGTGAGGCCCCGGCTTCAGTCCCCACCAGTATCACAGAAAATATCTAACTTCCCCAGTGGTTGTGTTGTCTGTGTTTCCTGAGTATCTCATCTGAGAACCCTGTTCCTTTGGTTCTGTGGCTTCAAATATGATCGAAACTGTGGGGTTTGATTTGCAGGGAGTGAGCAGGGGGTGGGGGGCTTGATTAATGTTTGTTTCCATCTCACCGTTTTGGTTTTGAGAGGTTGCTGGGTGTGAAAGACAGGGTCTGGTGTATATTGTACAAGCACTGTGTCACCAAGCTGTACCCCTCCTCATCCCCCACTCCCTGAAGTTCATCCTCAGATCCTAAGTC
Source organism: Mus pahari (assembly GCF_900095145.1). Lineage (NCBI taxonomy): Eukaryota > Metazoa > Chordata > Mammalia > Rodentia > Muridae > Mus > Mus pahari. The sequence goes on along the minus strand of NC_034590.1, from coordinate 157,134,832 downwards.
AAGAACCTAGGATGGAATATACCCTCCAGATTTCTTCCCTTTTTATTTATTTTATGTATATGAATACAATGTTGCTCTCTTCAGACACACCAGATCAAGGCATCAGATTCCATTACAGATGGTTGTAAACTACCATGTGGTTGCTGGGAATTGAACTCAGGACCTCTGAAAGAGAAGCTAGTGCTCTTAACCACTGAGCCATCTCTCCAGCCTTATTGCTTTTTTTTTTTTTTTTTTTTTTTTTTTTGATGTTGCTGTTGGTGGCAGCTTCTGGAATTGTTCTGGGGGGACTAGGGTTTCAGTCGTGAGTTCTAAGTCTCACAGACAGACTCTGAAGGAAGTTTAGGACTGTTATACTATTTTATCAGCATCCGGGAGAGCAACAGGGCAGGCAGGGTGTAAATCTTAGCAGCGTGGAGCAGAGGAGGGAAGGTTTGCGATGGGGTCAGCAGTGGCCACACCCCATAGAAGGCAGGGGAGAAGTCTTCCAAAGAACAAAGCTCAGAGTGTAAAGGCAACCTCACCGAGAGTTTTGGCTGGCATTCAAATGAGAGGAGGGAGGAGGAAGTTCGTGAAGGAGGGAAGATAGATAACTGTTCCTCCCCTTGCTTTTTTGTTGTTTGCTTTTGTTTTTAGATACAGGGTTTCTCTGTAGAGCCCTGGCTGTCCTGGAACTAGCTCTGTAAAACCAGGCTGGCCTCGAACTCAGAGACCCACTTACCTCAGTCTCCCATGTACCACCATGCCCAGCTTTCTCCCAGTTCCTTTTTTCTGTTTAAGATGATTGTTAGGCCCAATTAGATCCCCATCCCTTTTAATTTTGAATTTTAAGCTAAAGGACCATTTTATTAGAATTTAATTAGGAAAAAAAGAAAAAGAAACCAAGGCAGGCAAGTGGTAAACTTCTGTAGCTCCTGGGAGAAAAGAGGTGAAGAAAAGCAAAGGTCCAAGAAAGCTGGCAGGCTCCTCAGGGGAGGTTGGCAAAGAGCTACATGGAAGGGAGAGAGGAAGGTTTCCCAGAAACCTAGATAAAGCCTGTGTCTGGGCAAACATGCTTAGGGCTGGGCTAGTATCTGAGAAGATCGTGAAAAGTTTGATTAGCTTCCATCTGGACTCATAAGGGAGGAGACAACGGTATGTAATAGTCTAGTTCTTGAGGCAGGTGGAATGGAATGTTCCACCAAGGCCAGAAGCAGAACTTAAAGAGTCCATTCTTTTGGAGAAAGCAGCTTTCCCTAAAAGGGCCTCTGCAAAATCCTGATACTTCTGACTTCTCATAAGGTATTTTACACCTTAAAAAGGCTTTTAGTCCAGCACTTGGGAGGCAGAGGCAGGAGGATTTCTGAGTTCAAGGCCAGTCTGGTCTACAAAGTGAGTTCCAGGACAGCCAAGGTTATACAGAGAAATCCTGTCTCAAAAAACCAAAAAAAAAAAAAAAAAGGCTTCTAGTGTATTTTAGTGTATGTGTGTGTTAACACACATGCACACAAAACAAAAAGCAAAAAAAAGGCTTTTAGTGTATTTTAGTGTATGTGTGTGTTAACACACATGTACACACACTAGGCCATATGTGGAGGTCAGAGGACAACTTGCCAGGTGTCACTTCTCTCTCTCCTTCCACCACGTGAGCCCAGGTACCTTTATGCCCTGAGTCGACTCACCTGCCCTGGTAATTTGACTCTTAAGGAGAGGCATTTGTGACATAGCCAGTTTTAGAGTTACTGGGGAAACAGCCGGTGAGATCCACAGCTGATTGTGAAGGAACAGTCCATTTTAAGTGGCTACCTAATAGAATCGGTCTCATTATGTGGCTCAGGCTGACCCGGAGCTCAGATCTTCTGGTGTCAGATTCCCCAGTGGCTGGGGTTACGGGTTTAAAACCCTGGTTGGTTCTTCCTTCACCTGACAAAGTGGGCTAGCTCAAGGCTATCTGGGAAGTTTGTAGCACAAAGTTAGAGCAGACTCAGACCCAAACCTCTGTCTAGGATGGCCTTGGAGTTAAGACCTGTGTAGTTTGTTGTGGTACACATGTTCAGAACTCTCACACTTAGGAGGCAGAGGGATCCCACATTTCAGGGCCGCCACATTTACATTTTAGTTCCAGGACAGCCAGGACTAGAGAGTGAGGCCTTGTCTCAAAAACAAATAGGGCTTGGGAGATGGCTCATTTAGAAGTGCTTGTGTCTCAAGCTTGAGGACTTGAATGGGCCATGTGCTCATGACCCATCTTCTCCCATGAAGGTCTCCTCTCCTCGTGGTCTGTACCTGCGACCCTCAGCCCAGTAACTGAAACCCTGGCCACTTCTATTCTCCCCAGTAACTGGCTGTAGCCATTTTTATTTAACCAATAGCTTTAAATTAGGGAGCCAGTAGCATCACTTGTTCTAAGTGAGCTCCTTGGATCTTGGGAGCTAGGATTTAGCACCGAGTACAAAGCAGCATCAGACCAACCCCCACACGCGTTACACACGTCTTGCACGGCTGTGAGCACTGCCCAGCAAGGCTAGAAGAGGGCATTAGATGCTGCCACCAAGAACCAAAGGTACATCACTTGGGATGCAGAGGCAGGTGGCGCTCTGGGTTCGAGGCCAGCCAGGGCTCCACAGAGAAAGCCTGTCTCAAACACAACAAACAAAACTTCCCACCTTTCAGGTCTGGGATGTAGCTAAAGGGGTAGAGTGCTTGCTTACCTAGCTTATGCGAGCCCTTGGCTTTGGCTACCACACTGAAGGAAAAATAAATGTTCTTCAGCTGGCAATGGTGCCTGACAGGGATGATTTCACACTCCCCAGAGCTACTTATTGAGAAACTGTCTCAAAAAGAGACATGGAAGAAACAGAAGGAAACAAGCTGGACATAGGTGGGGCATCCCTATACACCAAGCACCAGGAAGGCAGAGGCGGAGGGGAGGAGCAAAGAGTAGGAAATTATTCAGTGAAGAGAGAACTGTTCTCTTCCAAAGGACCCGAGTTCAGTTTCCAACAGACACGTTCAGTGGTTGGCAACTGCATCTTCTGCTGCCCCACCCCCAGCAAACAGGACACGCGCGCGCGCACACACAGACAGACAGACAGACACACACACACAAAACAAAAAAGTCTTGGATGGGACTGGCAATAAAGGGGCTCACCCAGCCTGGGCCTGACAACCTCCTGAGTTTGATCTCCAGCATCCACAAAGGGAAGAGAACAGACTTCCTCAAGTTGTTCTCTGATTGCCACATGGGCCATGGCCTGTGAACCTACACAAAATAAATAAGGCCACCAACTCCCTGGAGTGTTTGTATAACACGTTCAAGGCTCTGGGCTGGATACCCAACACCGCAACGGAAGTTCTCGCCTGCAATGTGCACCCCCTCAGCGTCCCAGGAGCTACAAGTTGGGCTACTGCTACGATGAAGTATTTAAAAAAAAAAAAAAAAAAAAAAAAAAGACTACTTAACATTGAAAATGAGAGGTTTGTTCCCAAACAGGGCAGATCTCTTAAAAAACTGAAATGTCAAGTGAACTCAGAGGACTACAGGCGGCAAGCATTCCTAGGGAATGCTGGTGCTAAGGTTAAAAGGGTCGTGTCCCTTACGCACACCGCACACTCTCCATCACCGTAACAAACTCGCCTTCCACTCTCTTCTACCTTTATTAGACTTTTGTTTTCCCTGTAATTGGAATGCAGTCTTTCTTCTCCATACGTAGTCTGGTGAATTTCATACCACAAAACATACTCCCAAACATACTCCCAAAACAAACGTAGGGCTATACCAAGCAGAGACGTAACAGCGGGGTTTAACCATATTATGAGGTCATAATGGTCCCACAGCCCACGATGAGGCAAACTCAATAAACAGTTGACTGCTCAATTTAAAACAGGGTTAACTCCGAAGAGGGGGGTAGAAGAAAATGAGTCAGGACAGAGGCGTGAGCTGAGCTCCTTCGCATGGTGTCTTCACAGAAGCAGACGTGGGTCAGGCAGCCCCGATGAACCAAACTGGTGCAACAATCTCCAAAGTAGGTCAGTGTCTCCTACCACTTTAAGAACCAGAAGCATCGCCCCGGCGCCTGCGCACCGACAGGGTAAACACCTCCTTTCCGCCCTCCCCCCCCCTCCTCCCAAACGCCCCAGCCGGCCGCGTTCTCCCATGTTCCCCTCCTCCGGGTGCGGTAATGGTCCGACCCAGAGTGTGGCGCTCATCCCGGAGGGTGGCGAGCCAACATGGTACGTCCCACCGCCGCACACCTCCGCGGTGTTCACGGCGCCCTTTGTCCCTTTCCCCCCCTAGCAAGTGAAGCGCAGTGGGCTGATCCCAGGGCAAGGCGGGGGAGCCGGGCTGGGGACCGGTCTGAGCCGGTCTGCGGCGCAGGCGCAGTGCGGATAAACAGGAAGCGGGCGGCAGAGGCAGCGGCAGGAGCTGCTTAGGGACTCCGGTGGGGAAAGAGAGCCGGAGAAAGCGGGCTGACCGGAGGGCGGCGGGCGTGGAGGACGAGCCAAGGCGCCTCCTCGGCCCTCCTTCCGTGGAGACACGGTGGCGGCCTCGCCCTCCGCTTAGGCTCCCGGCTCCCAGCGCGGGCGGAGGCGGCGGCTGACAAAGGGCTCGAGCCGGTGCCGCCGCCCTTGTCATCCGGGCACTCGGGGCCCCCGCCGAGAGGAAGGGGGAAGGGCGGAGGGGGAGGGGAAGGAGCCCCGGAGGCGCGCGTTCGAAGCCGCGGCCCCTTTGCAGGGCTCCGGGCTTGTGGCCCAACGGACCGAGGCCGAAGGGGAACGGCGGCCGGCGGCAGGAGGATGGTGCAGAAGGAGAGCCAGGCGGCGCTGGAGGAGCGGGAGAGCGAGCGCAACGCCAACCCTGCCGCCGCCTCGGGGGCTTCGTTGGAGCCGTCCGTAGCTCCGGCCCCCGGAGAAGACAACCCGTCGGGAGCCGGGGCGGCGGCCGCGGTCGGGGCGGCCGGAGGGGCCCGCAGGTTCCTGTGCGGTGTCGTGGAAGGTGAGTCGGCCTTCCAGCCCCGACGCGGTGCTCAGCCTCCGACCCCGGGAGGGGCGTGCTGGGGACTCTTCCGGCAGCTCCCCGCCCCCAGGACGGACGGGAGGCGTCCGTCCTTGCCAACACGGGGCCGGGGGCAGGGCGCGAGGAGACAGGCGGTGGGCACACTTCTTTACCTCTGGTATGTCCCGGCTTCGCCGACTCCCGGCTATGGAGGAGTCTGACCCCACCCTCCTCTGGCTTAGAGCCAGACGGATTTGTCGGAGGAGGAGGAGGAGGAGGCGGCGGTGGCAAGGAAGGAGCCTGTGGTCCGGCTGTGCTTCACTTCTTAGTACCTTGGGATCTCAGTCCGCAGGGATGCCTGCTTTCAAATGAGGAAATTTGTGCAGCGCTCCCATCCCCCGCCCCCATCCTTGTAAGGGGAAAAAAAAAGCCCTCACAGGCATGTTTTTACGCGTGGAGGAGCGCAGTCAGCTTATGATATTACAAATTCCTTCAGGCTTAGGAAATGTTCTGTTTTTATTTGTATTTATTTTTGTTAGCCTGTAAGTCTCCTTCACCTCTTGAGCCTCACTTGCAGCCTAGAAAAGTATCATCCTTTACCAATTGCTGTCCTTTGACTTGGGAATGTGTGTGTGTAAATATCAGTATACCACATCTCAAAGCATCTGTGATGTGGAGTTAGAATTCAGTGAAAGGCTGAATTTCTGTCTTATTTACAGTTGAAAAGAATGAGGGCGTTTTGATAGTGAGGGAAGATGCCAGAACATCTTAATTGCAATCTGAAATAGAAATGCGTAGATAATGAGCTCAGGGAAGTTTAGTTCTTCCCTAAGCACACCGTTTGTTTCTTATGGCTTTTTTGGTTTGTTTGTTTGTTTTTGGTGGCAAACTCAACATTTTCTAGTTTCTCTTTATTATCTTTTTTTTTTTTTTTTTGATTTACTGGAGAATATAAAAACTAATACTCAGGACTGAAGAGATGGCTCAGCAGTTAAGAGCATTGACTGGTTTACCAGAGGTCCTGAGTTCAATTCCCAGCAACCACATCCATGGTGGCTCACAACCATCTGTAATGGGATCTGATGCCCACTTCTTTTTGTTGTTGTTGCTTTTCGAGACAGGGTTTCTCTGAATAGCCCTGGCTGTCCTGGAACTCACTTTGTAGACCAGGCTGGCCTCGAACTCAGAAATTCACCTGCCTCTGCCTCCCGAGTGCTGGGATTAAAGGCTTGCACCACCACGCCTGGCCTGATGCCCTCTTCTGGTGTGTTTGAATACAGCTACTGTGTACTTGTACGTTAAATAAATAAAATCCTCTTTAAAAAAACATTTTAAAGATTAATACTCAAACCAAGAGGGATAAAGGTAGGATCGGCCTCCTGGTTGAGAGCACAGCCTTCCCACTGTCATGGACAGACAGGATCGTCGCTCTGGTGTTTGAGAAAGGTTAACTGGATGGGAGACCATTCTTGGCAGGAAGACATGGAACAGCAGAACAAAATTTGGGGGAAGCACTGTTGTTCCCGGAGCCCAGATTTGTGAAAACATGAGTGCCTTGTGTGTTATACATACTGGGCTTGCTGGGGTACAGACATTTTTAGGGGAGAAAAAAGTGGATTTTTTTTTTTTTTTTTTTTTTTTTTTAAATTTGAGACATCACAGTTTCATTTCTGACCATGGGTCTGAAACGGGTTATACAGAGTGCTTAGATCTTCCTGACTACCTGTTGTTAGGCTCTGCAATCTTGGTAAATGAGAAAAGATGGAAGTCCTATTTGTGGGCAGGGTCTCCTGTAGCCTAGGTGACCAGGAGCTGGCTGAAGCACAGAAGGACCTTAAACTTGTTATCTTCCTGCCCTCTGGAGTGGCTGGGATTACAGGCCACCATCCTGCTTTACGTCTAAGTTTTTGCTGTTGCTTTTTGTTTTAAATTTCCCCACACTATCCCAGTGTGTCATGGAATTCACTGGCATTCAGTTTGAGGCCATCTTGCCATACAAGAGTCTTATTGTATTGTCTAAGATCCTAGGATAGGGAAAGGTAGGAAGAGAATCTGGGGGATACAGAGCTAGCCATGCATGTTGACAGTCTGTAATCTAGGTTTGGGAGGCCAGCCCTGGCAACAAAGTAAGATCTTGTTTTAGCAACAACAAGTGAAAGGAGCTAGCTTACTGCGCCTTCTCTTGGTAGTACTAAAAGTGAACCTTCTTTAAAGTGTATTAAAATAGAGCTCTCGTTGGATGATGGCTTACACCTTTGATCTTAGTGCTCTGAAACAGGCACAGTCAGATATTCCTGGGTTTGATGCCAGTGTGGTCTACAGAGCAAGTTCCAGCACAACCAGGACTACACAGAGAGAAACCTTGTTTCAAGAGAAAAAAAGAAAAAAGAGAAACTAGAGAGTGCTGCTACAGTTTGATGATGTTTAGTTGTCATTCTTTTGGGGGTGCAGATTATCTGCCTAAGATTGGAGTAGGGGAGATGGGCATGCTAGGAAGGGAAGCACAGCCGCCTGTGCAGAGCAGAGGCAGTTGGAAGGAGTCATTCTCTTTCCACCATACAGTCCCACTCCCGGGGTGTCAGGGTTGGCCTGCATCTTTATCTGCCCTGCCATCTAGTTCTTAGAGTGCTGTGTGACCACCTCCATGGTGCTGCTGAGGAGTTGTTACCTCTTGCTAGTGATTAGGCTGAGGCAGGTTGAGGGCAAGGTTAGATAGACTATGAGGCCGTCGAGTGCGCTAGGGAGCTTCAGTGCGGCTTTGCTCATTAGTCTGTGTTTTAGTATTTCGAGTATTTGCAGTTTTTGAGTATTTGCAGTACAGAAAGAGCTGTACCAAAAAGAGAAGTTTGTTTCCTGCACTGGACACTGGGAAGTCAGTTCTGTTCCTAACTTACTATTTGGCCGTGGGATTGCGGGCTTGAAGGTTTTACTGTTGAGGACGAGTCAGTGCCACTGTTGGGTCTGTGAGTGTGTTCACATGCACACCTCCTTTATTCATTTGCTTGGTCTCCTTTGTTGTAGGAACTTTTTAAAAAGGTGATCATAGTGCGATGATTCCCACCTGGAGTTTCAGCACTTAGAAAACAGAGGTGGCAGATTACATTCTAGACCCACCTACATTAAAGAGCCACTCTATTGCAAAGTGGGTTATTTAGGTAGGTGGGGGTCTCACACACATCTTTTTCTAATTATTTGATCTTACTACCTTCTTTAGCTCTTAAAGTTACTCCTCTAGAAGTAATTAAGCTGCCTTTTTAGTTTTTTTGAGACAGGGTCTCATACTGCAGCTTAGGTTAGCCTGGAAATACATAGCCTGGACTGGCTTCAAACTACTACTGCTTTGGCCTTTTCTATACTGGGATCACGGGCAGAGCCACCATGCCTGTCGTCCTCTTCAGTGTTAACACTTCAGTTTGCTCTACTTAATCTCCAGTTGTAAGACAGAGTCACTGGTCAGTCTCATTCAGTGAGAGTGCATGCCTAGTATGTTCCAGCATTGAAAAAAAAGTATGTGTGCTTTGTTAGGTGAGTAACTGGGAATGTGGGGTCTCGTGACTACTACGCCAGTGCTCTGTCAGTGCATCATATCCTCAGGAAGAATAAGCACTATTTGGTCCTTATTTCAGTCAGTAAAAAAGAAGGTAAGTTTGGGATCTTAATGGCGGTCCTGTGCTGTGCGTGGTGATGTTCCCTGTACTGGATTTGCTGCAAGCTTGAGGGCAGCCTGAAAAGTTGTAGGCCATGCAGGTCTCCATAGTGAGACAAAACCCTGGTTACATATAATAAATGTCATTGCAGGAAATACAAAAACATATATGAGCAGTGAGGGAATAATTGATGTCACCTAACAGTGTTTCACTAAATGGTTTTCAGACCTTGCGTGTTGTGTGCACGTCTGTTAGTGCTGGGCTTCAAACCCAGAGCCTTTGGTGGCCTGGCTGGCTGTTTCCCAAATACACCACATTATCAGCACCTCTACAGTTTTTTGGGAAGGGATTCTGTGTTTTGTAATTTTTTTTTTTCCAGTAAAACTGAACCCCATTCTGAAACCTGAGAAAATTTTTATTTTTCTTTAACTCTAGGGTTTTATGGAAGACCTTGGGTTATGGAGCAGAGAAAAGAGCTCTTTAGAAGGTAAGTTTGGCTATGTGGAGCAGAGGGGACTCTAAGACACACTGAGGAGCCTGGTGTTTTCTTTCAATCCTGTACAGCTTTGCCAAGCCTAGTGGTTTTCAAACTTTTCATGGGGAAATTGAAGAGGTTTGGGGCTTTGCCTGCTTTATTCAGAGCTGTATTTTTCAAGATTTGACAGGTTGACATACTTGGTAATACTTAATTTGTTAAGACTCCATTGATAAGTAGAATATTACTTTGTCATGAGATAGAGGTACACAAAAAGTAGTAAAAATTGAGGTTAGGAGCCACGCTACTGTTGCTGCCTACTTATACATATGTCATTTTTTTTCTCTAAAGGCTTCAGAAATGGGAATTAAATACGTACTTGTATGCTCCAAAAGATGACTACAAACATAGGATGTTTTGGCGAGAGATGTATTCAGTGGAAGAAGCTGGTAATCTCTGTGTGTGTGTGTGTGTGTGTGTGTGTGTGTGTGCGCGTGTGTGTGTGTGCTTGCATCCGCCTGAATTTGTGCACAGCTGTGCAGTCAGGTGCTTGAATATGGAGTTGGTTTTCTCTTTCCAGCTGAAGGATCCAGGGATTGAATTCTGTTTGTCAGACTATGTGGCAAATACTTTTATCCTTAGCCATCTTGCTGGCTTGCTGGCAACTGTATGAGTTCATATTTGATCTCTGAATGGGAGAGGGGACTGTTTTAAGGTAGTTAACACTACACTTACTAAACATTGTATTTTATGAGTAGTTTTATCTGGTAATTAGTCTGTGAGCTAGAGAAGATTTGAAGAGTGGTACTAAACGTCCTGTTTGTTGAGCACGGCTCATGGATGATACTCTTTACATCTGCTAGGGGGCTTCAGACCACAGAGTAGTAGGCAAAATACTGAAGGAAGCCAGGATAGGATTTGGACAAAGAAGTAAGGCGCTTGCTTTGAGTGCAAATTTAAGGGACTCTTCAGGTTTAAGTAATGGAGATTGTTTTGTATAATTAATTTGGGGCATTGTCTTAGTTTTCAGTTGTTATGACAAACCACAGTAATCATGGCAACTTAACAAAAGAATGTTCTAGAGGGTTAGAGTCCATGTCCACGGGGAACATGGCATCCTGTGGGCAAGCTGGAGCAGTAGCTGTGAGATTACATCTAGATTCACAAGCTGAGTCTCAGGGATCAACTGGAGGGAAACAGGCTCTGAAACCTCAAAGCTGGAACAAGACCATATCCCCTAAGCCTTCCCAAACAGTTCCACCAACCAGGGACCTAACCAGGGATTCAAACATGAGCCTGTGGGGCCATTATTTATTCAAAGTAGCGGTACACACCATTAATTCCAGCATTTTAAGAGGCAGAAGTATAGGTGGATCTCCTAGGACAGCTTTGTAAATCAGACAAGTGAACACAGAAAAATTTAAAAATAATTAAAAAAAACATGCTTTACTGATACTAAACTTGTTTGTCCGTTGTGGGTAAGAAACTATTTGAAAAGAGGGGGAAAGGTCTCTCTGAACTTCTGTGTGTGTGTTCGATGCAGGTCTTACTTCATAATCAAAGCTAGCCTGGAATTCACTTCAGTGTGTAGCCTGGGCTGGCAGTCTCCTGCTTCAGCCTCTTGAGTGCTCTGATTTTAGGAGTGAGCCAACATGTTGGGCTTGTGAAACTTGTTCTTTTCTTTTGGTATGATGGGTTATTTTAAGCTTGTGCCATTTTGTGTGGCCTGTTATCAGATAGGCGATTGTTTTCTCTTCGTTATTTTGAGACATCGTCACTGTATAGCCCAGGTTGGCCCTGGCATTTGTTTGCTGTGTTTTTGAGGCTGGTCTTGACCTGATTTCCTGCTTCAAGATTACCAGGGTGTGCTAACATACACTACAGGAATGTGAGACTTTCTACATTTTAACTTTTAAAATGAAAGAACTTTTCCTTACTGTAAGTGGAAGAAATGATCTCTTCAGTTAGTAAAGTTTCTTTGAGTGTTCCTGTTGCTTTCTAAAATTATGGACTCTTCTCTAGAGCAACTTATGACTCTCATCTCTGCTGCACGAGAATATGAAATAGAATTCATCTATGCTATTTCGCCAGGATTAGATATCACTTTTTCTAACCCCAAGGAAGTATCAACATTGAAACGCAAATTGGACCAGGTAATTCTTTTTTAGTTTTTTGACTCAATATTGAAGTGGAGGGTTTTTTTGTTTTGTTTTTTGGGGGGTGGGGGTTGTTTTACTTTATGATGTTAAAAGGAACTCAAGTTTTGGGTAGAGAAATGTTTGTTTGTTTGTTTGGTTTTTCACTTCTGTAGACCAGGCTGACCTTGAACTCAGAAATCTACTGCCTCTGTCTCCCGAGTGCTAGGATTAAAGGCATGTGCCACCACTACCTGGCTGGTTTGTTATTTTCAAGACAGGGCTTCTCAATGTAGCCCTGGCTGTCCTAGAACTAACTCTGTAGACCAGGTGGCCTCAGAGACCTCTGCCTCTGCCTCTGCCTCCGCCTCCACTTCCGCCTCCTGAGTGCTAGGATTAAAGTTATGCACCACAACCCCCTCATTGATTTCTCTGCCTTGTATAAACATTATTTAATCATACAGTCCAGTCCAAAATTAAAATTGGGTCCCAAAGCACTAGCTATATTAACTTGGAGTTGTTGCCACTGAAAATATAAAAAGATGAGATATGCTTTTATATACCAAGTAAAATATTTGCCTTTCAGATAACCATTAATATATATTCTTAAAAGAATTTTCCCCTCTTAAGATAAGCTAAAAGCTAATAATCATGTTGGTTTTTCTTTTCTAAGGTCTCTCAGTTTGGGTGCAGGTCGTTTGCTTTGCTTTTTGATGATATTGACCATAATATGTGTGCAGCAGACAAAGAGGTGTTCAGTTCCTTTGCACATGCACAAGTTTCCATCACAAATGAAATTTATCAGTACCTGGGAGAGCCAGAAACCTTCCTCTTCTGTCCTACAGGTATTGTATATAAATAACTCTGGGTTTAATTCGTCTTAAGATAACTTAGAAGGACCCTTGCGCTGGACCTATTGCATCCTGTCCTTCAAAATCTTACATAGGAAAAAATTAGGACCTTATAATACCAAAGAAGTAAGTTGGAGATGTTTTGTGCTTTTAGTTTAGAGAAAATAGTATTGAGATGAAAGCTTGAACAAGTCAGGTTCTCTTGTTTTTACCTTAGTCCTGTCTCCCTCCCTCCTGATTGTTCCTCTTTCCGCCCATGGCTCTGGTCTCTCCGGTTCTCACTCCTCTCACTCTCATGGAGCCTAGAAAGTGCAGCAGCTGTACCACATAGCTAGCTCTCTTCCATTGAAAGAGGTTCAGTCTCTTTCAGTCGCCTCTCACGGATCACCTCCACAAAACTTTGTTCTCTCCTTTCTTGTTCAGGAAGGATGTTAGTTGTAAGAAATATTTTAGTCAGAATTCTTTTTGGTGGGGGTATTAGATTTTGGTCTCATGGATCACAGGCTAGCCTCAGACTTGAACACCAACCTGCCTCATTCTCCCAAATCTGTCTGGGATGTATACAGATATGCGTACAGATGCATATACCACATGACAGGCTTAATTGTTTCTTTAAAATTAAATTTTTGTAAAATTGTATGAAATGACTTTCTAATGACTGAGATCATAAAGATTGCTTGGTGCTACTGAAAATATCAGGGTTTTGTTTGTTTTTAAGATACAGGTTCTCAAAGCTGAGTAAGGCTGTGGTACATAGGGATTGCAGGCTTAGACTTTTTTTTTTTTTTAAAGATTTTATTTATTTATTATATGTAAGTACATTGTAGCTGTCTTCAGACACTCCAGAAGAGGGCGTCAGATCTTGTTACGGATGGTTATGAGCCACCATGTGGTTGCTGGGATTTGAACTCTGGACCTTCAGAAGAGCAGTCGGGTACTCTTACCCACTGAGCCATCTCACCAGCCCCCAGGCTTAGACTTTTCAAAACCTACTTTAATAAGACGTTGGTGTGTTCTGTTTTTTTGTTTTTGTTTTTTAAGATTTATGTATTCATTATATATAAGTATACTGTAGCTGCCTTCAGACACACCAGAACAGGACATCAGATCCCATTACAGATGGTAGTCAGCCACCATGTGGTTGCTGGGATTTGAATTCAGGTTCCCTGGAAGAGCAGTTGGTGAGTGCTCTTAACTGCTGAGCCATCTCTCCAGCCCTTAATGAGGGTTCTCAAACATGCCAGGCTCCCTTCTAGCCCACCACCCACCCGAGGTAGTGGATAAAAAAAGTTAACAGGGTAAAGGGGGTTGTAGACCTGTTTAGAAGTAGTTCTTTGGGGCAGTTACAATCTTGGTTGTCAGCAGTCCAGTCCTTCTAGCAAACACCAATCCAAATCAGCAGCTGCAGTCCAGTCCACTTGCCCGACACCTGCGCAGGAGTCAGAACCAGCATTGCATTTCCATCCAAGGGTGAATCTCCGGGCTCTGCCAGGAGCTGCCAGAATATCATTGCAAGTTCTCTGGCGAGTTATTCTGTGAAGTTGCAATGAGTGAAGATCAGCAATTTGATGCCAGGCGAATCAGTATATGAGTGTCTGCAAAGACTGTCGAAGCAAAGCATAGGGAACCAATGTGATAGCTTCCTCCACATCCTGTGGGGTCCTGTTTATAGTCTCTCTAGACATCATGTGTCCAAAACCATCTCTCACCTGTGTCTGCTTCAGCAAAACATCCTTTTACCTGTCTGCCACAGCAAAATATCATTATGACCTAACTGGGTTTCCAAAGAAACCAGAAATTGCTACATCACAGGAAGGCCCTGTTTGTTTTGTTTTGTTTCTAGAAACTGGGCATGGAGATGATGTCAGTAACCTGAGTGCTGGGGACCAGGGAAGGAAGTAAACCACTGCTAGTGTGGGCTGCTTACAGACCCTGTTCCCTAAAGAAAAGAGAAAGGCTCCATGTAATAAAGGCTGCTCTGTAACACTGCTGCTGAGCCTAGACTGACACAATGGGAATTTCCTGACTTGGGATCTGGAGTTGAGTTTACAGGCAGGCGCACCACCAGTTTGAATGTCTGATCATATGTAACATCTGCTTAAGTTTATTCCTTTTATATATAATACAGAGCTCTTTAGTGTTTGAATAAAAACACAGAATTTGTAAGCATTTCCCCCAGTTACAAATGAGCACTTCAGCCCTAACTTCTCTTTCTCCCCTTGTGTGTTCAGAGTACTGTGGTACTTTCTGTTATCCAAACGTGTCCCAGTCTCCTTACTTGAGGACTGTGGGTGAGAAGCTGCTGCCTGGGATTGAGGTGCTTTGGACAGGTAAGTCCTAGGGATCCATAGTAAAGCTTTCGTCACCAGGGCTTAGAGAAACTGCTATCTTTTTATTGGCTTAATATAAAAAGATTATCTTTTGAGACAGGGTCTTGTATATTCCAGGCCTAGAATTTGCTGTGTAGCCATGGATGACCTTGAATTTAACAATTCTTACCTCCCTAGTACTGGGAATGCAGCTGTGTCCAATGCATCGTGTATTCTGGCAACTCTTAACTATTTAGGTGTGTCACTGGACTCTTAGGGAAATTTCTGTTTTATAAAATGAGTTAAAGGATATGTTGCTGTGTTATTTCAGCAAGGAAAATGAAGCAAGCCATAGTAGCATATACCTTTAATCCCAAATTTTGGGAAGCAGAGGCTGATGGATCTTTGTAATTTCAAGACCAGCTTGGTCCACATAGTGAATTTCAGGACAGCCAGGGCACAGAAGAGACTGTCTTTTTAAAAAAAAAAAAAAAAAAAAAAGAAAATTTTTTTGAGACAGGGTTTCTCTGTATAGCCAGGCTGGCCTCGAACTCAGAAATCCTCCTGCCTCTGCCTCCCACGTGCTGGGATTAAAGGCATGCGCCAACACGCTCAACAAAAATTTTTTTAAAAGAAGAAAAATTGAGCACCTTGGTGAGGTGGTACACAATGGTTGTTCCATACTTGGGAGACTGGAGCAGGAGGATCATTAGACCGACCCCAACCTTGTAAACTGAAGAGAAGGAAGACAGGGGAGATGAGTTTAGGGATAGAGTTTAGCAGTGTAGCCCATCAGCTTACTACTACATGTAAAAAAAACCCTGGGTTTAATCTCCATTGCTTCAGAAACCAGGTTGGTGGAGAGAGGAACTTTGAAAGTGTATACATGGGCTGGAGAGATGGCTCAGTGGTTAAGAGCACTGACTGCTCTTCCAAAGGTCCTGAGTTCAAATCCCAGCAACCACATGGTGGCTCACAACCATCTGTAATGAAATCAGGGTTCTGAAAGAGGTTCTCCCTCTTCTGGAGTGTCTGAAGACAGCAACAGTGTACTTACATATAATAAATAAATATTAAAAAAAAAAAAAAAAGAAAGTGTATACATGAAAACAAAGCTGCTTATGTATTTTAATGAAAACAAAGCTGCTTATGTATTTTAAATTACTTTATTGCCTGGTTTCTGTAAGTGGTGTATGTGTGTGATTGCATGTGTCAGGGTACACTTGTGGCGGTCAGGGAACAACTTCTGATACCACTCTCCTTAACCAACTGAGCCATCTCCCGAGCCCAGGTCGTATTTAAATCTTTCATTACACATGAGAGAGACTGTGTGTGGGCCCTCCATTCCCTGACCCCTGTAGGATATGTGGGTTAGAGAACACTCTATGGGAGCTGAAACCATCCGCCATGAGGGTGCTGGTTGTCGGCTTGGTGGGCAAGCACTTTTATATACTGAGTCATGATACTAACCTTCCCAGCGTATTTCATCTCTTTACAGTTTTTAATTTTAGTTAATGTTTGAACGCTTGGCTGCATGTATACCACATGCCAGAAGAGGGCATCTGATACCTTTATAAATGGTTGTGAGTCACCATGTGGTTGCTGGGAATTGAACTCAGGGTCTCTGGAAAAGCATCCAGTGTTCTTAACTACTGAGCCATCTCACCAGCTCCTCTTTTCATTTTTTATTACATTTTGATGTCTGTGTGTGCGTGCGCTTGTGCACTGGCAGAAGACAACTTGTGGGACTTGCTTCTCTCCACCTACCCTGTAGATCATGGAGATTGATCAGGTTGTCAAACTTGCCTTTGAAGATCTATTTTTATGTTTATTTTACCTGCGTGCATATATGTATGCTTGGTGCCCATGGATGTTAGAAGGGATAGATTCCCAGGAATTGGAGTTAAGGATATTTGTGAATTACCATAAGCATGCTGGGAATCTAACCCATGTTCTCTGCAAGGGCAACAAATGCTCTTAACCACTGAGCCTTCTCTCCAGCCCTGCTATAGTATATTTTAAGAACCCTGTAGAAAGTTTTGTAAATAAGTTATTTCAATAAATTATTTCTAGGTCCAAAAGTTGTTTCAAAAGAAATTCCAGTGGAATCTATTGAAGAAGTTTCTAAGATCATTAAGAGAGCTCCAGTGATCTGGGATAACATTCATGCTAATGATTATGATCAGAAGAGGCTGTTTTTGGGTCCCTACAAAGGAAGATCCACAGAGCTCATCCCACGGTTAAAGGGAGTACTAACTAATCCAAATTGTGAATTTGAAGCTAACTACGTTGCCATACACACCCTTGCCACTTGGTACAAGTCAAACATGAACGGAGTGAGGAAGGATGTGGTGATGAGTAAGTACCTGCGCTTGATGGTGGACCGGGGCCGCTTGTAAGCACTATTGCTCTGTGTCTCATTACAGCCTTTGTTATAGTGTGTGTTCACTTCTCTTACTTAGATACATAACAGGAAAAGACTGATGCCCTTGCACAAGTTACTGTTTTGCAAAGTCCCTAATAGAGTTAAAAGTGAGAATGTTAGCCGGGTGTGGTGGCGCACGCCTTTAATTCCAGCACTCGGGAGGCAGAGACAGGTGGATTTCTGAGTTCGAGGCCAGNAAAAAAAAAAAGAGTTTTTTTTTCACCCTTCTCCAGGGGTGTACTTCGGGGCAATTGCTATTCCTTTAAAACTGTCTCCCTAAATCAAGATATTTAAATATTAAATGTATGGCATATTCAACTTCAGAAAAAAAAAAAAAAAATAAAAAAAAAAAAAAAAAAAAAAGAGAATATTGGCTGTTTATTGACTTGCATTTAATGCTATTGTGTGCCAGGTGCACCTTCCTGGATGTTGAGTAGAAAGAATGAAGTGTACCACTCTTGAAAAAACAATCTTATGTTCAGGAAGACAAGCAGGTATTTGTAGTGTCTGTACAGCATGCTATGATGCCTGTCTGCAGTATGGTAGCAGGAAGAGTGATAACTTGCAGTGTTGGTAAACAGCTGAACAGGCATTTGAGCTAGATTAAGTATAAGAGTTGCTGCATAGGGGCTCAGTGGAAAATAACGGTCATAAACATTTTGAAGTTAGAGCAGGGTTAAAGATGCTAGCTGTGCAAGCTAGCAGCCTGAAATTCAGTGTCTGGAACCACATAATGGAAGGAAAGAAGGAACTCTACAAAGTTATCCTCTGATCTTCATGTGTATGCTAAGGAATCACTGCCCACAGACACTGGGTACACATAATGATAAATAAAAATTTTTAAAAATTTGAAGTTAGTCTGAAGCAGGGCTATTGATGACATTTGGGGTAGGAGTCCTTTCTGTCATGACACATGGCGTATGTATGTAGCTATAGTCTGTGCCCTTGCAGTTTTTCATTGAATTGAGGCCTTTAATGGCTTGGTCATTGCTGTTTCACTCCAATAAAAGACACAATTAGGAGTATAATAATGTGCATGCATGGTGTTTAACTCCTACATATTTGAAGACAGAGCATGATAACATTTACATGATAGATGTTAGATTAGCCAAACTCAGCTGTGCTCCACGGTAGAGTTTCTGAATGCTAAGCTGACTTATGCCTGTCCACTCAATTGTTTGGCCTTATGCCCAGTCTGTGGGTAGTCCCAGCACTCAGAAATAGAGGCAGGCAGGCAGATCTCTGAGTTAGAGACCAGCCTGGTCTACATATACATAGTTCAGGGACAGCCAGTGAGACCTTACATAGTGAGCCTTTACATAGTGAGACCTTACATAGTGAGATCCTATCTCGAAAAAGAAAAAAAAGAAATGATTTTGTAGTAATGATGTTATAAGAGCCTGAAGACTCAGGTGGCTTTCTTTATGCAAAGGTTAGTGTAATGTTGTTATTTAACCTTGCTATCTCATTATTGGTATTAGGGGAACATATATGACCAATTTTTCTAATGATTCTAACATACTTATTTTAGTTGGAACCTTAAGCAGGTAAGTGAGTTTGTAGGTGGTTATTGGAGGAACTGGTATTTGTGTCCTTATCTTTGAGATTTGTTTGTTTTTTGCTGCTTTGAGCTTACTACATACATCTTCACTTAAGAGGAGGTTTTCTATTAAAAACTATTTTTGTGCTTTTTTTCCCTCACAGCTGACAGTGAAGACAGCACTGTATCAATACAGATAAAGTTAGAAAATGAAGGCAGTGATGAAGACATTGAGACTGATGTTCTCTATAGCCCGCAGATGGCTTTAAAGCTGGCTTTAACTGAGTGGCTGCAGGAGTTCGGTGTCCCTCATCAGTACAGTAGTGAGTAGGGCTGTGGTGGGCGGGCTGCTGCCAGGATGAAAGATGCATTTAACTTCATCTTAGTCCACTAATTCTTGTTTTATGGTTTATTTTAGATTTTATATTCACTTAAGTGTATACACATTTGTGTGTGTGTATGAGTGGTTGTGCAGGTGCACGTGTGCTTGTGTATGCAGGTGCCAGAGGGTTGGCCCTGGGTGTCATTCCTCAGAAACTGTCCACCTTGGAATTTTGCTTTTTGATATGATTTCATGTATTCCAGATTGGCCTCTAATCTGACATGTAACCCAAGAAGAACTTGAATTTTTGGTTTGCTTTGAGACAGGGTTTCTCTACCTGGAATTCACTCTGTAGACCAGGCTGGCCTCTAACTCAACAGATTCACTTGCTTCTGTTTCCTGCGTTCTTGGAATATAGACCTACCTGTTCTACTACACAGGCCAAGCCTGCTTTTATCAGGGGATTGGATTACAGAGTTCTCACAAAAGTACAGTCATGCCCCTTCCTTTAGATCCACTAAGCAAAGTGTAATTGAGGTTTTGTGGTTTTTGTTTTTTGTTTGTTTTTAAAGCTGGCATGTAGTCCAGGTTGGCTTAGAACTTGCTGTGTAGCCACAGATGTCCTGGCGTCCTTCCTACTCCTGCCTTGCCTCCCCAGTGCTGGGATTTTAGGCATGGCCAGCTTTATTTATTTATTTATTTAGGTTTTTCGGGACAGGGTTTCTCTGTNTAGCCCTGGCTGTCCTGGAACTCACTCTGTAAACCAGGCTGGCCTTGAACTCAGAAATCTGCCTGCCTCTGCCTCTCAAGTGCTGGGATTAAAGGCGTGTGCCACCACGCCTGGCTATGGCCAGCTCTTTTAAAACATTTTTTTATTGTGTTTGAGTCTTCTGCTTGCATGTGTATCTGTACAGCATGTGTATACAGTGCCAGTGGAGGCTAGGAAGGGGTGTTGGAGCATTTGGAACTCAGTTACACATGCTTGTAAGCTTTCATGTGGTTATTGGGAGCTGAATCTGGGTTTTCTAGTAAACTTCTTTTGAGGCAAGGTGGTCCTTGTTTGGCCTGCAACAGTGCTGGAAATAACAGGTGTTTGCACTGTGACCGGCATGAGTAATTAGGCTTTGATGGCATAGAAGTTAAGAGCACTTCCTGCTCTTGGCAGAGGTCCTGCGGTTCAGTTCTCTACACACGTTAACTTACAATCATCTGTAACCTCAGTTTGAGGAGATATGATACCCTCTTCTGGTCTCTGAGGGTACCAGGCATACATGTGGTATGCACGCACGCATGAATGAATGAATGTGCTCTATAGGCATTGGGTCCCTCTGGAGTTACAGTTAGATGTCATTGTCAGCTGCCTGATACGGGTGCTGGGAACTAAACTCCGGTTCTCTGCAAACACAGTACACTCACTTTATCTCCAGACAGGGTCTAACTTTGTAGCCACTTGTCCTGGAGACTCACTATAGGCTAACCTTGAACTCAGAGAGATTCTGTCTCTGCATCCCGAGTTGTTAGTATTAATAGCATGTGCCACCATGCCTGTCTACAGTATGCAGACGGGTGTGCCATCATGTCCACTTTTTTGTTGTTGCTTTTCAAGACAGGGTTTCTCTGTGTAGCCCTGGCTGTCCGTGGAACTCACTCTGTAGACCAGGCTGGGCTCAAACTCAAAATCTGCCTGCCTGTGCCTCCCAAGTGCTGGGATTAAAGGCATGTGCCACCGCTGTCCAGTTTCAACTAATTTTTAATTAAGTTTATTGATTTATTATGTGCACACACAAGTGTGTACATACTATGGCACAGTTTTCAAAAGTCAGTTCTTTCCATGCCAATCCTAGGGAGCAGACTCACATCATTAGGCTGTCTGCCTGGCCTGGGTGGAGGGCAAGCATCCCAAAATCTAATTAGTCCAATTTGTTTTGTTTCTAGCTTTGATTGCCTTTGTCTCTTCCTCTCCCCGTTGTAGGTAGGCAAGTTGCACACAGTGGAGCTAAGACAAGTGTGGTCGATGGGAGTCCCTTAGTTGCAGCACCCTCTTTAAATGCCACAACTGTAGTGACAACAGTTTACCAGGAGCCCATTATGAGCCAGGGAGCAGCTTTGAGTGGTGAACCCTCAGCTCTGACCAAGGAAGAGGAAAAGAAACAGCCAGATGAGGAACCCATGGATATGGTGGTAGAAAAGCAAGAAGAAGCAGAGCACAAGAGTGACAACCAAATACTAACTGAGATTGTTGAAGCTAAGATGGCAGAGGAGTTGAGACCAATGGACACGGATAAGGAGAGCATGGCTGAATCCAAATCCCCAGAGATGTCCATGCAGGAAGACTGCATTCCTGATGTGGCTCCTATGCAGACAGATGAGCAAACACACAAGGAGCAGTTTGTGCCAGGTCCAAATGAAAAGCCTCTGTACACCGCAGAGCCCGTGACTCTGGAGGACTTACAGTTACTCGCTGACCTCTTCTACCTTCCTTATGAGCACGGGCCCAAAGGAGCACAGATGCTACGGGAATTCCAGTGGCTTCGAGCAAACAGCAGTGTTGTCAGTGTCAACTGCAAAGGGAAAGACTCGGAAAAAGTAAGTGTGCTCATTGTCCCTCAGTGGCTCCTCACGGTGCTGGGAAAGTGGAACATTGTTTACAGTGTCTTAAAAACATTTTAGCCAGGCGTGGTGGCACACGCCTTTAATCCCAGCACTTGGGAGGCAGAGGCAGGCAGAATTCTGAGTTCGAGGCCAGCCTGGTCTGCAAAGTGAGTTCCAGGACAGCCAGGGCTACACAGAGAAACCCTGTCTCAAAAACCAAAAAAACAATCAAACAAACAAACAAAAAACATTTTAGGGTTGGAGAGATGGCTCAGTGGTTAAGAGCAGTCAGTGCTCTTGACAGGAGGTCCTGAGTTTAATTCCCAGCAAGCACACGGTGGCTCATAACCATCTGTAATGGGATCTGATGCCCTCCCTCTTCTGGTGTGTCTGAAGACAGCAACAATGTACTCAAATGAAATAAATAAATAAAAAACAAAAAGACAAATAAAAATTTTAAGTGGTTTTTTTGTTTGTTTAGTTGTTGTTGGGTTTTTGTTTTGTTTGTAGGTTTTTTTTTTGTTTTGGTTTAGTTTTTTGGTATTTCAAGACAGGGCTTCTCTTGTAGCCCTGGCTGTCCTGGAACTCAAAGATATCTATCTGCCTTCACCTTCCAAGTGGTGGGATTAAAGATGTGGGCCACTGCTGCCCAGCTTTATTTGTGACTAAGTCCTGGTGTGTGTGTGCGTGTGTGTACACATACAGTATACATGTTTCCCCAGAGGCGTTAGATCCCTTGGAGTAGACTGAACAGACTGGCAGGTAGTTCCAGCTGACCTCCAATGCCCAGCGGTTCCTGTCTGCTCAGGTTCCCAAGTGTTAGGATTGTGTGAACCACCGGACCTGCCACAAAGCAGCATGTGCTAATAATAATGCCTGCCTGCTGTGGTGGTTTCAGCACTTTGATGCTAGATCTGGGGGATCCGGGCATTCAGTGTTGTTCTCTACTACATCAGGGTTTGACCAGCTTGGATTATAGGAGACCCTGTCTCAAAGCAGCAACAGCAAAACCCTGTCTCTCTCCTCCTCTCCAAGTTTGAATTTTTCCTTCTCTTCCCTCACCCACATTGCTGTGAGGAAATTTTCTGTTTCATATGTATGGATATTTTCCCTGTGTACCACATTTGTGCTGGTGCCTGAGGCCAGAGCAGGACATCATCGCATTCCCTGGAAGTAGAGTTAATGGGTGTTAGTGGTACCAGTATGGGTGCTGGGAACTCACTTTGCAAGAGCAGCATGTATGCCATCTTTCCACTCTTGAGATTTTTTTATTTTTAAAGATTTATTTATTATATGTAAGTACACTGTAGCTGTCTTCAGACACTCCAGAAGAGGGCGTCAGATCTTGTTACGGATGGTTGTGAGCCACCATGTGGTTGCTGGGATTTGAACTCAGGACCTTTGGAAAAGCAGACGGGTGCTCTACCTGCTGACCCATCTCACCAGCCCCTGATTTTTTTTTTTTTTTTAAGATTTATTTATTATATGTAAGCACACTGTCACTGTCTTCAGACACCCCAGAAGGGAGCATCAGATCGCATTACGGATGGATGCGAGCCACTATGTGGTTGCTGGGATTTGAACTCAGGATCTTCAGAAGAGAAGTCAGTGCTCTTACCCACTGATCTGTCTCTCAGTAATTGTAATTGGCATAAACTTGACCATAATTAGAATATGTTCTTTAAAATAATGGGCGATTTTTATACATCTGATACCTCACTTCCTTTGTTTGTCGTTCTAATTAGAAGTCTGTTATTTGTCAGTTTGGGGAGACAAACTAATTGTTCACCTAGAGTTTAAACCAGTGATTACTGTTTAAGATAAATTGTGTATGCCTGATAAACAGCTTAGATCATTTTGTTAAACTTACAATTTCTGAGCCATTTCATTTTTCTTTTTAATTCTGTATAGATTGAAGAATGGAGGTCACGAGCAGCCAAATTTGAAGAGATGTGTGCACTAGTGATGGGGATGTTCACTCGGCTTTCCAACTGTGCCAACAGGACAATCCTTTATGACATGTACTCCTATGTTTGGGATATCAAGAGTATAATGTCTATGGTGAAATCTTTTGTGCAGTGGTTAGGTAGGTGCAGCAGCAGTAGTCTTCTCTCATCCATATATATTGTCCTTTAAAAATTATCCCACAGGGAGAAAACCACTTAGGGAATTGGCAAATCTCCATCTTCTTCAGTTCTTTGCCTAGATTTTTTTCAAAGGTGAACATAATTGGAAAACTTAAAGCCTTAGTAATTGTATTGAACAAAATAGTTTTTCTCCCTTGGGCTAATTGCATAAATATCTTGAAAACATGTTAGAAAGTACTGACTTTAACATGCCCTGACTGAATGCTTCCTGGACGGAACTGAGTCTGACACTGACCTGATTTGGAGATAAAACTCTATGAGATGTGACTCTGTAAGCTTGCTGCTGCTTGCTGTGTCTTGATAACATTAGTGCTGTGTTGATAGAACAACTGCTGAAATTCCCAAGGGGCCTGGCCAGAGGAAGCTGTCCTCCCAGCCCTGTGCGCATGCGAGCTTTAGTGGAAGGCTATTCTGGTGCTCCTTGGTATTACTTCCTGTGGCTGCTCGTTGTACCTTTTCACCAGCTAATTGATTTTAGCACGGGATGGAAATTACAGTCCCCTAGAAACTCCGCATCATCCAGTGGACTTTTGTGTGCCTCTTTTATTTTTTTTTTCCCTTTTGAAAATTCCCAAACTTGGCACAAAAGCACCAGCATGGCCAAGTTTCTCCAGGGACCTCATTTCATTTTCAGGTTTCATGCAATGGGCGTACAGCACACAGCAGGCAGCAAAGCTAACTCCTGTGTCCATTTTCATAGTAGGCACAAAGACTGCAACAGGGTTTCATGGTCTTAATTGTAAATAGATGGTCTGAAACACAGTTCTCAGATCCCTAATTCTCTGTCCACAAGTCTTTGGACTCTTAAATATTAAGAATGAATCTCTGGTTACTGATTTTAAAATACAGAAAGTACTATATCTATTAGCATAGGAGCCTTAATTAGCACCTTTGAGAAAAATAGATGTCTCTATCTTAGACACCTATTACGGGTGGAAGAAATTTCTTTTTAGGCTCGGAGAGGAAAACCCTCTCTATTGATAGTTGGATGATAATCACTTCCCTTCCAGGCTCCTTGCCAGAGAATTATTAATCCTTATAGGGATTTACATTGTAAGTTTCTAAGGCCCCTAGGTATTTTGAACCTGAAATCCAGACTGTTGAGCTTGAGAATATATCAAATATTATACTATCCACTCCAGGGTTTAATCCTATCACACCCTGCCCCCCAAATCCAAGAACTGCTGAAAGTTAAAATTTATTATATCCAATAGTGTTCATTTTTCTTCTCAAGTTATCTCTGCCTTAGGCAACAGTGGGGGTCATTTTCCCAAGTTGTACAGTCTCAGAACATGTAGTTTTAAATAACTACCATCACATCTGTGAGGCTGTACAGACACCCATAACAGGGAGGATATCATGACCAATTTCAGGAACTTAAGGTTAGAGACCTTTGTTTTCTTTCTCCAGTCCAGCTGGCATTCAGTCCTTTAAAGAATGTGCTATGCAGTACTTTTGATGACTAACGACTTCTATTATCTTCTTCCCCATTGTGTACAGATGGGAGAATCCTCAGCACAAGTGTCTACTGCTATTGGATGGACAGCGGCAGATGTTCACAGCGCGTCATGATTAATTAGTTTAAGTTGAAAGACTGTGTCTGTGAGGTAGCTCAGGTAGAATAAATCTAGGGCAGTAGATAGGAACTGAAGTCACGTTTGCGCAGCGTCTCAGGCATTAACCATGTTTTCATTTACGCAGCTCTTCCTTCGTACATGCAGCTTTTTACTGTACTAGTTGGAAGTGCTAGTTATGTTGAAGTCTCAAAGTGGAGGGTAGGGGAAATTGGCTGAATTTAAAGTTTGAGAAATATATTGGTGTTTTTTTTTTTTGTTTTTGTTTTTGTTTTTGCTTTGTTGTCATTTGGGTTTGTTTTTTTTTTCCCCTATAGTGTAAATCACTGAATGGAATGGGCAAGTTCTTGTAGTTTAAATTTTGACCCATTTCATGTTTATTTTACAAATACTACATTTTATGGGGTTTGTGTTCGCTTTTTCTCTTTTTTTTTTTTCCTTTTTTCTTTTTTTTCTTTTGTGTGTGTGTGTGAGTGTATGTGTTCTGGTTTTTTTTTTGTTTTGTTTTGTTTTTTGTTTTGTTTTTTAATAAATAACCCTACCCTTAAAACATAACAAACCTAGATGTGATCTTTTTAATGGGCCGAATTGTCAACAAAAATTTGGTTTGCTTTGGGACTGTCTGACTAGCACACTGTATCTTGTACTGATGAGACTGTTAACTTGAACAGGAGGTAGAAGGCTGTCTTCCAATGGAAAAGAACTATTTTGCGCTGCTATATCTTGTCAGAAAACTAGGCAGGTCACTTCTATTTGGTTTCCAAACATTAGCTATGAGTTATCTCATGGTTGTTGGCTTTATTGCCTGTGAGGTTGGCTGCCTTCAAGCCTACCATGTGCTGCCTGCATCCATCACCTGCAGGGCTCTAGCAGATGCTTAAAAGAACCACACATTGTTGTACTTTTAAGAAAAGTGCTTTTAGCTTTGGACAAATTAAGAAATGTAGTTGGTTCTCCCCTAGTTCTCAGATTTTAGATTGGTGTTTGAACTGACTGTGTCTGGATTTAGATGGTTCTCGCTCACCAAAACCAAAATCTTTATTATTTCATTTTTGTCAATAGTATCTGCCAACCTTAAGTTTTCTGACAAGATTGACCCCCTCCTTCCCTGTTCTGTACCCTCAAAATGTAAAATGTGACTTCAGACAGGTTTAATTCAGTTCCTTCATGGGCTGTGATAATAAAAATGTCTCTTTGCTTCAGTTTATAATTAGAAAATTTCATGATACTTAAGCAGTTGTTTTGACTTAACTGCTGTATGTAAGGAATATAGAAATTTATGTAGATAACCTAATTATTCCTTCCAGTAATTAAAGTGTAGAACTGATTGGTGGTAGTGGTTTCCATTAACAGAAGGAAGGAGAAGAAGTATTGAAATGCCATTATAAATTTTGAAATAATTATTATCACAGCCTTGCCTTGAAACCCTGGTTTAGAACTTTTAGAGAGCTATTTCCAGTGTGTGTTAGTTTGTTGGACATTTGAGACCCCAGGAAATCCCCTTTCTCGTAACGTTCTCCGCTTGGATCTGATCTCAACAGGGTGTCGTAGTCATTCTTCAGCACAGTTCTTAATTGGAGACCAAGAGCCCTGGGCCTTTAGAGGTGGTCTAGCAGGAGAGTTCCAGGTATCAATATGAATTCACAACTGAATTGACATTTTTCTTTGTTTTATGAGAAACCTTATGTTGCGCATCTGATGGCTGGAAGGATTGGTCTGCCGAAGGCTTTCTAGTCCCAAATTCAATTTAGTTACATAGCTGGATTTTAAATCAAATTTTCCTCCTCTTTCACAGTAATTTCTGAAGGAGATGCTGTCAATCCCCCGCGCCTGCGAAGCGCAGCGGCTCTAGGTCTACACTTCACATTGTTTCTTTGCAGGTCGCACAGCATTTAAATCTGCGCCCGCAATGCACAATGCGCGCATGCTTGTCTGCCATAGGAAACTCCATGAGCAAAAAAAAAAAAAAAAAAAAAAAGGCTGATTACACAAGTGATTGACAAAGGGCCTAAAGGGTAGTTCCTTGGTAACTTAATAAAAAGAATGTACTTAAAACAACAACTTGTCGGCTAGTGACAGTCTGAACAAGGTAGATCCGTTGTTGCTGCTGGAATTTGTTCATGGATTTTTCAGGTGCTCTACTTTTCTCCCCCCAACAGGTGCTCTGCTGCGCACAGCAAACTGAAGCGCATTGCTTTGGGGATAAAGCGTCTCCTGGACAGATAACCCTCTTCAGACCAAACCTCTCCTCCTGACATTCTGTTCTGCCATCTTATAGAAAGATGGTTCATTTTAAGATTGGTTTTTAAAACATATTTGTGTCATAATTAGACTAGTTTTTTGTTTTGATTATAAAATTAGATTTCTATTAATATGCCATTAAAGCTGTGTAAGTCAGTTTGGGTAATTTCTATTCTGAAATCCCCCTCCCCCAGGAAAGAGGTATTATATTAGTAAAGTGTAGGATACCCCTCTTCTTTAGGTCTGCCTGCAGTAGCCAGTTAATGTTAAGTTGGTAATCTGCAGTGCACACTCAGTGAAAGAAATGGGTGCTTTCTCAACACTAATCTGCCTCCCTTCTTTCCCTTCCTACAGCGTTTGCTGCCAATTGATGGAGCAAATGATCTCTTTTTTCAACCACCCCCACTGACTCCTACCTCCAAAGTTTATACTATCAGACCTTATTTCCCTAAAGATGAGGTAATTTTATTTTTTGCTTATCAACTTACTATATATTGTCATGTGCACGTTTACAGCTACCCTTTGAACTAGATGGTTGAAAGAATTGCTTCTGTCTTGAATTACTGATCAGGGATCAGACTCGGCTGCTACTGAGCTTCAGGCCTGCAGTGATCAGCCTTCCTTTAAAATGCTCAGGGAGCGGGGTGGGGGGGTGGGGGAGCGGCAACACAGTGTGTTCCAGGCCATCCAAGGCTACATGGGGGGGAGACTGTCTCAAAAAAGAAGAGATGGTTGGGTTGGGTTCATGGTTTCTGTTTATGGTTAGCATCTCCATTGTTTGATGTCGTCTCATTTTGACGGTGTAGTGGCAGGACAGAGCAGAGCTGCTCATACCATGACTGCTAGAGAGTAAAGAGTCAGTCAAACTGCACTCCTTAAAGACACTGCTTCACCTCCAAGGGTTTCCACTCCCTTCTCGAAGCCTATCAGCTGAGTGTTAAACATTGTGGGGAGAGGTGGATTTCAGGTGGAAATTGTAACTGAATGTCCAGCCCTTAAAATACCACCCTGAGATTGAGGAGATTAACTAAAACATTAAATCCTGTACTAAAACATTGAAGGCTAAATTTAGGAACATTGTGAGGAGCCTAAGTAAGGTATTTACCTCCTTTAGAACTTTTAATAACTTGAGATGAATCTTTTAATTCTTAACTTTAAAAAGTCAAAATGGGGGCACGTGTGTTGGTGCATGCATTAATCTCAGTATGGGGAGTCAGAGATGGGTGGAACTCTTGTGAGTTCAAAGCCAGCCAGAACTACATGGTAAGACACTGCCTAAAAAATAAAGTTTAGGGGCTGGAGAGATGGCTCAGAGGTTAAGAGCACTGATTGCTCTTCCAGAGGTTCTGAGTTCAATTCTCAGCAACCATATGGTTTTAAATTTTTTAAAAAATAAGATACAAAGTTTGGACTAGAGAGATGACTCGTTATTTATGCACACTTATTGTTCTTGCAGAGAAACAACATTCCTAGCACCCTTATGGCAACTTACAACTGCCTGTAACCCTAGTTCCAGGGTATCCAGAGCTGTCTTCTGGTCCGTGGGCTCCTGCACACAGATGGTACACATACTCAACTCATACAGGCAAACACACATAAGTAAAATTTAGAATTTTTAGAAAAATTAAGTAAGGATTGGTGATAGGTAAATAGCAAGTATTCATTGACTGCGTTCTTGCGTAGCGTATACAGTGCCCTGGGTTGTTTGGGGGAGGCAGAGAATTATTCATTTAAAAGTCAAGTAGCAGCTGGGGTTTAGTGGTACAGGATTGTAATCCTGCATTTAAGATGTTGAGGCAGAACTGGTACAAGTTCAAGGCCATCTTGGGCCTTAGTTTTAAGACAGCCTGAGCTAAGATGTAAAACCCTCTTTTTAAAAAGCCCAGTAGGGGCTGTAGAGATGGCTCAGTGGCTAAGAGGACTGACCTGCACCCACATGGCAACTCACAACCATCAGCTATTTAAAGAAAGTACAGAAGTCGCTTTAAAGACAGTAACATGTTGAAAGCATTGTGGAACTGTTTCAAAAAGTGAAAGATTAGCAAGTCCTTGTGGATTTATCCCAGAACTTGAGTCTGAAATTATAGGATCTAGTCTAGGCAAGTTTGGGCTGTGTAGTGAGACTCTGTCCTCAAAAAAAGTTAAGAGACTCTTAAAGTTCACTGGCTTTGAAATCCACAGTTTACTTTACAGATTCATCTCCTAGGCTGGAGAGATGGTTCAGTAGTTAAGAGCACTTGTATCCTCTTCCTGGTTTTACAGATGTGACCCAATAAATAACCATTAGTGCAGGGGGAATTACATATGTGTCGTCCTAGTCCTTGTCTGTGTTAGGTGCCACCGAGCTACGTTATTGATTCTACCTTGACCCCCACTGAGGTAGTGTTTCTGATAGGCCACACATTTTTTTCCTCTAAACTTATAATGCTTTTTCTGAGACAGTCAAGTTTGTAATCCAAAGTTGTCTCAAACTCAACATGTAGCCTACTAAGCAATTTGGCTTTAACCTGCAATCCTCCTGCCTCAGCTTCCTATGTGTACCACACATAGCTGCTTATATTCATTCTTTTTTGTTTTGTTTTGTTTTTTCGAGAGGGTTTCTCTGGATAGCTTGGCTGTCCTGGAACTCACTTTGTAGACCAGGCTGGCCTCGAACTCAGAAATCTGCCTGCCTCTGCCTCCCGAGTGCTGGAATTAAAGGCGTACGCCACCACACCCAGCTGTATTCATTCTTTTTGACATTTTTCTTGGTGTGTTGCCTAACTAGATTATATTTTCAGGCTTCCGTGTACAAGATTTGCAGAGAAATGTATGATGATGGAGTGGGTTTACCTTTTCAAAGTCAGCCTGACCTTATTGGAGACAAGTATGTGATACCTATTTGGTTTGGGTAATAGATACTTAGAGCAAGTGTTTTGGGTTAAGGGGGAGGTATTGGCTGGAAGGATTTTTTTTTTTTTTAAATTCCAGTTTAATCTTAATCTGAAAACAAATATTTATTTTCATTTTCTGATATTCCATAGGTTGTGTTCATAAGCTAGGTGCACTAGACCTCGTGTCACTGGTTATGAATTGTGTTAGTAATTGACATGCTCACTCTGGCTCCCTTCCTTCT
Source organism: Mus pahari (assembly GCF_900095145.1). Lineage (NCBI taxonomy): Eukaryota > Metazoa > Chordata > Mammalia > Rodentia > Muridae > Mus > Mus pahari. The sequence goes on along the minus strand of NC_034590.1, from coordinate 157,104,484 downwards.
GAGCAGGTTAGTAGGAGGACTGCTCTCCCTCAGCCTGGATTACTGTTTCGTCCTAGAAGATGAAGATGGCATTTGTGGTTATGCCTTAGGCACTGTAGATGTGACCCCCTTCATTAAAAAGTGTAAAATTTCCTGGATTCCCTTCATGCAAGAGAAGTATACCAAGCCAAATGGTGACAAAGAGCTCTCAGAGGCTGAGGTAACTCACTGATTTAGAATTATAATTTAAAAATCACCAAGTGTGGTGGTACATACCTTTTGTCCAGCATTCAGGAGGCAGAAGCAGGTTTGAGGCCAGCCTGGCCTGCATAGCAAGTTCCAGGCCAGCCAGACTGACAAGGGAAAGTATGTCTTTTTTTTTTAAAAAAAAGAAAAGCTCATGTAGTCCATGCTGGCCTCTTGCCTCCTGAGTACTAAGAGTAAAGGTATGGCCACCACACCCAGCCTGCAGTGCTTTTTTTTTTTTTTTTCTCTTAATTTAGTTTTATGCTGATTGGGATTGAATTTATGGCTTTGTGTGGACTAACAGACTAACATGTTTTATTTCATGTGATGCACTTAGTTACAATATTGGTGCTTATTTGTTTTGTTTTATTTATTTATTTTTTGGTTTTTTGAGACAGGGTTTCTCTGTATAGCCCTGGCTGTCCTGGAACTCACTCTGTAGACCAGGCTGGCCTCGAACTCAGAAATCCGCCTGCCTCTGCCTCTGCCTCCCAAGTGCTGGGATTAAAGGCGTGTGCCATCATGCCCGGCTCTGTTTTAATTTAGCAGTTTGTCTGTACAAATGTCATGTTTGCGTGTGTGCCTGTGTACCAAGTGTATACCTGGTATTTCCTTTGGCCATCAGATCTAGAACTGGAATCACATGGCTGTGAGCTATGATGTGGATGCTCATGACCCTTTGAAAAACAGCAAAGCTTTTAACGGCTGAGCTGTCTTTGCTCTGAATTACATTTTTGAGACAGAGTCATGTGTAGTTCAGGCTTTTCATACCCCCCCCCCCATCCTCCTCCCTCTACCTGTGGCAAGTGATAGGTGAGACCTGTCACTTGGCAGCTAATTGTCTTAAGTTTCGTTTCGTTTTTATAAAAATCCTATTTGATGGCCACAGCTGGAATCTGCGTCTTTTGAGTGGAGGAGATTCTAACATGGCTTTTGAAAAGATGGTCGGACAATTCTTGATGAGGAGACTAGCTTTGTGTAGGTTTGGGGTAAGCCCTGGCAGAGTTGCCCTGGGCATCAATCCAGACCCCAGGTGAAGTGCAGTAACCATCTCCTGGCTGTTGGTAGGTAGTTTCTAGGACACCGGAGCAGAAGTGATGTGGAACCATGACCACCATGGCCTTCTGGATAGCAGCAGCTACCACCTTTGGAGAGTTCAGCATCTAGGACACAATGTAGTGAGCCCCTAGTAATGACACAGCCCTAAGGCTGCTCCGGTCAGCCTAAGGCTGCTTTTGCACTGGCAGAAATAAGCAAAAGGAGAAAAAAACAAAAATCCTCATCCTTAAGGGATGCACTCAGGAAAAAAGTGAGTAATCAGATTTCTTGATGGGCTGGAGAAGAGACTGGTCTCCTCCAGGTCCGATCTTGGTGCATGTCCTTGCCAGGCAGCCAGGCGCGGTGATGGGGATCCACCTCGTCTTTGGCTTTAGCTCCGAAAGCCCTTCAGCTCCAGTGAGACCTGAATCCTGTGTGGATGCTGCACTGGCATCCATCACATCATCCACTAAAAGAAGACTGACTTCTTTGCTGTGCTTTGGGTAATATTCAGGTCCTTGTATACATTAGGCAAATGCGGTGTCACTGACCCACAGCACTTCTTTTTTTCTTACTTTAAAGCTTAGTTAAAAAGATCCAAGTCGGGCTGGTGAGATGGCTCAGTGGGTAAGAGCACCCGATTGCTCTTCCAAAGGTCCGGAGTTCAAATCCCAGCAACCACATGGTGGCTCACAACCATCCGTAACAAGATCTGACGCCCTCTTCTGGAGTGTCTGAAGACAGCTACAGTGTACTTACATGTAATAATAAATAAATCTTTTAAAAAAAAAGAAAGAAAGAAAGAAACTGGTGCTGGTGCATTATCAATAACCAAATTCTAAACTATTTACCAATTTTCCTACTAACATTCTTCATTCTAGTGCCTAATTCAGAGTACAACATGAATATTTAGCTTACAATTCTACAAGGTGTTACTTAAAGCCAGGGATGCTTCACCTTTAACTCCACTAATCAGGAGTCAGAGGCACACAGAGCTCTCTTAAATTCAAGGCTAGCCTCGTATACAGAGTGAATTCCAGGTTATCTACAGATAAACAGTAAGACCCTATCTACAAAAATGAAAGAACACATGGGCTGGAGAGATGGCTCAGTGGTTAAGAGCACTGACTGTTCTTCTAAAGGTTCTGAGTTCAAGGTTTCTTCTTGGAAATGGGATTTTATTATGTTATATTGCCCTGGCTAACCTTGAACCTTATGCACTCAAGAGCTTCCTATCCTCTTGAATAGCTGACTCAGATTTTCTTTTTTTTTTTTTTTTTAAGTTTGTCTGTTCATTCTGGATTTTTCAAGACAGGGTCTCACTATGTAGCCCTGCCTGTCCTGGAAGTAACTGGCATTGAGCTCACAGAGATTCACATGCCTCTGCCTCCTAGGTGCTGGGGTTACAGGTGTATGTCGTCATTCTGGGTCTTAGATTTTTATTTTCAAGTCTGTATATTGCTGAGGATAGAATCAACAGCTTCACACAGGCGAGCACGTGTTCCGTTGCTGCTTTTAGATTCGTTCTTGTTTTCTGAGATGGAATTTCCCAGCGTAGCCCAGCACTCATGGAGCCTATGACGGCTGATCAGGCTGACTTCAAACCTACAGGACTCTAGGGGATGCAGGCATGGACAACCATTTTCTAAAGTGATTTACTTTTGTATGTGTCTGTCTGCGTGTACGTGCACATGTTTAACTATGTGCATATGTGGAGGCCCAAACTGAGCATCTCACTCTGCATATTCTGAGGCAAGGTTGAACGTAAGGTTCACATTTTTTCAGGTAGTTGGAAGCCAGCAAGACTCGGCAGCAAGATTCAGAACCTTTAGAAGAACAGTCAGTGCTCTTAACCACTGAGCCATCTCTCCAGCCCATGTGTTCTTTCATTTTTGTAGATAGGGTCTTACTGTTTATCTGTAGATGACCTGGAATTCACTCTGTATACGAGGCTAGCCTTGAATTTAAGAGAGCTCTGTGTGCCTCTGACTCCTGATTAGTGGAGTTAAAGGTGAAGCATCCCTGGCTGTAAGTAACACCTTGTAGAATTGTAAGCTAATTCATTCTCTCTAAGCTGGAAAAGGTGCTAAATATTGCTTTGCTTTTCCTGAGTTCTGCAATACTGATGCATAAAAGAAATTTGTAAGTATAAAAGATTCTAATATTTCTGTTGCAGAAAATAATGTTGAGTTTCCATGAAGAGCAGGAGGTGTTGCCAGAAACTTTCCTTGCCAACTTCCCTTCTCTGATAAAGATGGATATTCATAAGAAAGTGACTGACCCAAGTGTTGCCAAGAGCATGATGGCTTGCCTCCTGTCTTCACTGAAGGCCAATGGTGAGCACAAGTTGTGGGGCTCTATTTGGCTAGATTTTATTACGTATATGTGCATGTATGTATATGGGTGTGCATACATGGAGGACGTGAGGGGATTGATTCCTTTACATGTGGGTCTTGGGGATCTGACTCAGGCTGGCAGGCTTGGTAGCTGGTTCTTTGACTCACCGACCCATCCCACTAGCCCCATACCCTTTAAAGCGTTTTATTTAGTTTTGGACTTTTGCATGCAACAAGGTCTTGTATGTGTTCACTCAGTCTGGCGATGAATCCCAGTCTTCTGTTGAGCTCCCTGAGTGCTTAGGTTACCTGTGCTACCGTCTGGCCTTAGAGCCCTGGTTTTGTATTGAAAATAGAGTTGAGTCTGGTCACTCACAATCCAGGACTCAAGCGTCAAGGCACTAGTATGGCTGCATGTGCCAGGCCAGCTGGGGGTGAGGATGACAGTGACACTGGGTAAGAGAAGAAGGTTCATTGGGTAGGGCCCTTGCTTCTCAGAGGCAAGTCTGATAATGGAAGATGAGTACTGACTTGGCAAAAGTTGCTTTTTTGATGTTCACATACTCTGAGTTGAGTCTCCAGAAGGAACCAGCTCCACAGAGTTGGCCTTGCCTCCATAATATGCTGTGGCTCAGTAATTTCTTTTTCCAGTTATATCTCCGTCCCCCCCCCCTTTGTAGGATGTAGGGGTGTGTGTGTGTGTGTGTGTGTGTGTGTGTGTGTGTGTGTGTGTGTGTGTGTGTGTGT
>NC_034590.1:157039887-157099823 GCF_900095145.1 Mus pahari | reverse complement strand
AAAAAAAAAAAAAAAAAGAAGAGAGAGAGAGAGAGTTCAGCGTGCATTGATCCTTGAAAAATGCTGCTCTTTTATAACACGAACACTAATAGAGTCCCAGTTGAATGAGAAATGAGCACATGAGATACTTTAGTTTGTTCAGAAGTCCATGAGTGGTTGAAGATTAAATTAATGTAAGGAAGAAACTTTATACAACTTATGTTGTATTACTTAAATGGAGTCCTCAGAAATTCCTTGCTTTACCATTAATACTGTGGGGGTGAAATTTATTATCTATATAGGGCAAGATGATGTTTTAGGCTCTAACTACCACAGGTATTTCCTGAATATATTTTTTAGGCAGCCCTTTAAAAAATGTAAGAACACATTTTAAGACTGAACATTGTAGTACACATAATCTCAGAGTGAGAATCTGAGGTAAGAGGATTATAATAGGCCTAGCCCAAGCTACATGGTGAGAATCTACCTCAACAAAGTTTATTGGCCCTTAGCTGGTAGAAAAGCAAGTCATTTGTCAGCCATTTTCAGAGTTAGAGGTTTAGTTATGTAGCTCAGGGTAAAAACGCCTAGATGCACCAAGGGCTGCCTGCCCAATCCCAGATTGTGCCTGCGTTTCAGACCAGCCTTTTTTTTTTTCCCCCCTCTGTGTAGCCCTGGGTGTTCTAGAACTCAAAAGTTGCACCTGCCTCTGCCTCCCGAGCACTGGGACTAAGCGGGCATGCAGAGCTGCTACTACCCACTAAGAATTTTCTTTAATGGGAAGAGTTTTACTCACTCACTGTTGGCTAAGTATTAAGAATTGTAAAGCAAGGGCTGGAGAGATGGCTCAGTGGTTAAGAGGCACTGACTGCTCTTCCAGAGGTCCTGAGTTCAGTTCCCAGCAACCACATGGAAGCTCACAACCATCTGTAATGGGATCTGATGCCCACTTCTGGTGTGTCTGAAGACAGCTACAGTGTACTCATATATATAAAATAAATAAATCTTAAATATGTTTTTAAAGTTAGGTATTTCTTAAATCAAAGTCAGCCTGCTCTAGTGAGTCTAGGCCAGCCAGGACTACAGAGTGAGACCCTTTCTCAAAAGCAAAAACAAAGGCTGGGCATGGTGACTCACGCCTTTAATCCCAGCACTGGGGAAGCAGAGGCAGGTGGATTTCTGAGTTCTAGGCCAGCCTGGTCTACAGAGTGAGTTCCAGGACAGCCAGGGCTATACAGAGAAACCCTGTCTCGAAAAACCAAAAAAAAAAAAAAAAGCAAAAACAAAAAAGACTTTAAAAAATTGTCAGTCTGTGAATATAGCTCAGAGTATCCCATTATGCACCTCATTTAAAAAGTTTTAATAAAAGTTATATGAAATTTAGGAATAGATAAAGCTGTTACCGGTATTAAACATGGTTCATATCTATATGATACACTTACTTACATTTAATACATTTGTTTTATTTCTAGGTTCCCGGGGGGCTTTCTGTGAAGTAAGACCAGATGATAAAAGGATTCTGGAATTTTACAGCAAGTTAGGCTGTTTTGAAATTGCAAAAATGGAAGGATTTCCAAAGGATGTGGTTATACTTGGTCGAAGCCTGTGATACTTGTTGGCACTGTGAACTGTCCAAAAGTCCCTTAACTCCACCTTGTGGTTGGTGGTTGAGGTCTTCACACAGTTCAGTGTCTGGAGCGGCAGCAGATCAGCCAGTTGGATTGGAAACAGAGATGACTGTGAAGCGCACCCATCCCATTTTCAGATGCTCACTGGTTGGGAGAAGATAGCATTGCTGCATACCCCATGCAGCTTGTGGTGTGCTCCTCTTTGGGTCTTGTGTTAGGGTCAGGGCCTCTTACATGGGGCTCTCTAGGGAGAGGTTCTTAAATAAATGGAGTCAGCACTATTTTCTGCATCCAGTGTGGTTGCATTTCTCACCTAAGAGCAATGAAGATCAGTCACTCTCTATTCTCCTTGGTGTGCTGAATGAAATGTCTCTGTTCTTTGGAGACATGGCTGGAATGAGAGAAATTTAGTGAGTTTCAATTTGGGGCAATTTTTCTGCTTTTTGTAAAGTTCTGGGCAACTGTCTCCTGTAACTGTTCAGGCCATTAAGCTTGGTTAGGGACAAATGTGCATTTGTTTGTGGCAAAGGCCTAAATTGACAAATTTGTAAATCTCTTTGTATATAGATTAGCTATAACCTGACTGTTCTTTGTTTACTGTTTTATATATTATGTTTTTTTTTTTTCCTTTGAAAATGAAAGGTGTTGGTTTAGGATGGCACTTTGAATTATGTAAATCAGTAAATGGTAGATTTCCTTTACATCTGTCCTTTTCTTCCTAAGAATTTTTATTTTTGAAGTGCCTCCCACATAGGGATAGGCCATGACTATTTGGGGTATGAGCACCTAACTTCATATGACTCATATATGTTGGGAAGTGCAGTTACTCCTAGGAATTAACCTTAATAGCAGATCTGCATGTGAAATGTTCTGAAATGTAAGGGTCAGGGGACTGACTAGTGGTCTCCTTTGCCTTGGAACAGCTGTCATTTAATTGCGAAGACCTGTTAACTACTGGTTTAATTGAATCAGTCTTTAATTCTTGCATGTTTGTATCTAATTTTTAAAAGAAAGAATAAGTATATGTTAACAATATGTATACTTTTTCTTTTAATCAGAGATTCTGAAAACTTGATGTTATTTTAATTTAGATTTGGTGAATTTAAGGGTGTTGAGCATGAAGCTGACTCTCTGCAGGATTATTATCCTTTAATCACGGCTAGCTATCTAGTAACTTGATAGATTTTCAACAGTATTCTGTTACCTCGCTTTCCTCCAGTTCTACATCAGCTTTTGAACTTTGAGCTGAGGCGGGAGAGAGAAGAGGAAGCTTGAAATATTTTCCTTTCTAGAACTCCAGTGTGAGCTTGTGAGATAGTCTTTTGTTTAGCACTGTATATCGTGGACCCAGTGACTTGAATCAGAGGCCTAGGAGTGTGTTGAAATGTGCCGCTTCACCAGGGTACGAGCCTTTGCTAGGATGTGCTGTAAAACTGAGTCAGGGTTGGTTTTGAAGGCTGGGGTGAGGGGTAAATTGTTACTAGATATTAAGACCATTTAATGTTCCTTAGCATTCTGAATACATCTCATGCCTCAGTGAGAATTACAAGGTTTTATTCAGAGGGTCTCAAGAGTTTCATACGGAATCAGGAATTTTAAGCAAGTTGCTTTTTGTTTAATGTTGGCTTTCAATAATCACTTGGGATGAAAACATGTCCAGGTCTCTGCTGTCATCGCTGTAGGATAAAGTGCTATGCCATCTTCCATGGTTATGAATATTTATTAAGGTTGGAATAACATTTCATTGATTGTTTAGATCACAGCTCAGTTCCTATAGAAAACGAACTGTAAAGCTATCCGCAGACCATGCAAGAGGCACAATAAAACTTGAAGTGAATGTGTGGTGTGCTGCTGTTTCTCTGGTTTCTCCCTTTTTTTCCTCACATCTCTTTTTTTTTTGTTTTTTTTTGTTTTTTGTTTTTTCGAGACAGGGTTTCTCTGTATAGCCCTGGCTGTCCTGGAACTCACTCTGTAGACCAGGCTGGCCTCGAACTCAGAAATTCTCCTGCCTCTGCCTCCCGAGTGCTGGGATTAAAGGCGTGCGCCACCAGGCCTGGCTCCTCACATCTCTTGATCCCTTAGGTATCGGAAGCTATTTCAGTGTAGACTGGATTTTGAAGACAGCCCTGCCCTCCTGCCTTCCACAGCAAAGATTTTTCTCAGAAAAGTACATTTGTTTTTTAACTGAGTTGCTCTGTTACTACAGGTAAACTTTGTGTCAAGTTGGGGGTGTCACTGAGTTTCTCTCTGGAGTAGGGAGTAGTACATGGCCTCATCTCCTTAAAGGAATATTGGTGTGTGTGGTGGGGTGGGTCGCCTAAGGAGAGAGGAGGCTGTACTATGAACAGTAATTGATCTCCAAATCTGAGTTGTCAAGCCTCCAGCATGATCAGGAAGCCTATATATAAGGGGTGGCTAATTTAGCAGAGATAATGGGGGGAATCCCTGGGGAAAAGTAAAAATGGCTGCTCCGTACCTTAACCCCCTCCCCCCCCCGAGTTTACTGAAAAAAGATACGAAAGGATTACCCTAACATCTGTATATATCCCTGGGTTAGAAGAAGAGGATTCACTGAATGGACGTAAACTTTAAACCCACGTGGAAATTTCTTCTGCGGCCTTGCTACCTGTCCTTGTGGAAGAGGCGACAGCTGCTCCCACCCCACGCGGGGTCCAGGTGCCTCGTGCGGCGAGCGCGGCTCCTTTAATGGGCGGGGCCGGAACTGGCTGAGGCGGCGTTCGGTGCGTGGGGGGCGGGGCTCCCACGGCCGTTTCAGCATGGCGGCTGGCGCGGCGGCTGCTTTAGCGTTCTTGAACCAAGAGAGCCGAGTCCGGGCTGGGGGCGTCGGGGGCCTGAGGGTCCCGGCCCCGGTCACAATGGACAGTTTCTTCTTCGGTATTGAACGCGGGAGTGGCAGAGTGGTACGGGGCGGGTGAGGCGTCGGGCTGAGGAAGGCGGCCGGGCGCCGTGGGTGTGGGCCGAGGGCTCCCCGCTCGCCCTAACCGGTTCTTCCCGAGAGGGACGCCCGTCCACGTGTTCTGGGCGAGCAAGCGGCCGGTCCCCCCGCCGCGGCACCGGACCGGGTGGAGGGGACAGCGGAGTTTGTGAAACGCCCTCGCGCGCTGTCCCCTCCACGCGTGTACCCCAGGCGAACCCGCTGGCTCTTGTAGGTTGTGAGCTCTCCGGCCACACCCGCTCCTTCACTTTCAAGGTTGAGGAGGAGGATGACACGGAACACGTGCTGGCGTTGAACATGGTAAGGGGCTGCAGAGGGAGCTGGAGGTGCGGGGGGCTCGCGGATACTCCGCCTGTCGCCCCTCTCCTCCACCCGCTGGTCCCCGCCTCGGGTGCCACTGGGAGGGACTGGGCCGGTTTTAGGGTCAGACGCCTTGGCTTTGGTGTCAGCCCTCTCTCACTTGGGACGCTGAGGTTCTGCCTGCCTTTCAGCTGTGCCTTACCGAGGGGGCCAAGGACGAGTGTAATGTGGTGGAAGTTGTGGCCCGGGATCACGACAATCGGGAGATCGCAGTTCCTGTGGCCAACCTCAGGTTGTCTTGCCAGCCCATGGTGAGTTGGAGTCTGGTGGGACAGAGAACTTCTGTATTGATCTCGTGGGCCAGCACGGCTCAGCCCGTCCGTCATTCCCGTCTTCCAGCTCAGTGTGGATGATTTCCAGCTCCAACCACCTGTCACCTTCCGCCTGAAGTCCGGTTCCGGCCCTGTTCGGATCACTGGTCGGCATCAGATCGGTGAGAAGAGTGGGCCCTCTCCACTCCCCACTTAGCCCAGCCTCATCTCCCAGTGTGTCCCCGCCTCTCAGGCTGTGGTTCCAGTATTCATTCTGTGCCTCCCTCCCACTGCCTCATTCAGGCCTGGGAACTTGCTGTACCCTGCCTGCCCCAGGGGTTCAGCTCCAGCGAGGTGGGTGGGCTCTTTTCCAATTCAGTGTCTGCGGTTCTTCCCCATCTAGACTTGGGGACTCTGGGAGTTGAGGTTCCCTGTCAGCCTGGCAACTCGAGCACTGAATGAGTGGCCTTAACCTTCTGTCTGTCCTGTGTATCCACCAGTTTGTATAAACAACGACCTTTCTGAAGAAGAAAGTGATGATGAGAGCGAAGATGAAATTAAGCTGTGTGGTATCCTTCCTGCCAAAAAGCACAGGGGCAGACCCTAGCCCCCTGGTGAGTGGGGGTGGGGTGGGGGCTGGGATTCCCTCAGGATCTGGGAAGTTTAGGACAGCAGGCGAGGCCAAAGAATCTGACTTCATTCTTGCTTTTCTCAGGTCAGGTAACTGCTTGCTACAGGTGCCATGCTCCGTGTGTTCCTGGACAAGCTCAAAGATGGTTTTCTCGCTGAAGAGACTCGGGGGTGGAGGGAGGGATGGGCTGTGGTTCCTGAGGCTTCCCTTTTCTATTGGGGTGGGACGACCTTTGAACACCTCTTCTGACCCACCAACCCAGATTCAGTTCCCAGCACTGCAAATAAAAAACAAACAAACAAACAAACAAAACCACAAAAGAACATGAAGTTCAGAACACATTTTTAACACTTTGTACTTTTTTAGATAAATGTCTAAATAAAGTGGTGTACGGTTGTTTTGCAATCCTTGTGTGGCTTTTTCAAAGCTGAGATGACATTTCCCAAGGGACCACCAGGTGGCACTGTGGCCGCACAAAGGTTGGCCTAGCTCTCGGGCTGGTGAGACGTGGGATCCGATTCCCCAGGGCTTTGGGCCCAAAGCAGGCCTAAGTTCCTCGGCCTTGCTGCAGAGGGACCTCCCATTGCAGCCTGTTCCATGTTCCTGCAGGTGGGGGAGGGCCGTCACAGGAGGTTATCAGCTCCCAAACAAGGGGTCTGGGCCTCTGTCAGCACTCAGGCTGATGGGCAGGGGGACAGATAAGTGGGCTTAAGAAACCTGAGGAATGTGCATCTCTAGCCCCATGAGGGGCTCGGCCAGGGAGGGCCTGTGAGGGGTGGGGAGCAGGCTCTGCTCCTCTGGTCTTTTGAGGTAGGTTCAGTAGAGCAGGGCCTTAGAAACCTGATTCCCAGGGCCAGATGGAGGGAACTGGCCAGATTGGGTGACAGGGAAACCAGAATCCGGGTGGCCTGGCATATGGGGGCAGAAAGAGTCCCCTGGGAATCATCCTCGGCTGAGGGGTTACACCTCCCCCCCATCCCCTCTCCCCAGCACTCTGCCATACTGTCTTATCCCTAGAACGAGGTGGTTCTTGGGCCTGGCTACTGTTATGCCAGGAAAAGAAAACGGGGTTTTGTGTGAGGACTATGCACCCCGGGGTCAGCAGTTCAGCAGTGTTGATGGGTTGGGATGGGTGGGGATCAGTGTCCTACAAACAAACAAAAGGTTACTTCCCCAGACAAGCTGAAGACGGACAGAGAACAGGGCCTGAGATTCAGGCCAGTTCACACCAGCTGACCCACAAGTAGGGGGCTCAGGCCGTTAACTTCAAGAGTGACCCCCTACAGTAGAGAAAGCAGAAAGCGGTACCTCACCCAGGTGTGGTAGCACAGGAGACAAGAAAATCGGAAACTGGTGTCCCGCTTGGGCTTCATGGGGTAGGGGTTCCTGGGGTAAGTTTTCAGACTCCCTTTTTCTCAAGTGAGAGATGCCTCTCTGTGTTTCAGGGGTCAGGGTCGCGGGTGCCTTTTCAAGAGTCCAGGACCTTTCCTCCCTCCAGGTGTGTCCACCACGGCGCTGGCTAGGAGCCATTAGCAGGATCGAATCGGAGGGGAAGGTGGAACTAGCGCCCTCTGGTGGGCGTGTTTAAAACTGCTCGTGGTCATACCGCTCTATGTGGGTTCAATGATAGCTAAATTTAAGGCAGGATAGGAGGGACTAAGTCGCAAAAGTTTTGAATGCATATGTGTTTTCATTCACCCGAAGCGCTCAGGCTAGAGGAGGGGAGTTAGTTGGGGGCACTCACTTTTCCTGCCTCCTTTCGGCTCCTGCCTCCAACTCTTTGTTACGTGCGTTAAGTGCAGCGACGAGCCATCTCTCTGGAAACCTTCCAAACTCAATCGCCTAGCCCACGCTCATACTCCCCCACCATCAGTGTACCCCCTGTGACTCCACTGATCGCCCATTGTATTTCTGGCCTGTTTTCCTGGCGGGTGGACGACGAGCACAGCCCTGCCCGCAGTGGGAGCCCAATCCACATTTGCCTTCTAGTTCAGGAGTTTCCCGGCCCCTTGCGGCGCCGTGCAGACAGACCTGGGAATTGTTTTTTCCTTCTTCCCAGATCGCACCTTTTCGGGATAGCCCTTTTCTGCACTCTCGGCACTCAACAGGGGTGCTGCCAATTATCTGGCCTCAGAGAACTTGCGCGATGTGGGCATAGGATGGTGTCTGGACAATGCTGAAAGAAGGGCAACCCGATATGGGGTTGGGGGGATAGACACGAAGTCTATAGTCACCGTTCGAAGCGGCTAACGCAGTCGCGGAGATTTGCATTTGAACCATCCTGACCGAGTCTGTGTCACTTTGAACGCTGGGCACTGGAGGCGCGCAAGGCTGTGACCTGCAGGCATGGTGGCCTGGGTGTGGATCTGAGGGGGCGAATTTGGGTCCCGGCGACCACATGTTTGCAGAGAGGGCCGTTTGTGTTGGCAAAGAGTGTGTGTTTGTGTTTGCAGGAGGGAGTGTGTGCATGTGTGTGTTTGTGTTTGCGGAGTGTGGGGGCGGCAGGGAAAGGTGGCCAGGCTGTCACTCAGAGATCAGGATGACAGGCGCTCCCTCATCTAGGCGCGGGAGCTCTGATTGCAGATTCGAGGAAACAAAATAGCAATTGTAATTACGGGGCTTTGATAAGATAAAGGAAAGAGGGAGCTGGCCGGGAGGCAGGCTAGCCAGGGAGGGAGGGAGAGCGGCCTGCGGGAGCCCGATGGGACATTTGCATCTGTCAGTCACCGCCTGCTCTGGGTGCCCACTGTGGGGGAGGCACATCTATCCTCGCCCCCTCCCACAGACAGGAAATTTTGGGGAGACGAGAAGGATCCTGAAGAGCTAAGGTGAAGCTCTACTGAGTCCATAGGAGTTTTCACATGTAAAAGAATTTCCCCTCTCAGAGCTGGGAAAAACCGGGACCTGGGACCTTTTCTAAGGGGGGGTGGGTGCTGGTGTTCACAGATGGTGAATCAATAAGGTTCCGCTCTGGAGGATCCCTAACCCTGTTACAACTCAGGTGCTCCACCCTACACACACACACCTGGGAGGAACTAAAACCCAGGATCTACTGACAGGCTGCTTCCTGATTCCCTACCTGTGTCTTGTGACTCAAACTTATTTTCAAAGTCTTGTGTCCATAGTGAAGAGAGGGCCCTTCCTTTTCCAGGGGAGCCCATCCTTTGCTTTCTATCTGTTTAGGCATTCACTGATACACTCAAGAATAAACACTCTTTGAGTATCTCGTATGCTCCACACATGAAGTAAATTCTGTGAGCAAACAGACATCACCTTTGTCAGCTTGGAGCAATACAAAACAAAAAACAAAAAAAAAACCGACAAGTCATTCCGAAGGCCCCTCAGCAAGCACAGAGAAAGCATGGGTTTGGCCTTTGTCGAGGACACTGGAGCCCCTCTACCCTATTTTCCCCTTCACGGACCCACTTTCCAGTGGGGTTGAAAGGAGCTATTGCCTGCCAAATCACTGATGGAGACAAGCTATAATCGGTTGGCAGGTGAACCTTGAGAAGTCACCAAGGGTGGAAGATGACTCAGTCAGGTGGCCCCCATCCATCCGACCAAAACTACCTGCAGAGCTACGGTGCCATGAGCTGCAATCCTTGGGCCTGTAAAACAGATTACTCCCTCACCTCCAGGTCTGTATGGATCAAAACAGCAGGGAACAGAATTTGTTAGGAGAGTCACCTATGGGCTCAGCAAGTCTACTCTGAGGAGGGCTCAGACTGTCTCCTTGGAACCAGTTCTCTAGATTGCTCAGCACTTGAGGGCTGAAATGGACTCCCCTGACCAGTTCTCTAGATTGTTCAGCACTCAGGGCTGAGATGGACTCCCCTGACCTTATATATTTTACTCCGCGATTGCATTTGCAAAGTGGGGAAAGATGGGATAGAGAAAAGGGGGAGGCAGGCCGGAACCGGATGTGGACTGACAAGGACTTGCTTGCCTCTCTTTAGCCTACAAAGACTTCCTGGGGCCACCTCAAACCCCTAGTTCTACCCCGAAGGCACAGAGGATCTTATAGAGGAGACTGTGGAGGAAGGCAGCGCTGGGTGGTACATCCACGGAGCCACCTGGTCTTCAAAGGTACCTGGCTGGGAAATCTCTGCCAGGTTGTGCCCACAGTAACAAAACAGTGGCTCAGGGTTCCCAGAAGCCCTATGGGGAAAGCAATGGGGTGAGGGGGCTTGAAAAGGCTTACAGAAGTCTCTACCTTTTCTCACCAGCACCTCCTCTCTTCCAAGTGACACAAGACACCAGGTACCTGCTCAAGGAAAACCTGGAACTCAGAAGGGGAAAGGCTAGGCAGCTTGGGTCCGTGTCCTCAATGTTGTTGAACGTAGTTATTTTTGCCCCTGCTAATTGCTCAGAAGCAGTGGCTGTGGGTCCTTCAGAGACCCCTGAGCTCCTACCACATAGACGCCTCAAAGTTCCTCTCAAGCTTTATAGACTAGTGCAGTTGGATGGGGACCAACAGGAGCAAGGCTGAAGGTGATAATGGGGTGGCAAGGGGCATTTCTCCCTCCTAGAGCCTCTTTGGAGACTGTGAGACAGGAAACCAGCGGGGTTGAGTTTTTCCAAAGGTGAAGGCACCGGGTTCCAGCGGCGCCCAAGGGGACGCTCAGCACCGGGGCCCAGTTCACTATATGTTAGCTGCCGCTCCCAGGAGGAGCGCGTGCGACCGAAGCACACATTAGGCAACCCAGAGACCTTCGAGGAGGCCAGAGATAAGCAGACCCCGACCCTAAGCAGATCAACAGTCCTGCAGGATTCAAGCGTACGGGACCCCTCCAAACGTGTTGTCCCAGACGCCCCCCAATCCCCGGACGATCCCGCCCCCGGAACGCTGGAAGAGACATGCAAGGGTAGTGGGAGGCGCTCACATCAGCCGCCCCCGCCCCTCCCGCGGGTCCCTAGACCCCTCCCCTGGGCCAGACCCCCCAATCCCTGCTCTGCCCGCCGCCCCGCCTCCGGCCGCCCCGCCCCCGCCCCGGGCGGCGACCCGGCCCCAGCGCCCAGCCGGGGGTGCGGGCTCCGGCCGCCCGCCCCGCGCTCCCCCCTCGCGGCCGGTGCGGCGCCCCCCGCCCCTGCCCTCCCCCTCCCTTCCCACCTCCCCACCCACCCCACAGGCCCGTTACCCTCCCGCCTGCTCCGGCTCCTGAGCAGCCAGCGGCCACCGGCTCCGGCAGCGGCGCAGAGGGGTTCGGCGCGCGCGGCGAGCACGACATTCCACGGGACCCGCCGAGCCGCGTCGGCATAGCCTCTAGCCTCCCGCACCCCGACCTTCCTCAGCCTCCGCACCTTCGGCTTGTCCCCCCGCGGCCTCCAGTGGGACGGCGTGACCCCGCTCGGGCTCTCGGTGCTCCCGGGGCCGCGCGCCATGGGCAGCCCCCGCTCCGCGCTGAGCTGCCTGTGAGTACCGCGGTCGCCCCCGCGTCCCCGTCGGCCAGCGCCCGCCGAGCCCTCTCCGCTCACCCCGCGCCTCTCTCCTGCCCGCTTTTGTCTCCCACAGGCTGTTGCACTTGCTGGTTCTCTGCCTCCAAGCCCAGGTAAGGAGCGCTGCGCAGAAGCGGGGGCCGGGCGCGGGGGACCCAGCTGACACTCTCGGGCAGGGACACGAGGACCGACCCTTCGGCCAGCGCAGCAGGGCTGGAAAGAACTTTACAAATCCAGCCCCAAACTACCCCGAGGAGGGATCTAAGGAACAGAGAGACAGTGTCCTGCCAAAAGTCACACAGCGAGTGAGTGGAGAGACTAGAACCCAAGGGTCTTGAGCCCAGCGACTCTCAAAGGCGCGCTGGCCAGTTCGGGTGGATGGGAAGGCTACCTGTAGCCACACCTGGCCTCCTAGGAAGGCGGGAGCCGGAGTCAGCGGGTGTTCCTTGTCAAGGGTAGTTGGGATGTAGTTGCAGCGAATATCCTCGCCGCTGCTCTCTGGGGAGACCTGTGGCCGGTTTGGGCCAACGATCGTGTTAACCTAGGCACTTTGCATTCTCAACATTTGCTCCGTAAATTTGTCTTTATAAATGTCACGGGTCGGGTAGCGTTGCCTCGCTACTTAAAAGCACCCTGCTCCTCTAGGAAGGCCCGGGCGGGGGGCCTGCGCTGGGCAGGGAGCCCACTTCCCTGCTCCGAGCTGGCCGGGAGCCCCAGGGTGTTTCCCAACAGGTGGGTCCAGACTCTCCCTCATCCCGGGTTCATCCATCCATCCATCCTGGGCTGGGTCTGCGCGACTTCCCCGAGGGGGTTGGTGGCCTGAGCCGGCATGTTGTGGGGATGCCCCCAGTCCCCGCTGACTGCCTGGCGCGGCGGGAGGGGGGGTACAAGGGCAATGGGGACCAACTCGGGGCCCCTGGGCGGAGTAGCGTTATAATGGCGTGCTGTGTTATTTTTCAATTTCCTAAAGGTAACTGTTCAGTCCTCACCTAATTTTACACAGCATGTGAGGGAGCAGAGCCTGGTGACGGATCAGCTCAGCCGCCGCCTCATCCGGACCTACCAGCTCTACAGCCGCACCAGCGGGAAGCACGTGCAGGTCCTGGCCAACAAGCGCATCAACGCCATGGCAGAAGACGGAGACCCCTTCGGTAAGGCGCATTCTCGGACCCTGGAGAGGAGAGGTAGCTTGGACCTTGCCGCTCCTTGCCAGCCCCAGCTGCATCAGCCAGAAAGGCCTGAGGGCTCTCCACCTGAGAAGGGAAGGAGTTAAGGCGAAAGGTGCCTTGGGGTCAGCTGGAGAGAATAGTGGGGAAGGGACCCTGGGGAGGACGCGGCCAACAGGCGTCCTCTCTTTCCTGCTCCGCAAATGAATGAATTCGGGAGTCTCCCTTACAACCCCCCCCCCCTTCACACACCTCTTCCAGGCTGCAGGTGGAGGCAGAGGGTTCAGAGGAGAGGCCCAGATTTAAGGGGAGTTCTTGAAAGAGGATATGTCGTCAGGGCCCACAAAAGGAGAGTGGGGAAAAAGAAAGTAGAGAATTCCTCCAGTTCACCCAGTTTGAAAAAGGGAGATAACTGCTAAACTGATCAGAAGGGTCGATTGCACAGGGAGGCTCGGCCTGCAAGTTAGACTCTCAGCTCTACTGTGGATACCCCAGGGGGCTGAGTCTGCTGGCGGCTCCCCGTAGGGCTGCTGAGTACAGGGAGCTACTGGGGCAGGGGCTGAGAACTGATTGATTTCTAAAACATTCAATATTCTTGTCTTGAAATGGGGCCAATTTCCAGACTCCTGGATGTACCACAAGGAAGCCAAACCCTCAGGGTGGCTGGTGTTGTTTTAGAGAGTGGAATATTGTAAGTTTAAAAACCTTTAAATAATGACCAACTTAAACAGGCATGAAAGGAGAAAGGAAGGCTCTATTAAAATGTAATAAAAAGGTGAGGCATTTTTAAGAGCTAAGAAGAAAAATGGAGAATGATATAAAACAGAAAAAGAACCAGGCTTTTTCTTTTTCAGATGTAGAGTTTGAAAGGAGTTGCAAGTCTGTAAATGTTAAAAAAAAAGAGAGAGAGAGACTCAAGATTGTTCTCTAGGAATCTCTGGAGAGACCCCCGCGTCTGGCAGAGCGATTAAAACTCTTCTTACTTTCACCTTTTTTAACATTTCCTGAATACTTTCTCCTCTTCTCGAGCCAGTTTGGGGGATCGAGTATGTCTCGCTGCATTTTTTCAGCATCGACGTAGCTGACTTCCCTTCAAAGCTAGAGGAGGAGACATAATTTTCCTGGGATAAATCTGTCACTGGGGTGGAAGAATAGGTTCGAAAATGTTAAGCTTTCCAAAAGCCTGCTTGGGAAAGACCCTGTAAACTACACGGGCCAGGCTCCCCTGATCGATCCGAGGAGACCGGAGGGTGGGGGGTGGGGGCAGCCTGCCTGGTGGCCAAGCTCCCCCACTGTGCTGGCAGAGCCAGCCTTCAGACCCTTTGTCCCTCCAAATTGGCTGCTTGCTGCCCTTCTCGGCTTCCCAACAAGAAAAAGGAAAGAATGCCGGGCTCCTCCAGAGTTTACTCTACTGGAGCAAATGGCCTAGCATCCTTGGGTTTTGGGGTGGGAAGGAGAAACCAGGCCGCCAGTGATGGTCTTCAGGCATTAGCCGGGTCAGATGCCCACTTCCTTTCAGACCCAGAGGAGGCTTTCAGGATTCCTTGGTCTCTGCCTGAAGGGCAGAAATTTGAGTATAGGGCTCCAAAAACTCCACAAAAGAGGCATTAAGGCATATAGACTGAAGAGAGCAGAGGAGAGGTTCCAATCCCTGTGTTAGGACCCAAGAATGGGCAGAGGGTCCTATAAGCCCCCTCTAGCCGGACATCCTTCCGTGGCCACGAAGCAATTGCTTCTTGCTCTACAAAGCCGGCATGAGAGGAATGGACAGTTTGTCTGGAGAGGCGATCAGGAGAAGAGGTGAACAGTTGTACCTCCCAGCTGACTCGGGGACAGGCTTCAGCTTCTGGATCCCACTTTTGTGTCTCAGTGAAATAGACAGTCAGAGGCGAGGCAGTGAGGACTTCACTGGTGGCCCCGGTGCCCCCTTACCCGTGGTATTGGTTATCTATAGAGAGAGCCACATGTCAAGTTAGAATTGCTTTCTCTAGGAGGAAAAGGTCTGGGCTTTGTAGTGGGGCAGGCAGAAGATTCAGTCTTTTCTGCCCTGTCATCTAATTCAGCGCTCCCTCTCTTCTTGGGAACAGCCTCTTAGAGAGCAATTATATAAAGAGGTGATCAGGACCAGCTTCTGAGGGCACAGCCCAAGCTTATATACCAAAAAGCTCTGAAAGCTTTGGCTAGTGACTGAGAAACCCTTCTACAAGGGAGGTGAAGGAGAGACGACGACGAGTTGTTAGTCTGCATGGTGGAGCTGGACTCTGACGATTGGGAAGCAGAAAGAGAGGGATCAGAGTCTGGTTCCAGAAAAGGCCCGTGTGGAGTCAGCTCGTAGGGAGAAACACCCTCTTCCTCCTCTTCTCTGATTCTCTTGTTTTAAATTGCATATGTGGTGTGCGTGTGCACTAGTGCAGGTGCCCACAGAGGGTGTTTGACTCCCTGGAAATGGAGTTTCAGGCAGTTGTGAGCCACCCTATGCAGGTCCTGAAAACTGAACTCTGGTCCTCTCTACAGGAGTAGTATGCTGAGCCATCTCTCCAACCCTGCTCTCTCACTTCTTGCAGAACAGGGCTGCCTGAAGGGTGAAGGATGGCCCAGGCCGGTAATTAGAACTGACTGGGAAGGAGCAGAACAGGGTGTTTTTACCTTTAGCTTCATGATAGGAGGTCACCACTGTTCCCGGATGTCCTTAATGGTCTGTGGAGTAGGAGCTCACGATGTTCTAAGTTGGAAGGCTATTCAAAGATCTCTCCAATAGCTATGGAATCTACACAGCTTAAATTTTACTTGGCACCTCGACCTTAAACAAAAACCATAAGCTCCTGGCATGAAAAAGAACGGAGACTTGATGCATCCAAACATTTCTCTGAAACTTATCTCATAAACTGTTATTTGTCTCAGACTCTTTGTAAGCCCAGAGGTGGAGTCTCGGGTCCTGAAAAGAGAGTCCATCTTTCTTAGGGCTATCCAACACATCCGCAAATGAGCTGGGCTGGAGCCTGTGTTTTCTGTTCCTTCCCCCTGGAGCAACTGTTCCAGGGATAGGACACATCCCTGAACCCACTGAGGTAAAGCTGTAGAGCAAAGAGCCCACAGATGTACTGACTGTCCATCCCATAACTTCCCTGACAGCAAAGCTCATTGTGGAGACGGATACTTTTGGAAGTAGAGTCCGAGTTCGCGGAGCGGAGACAGGTCTCTACATCTGCATGAACAAGAAGGGGAAGCTAATTGCCAAGGTGAGCTCCAGGAGGGAAGTGGGCCTTGAGAGGTGGCATGGACTGCCTGGGCCTCTCTTGTATACTTTAATCCCAAGAAGGTGGGTGGAGAGGCACGGCACCTTGGTTACCACAGGGTTTGCCCAATGATTAGACGGAGGAGTAAGAGAGAAAGAACCAGAGAGAGAAAAACCTATGAAGATGAAGGCTAGGGAAGGGGTTGGGGGTGGTGATGGCAAATTCCATATATCTTTTTAACAAATCGCCAAATTGCTTTGCTATTATGTCCAATTACATGGTACCAGCATTTGGAATGTTCAGTAAGCCGCAGGCCCAGCCCCTCGGCCTAGCTCTGAAATGGCCCCATTAGTCACGGCTACTCTCCAGTCTCGAGCTCCTCACTCCTAGGCTTTGGGGCTTGGGCCTCAGAGTGCCTTCTAGGCTTCCCCTCCCCCGCATAAGGTGTCTGTCCTGGGGACTGATCCTGAGTCCAGAGATGCTGTAGGGTTGGGGGTGGGGGTGGGGGGGCAGGTGGAGAAACTCCCGCAGCCCAGGCCAGACTGGTGGGCAGTAGGCCAGAACAGGCAGGCTTTGGGCCCCTCTGCCTCGGGCCCAGCCCCTCCGTGGAGAGCCATGTGTCACTGCTGCCCAGGAGGACAGGAAGTTGCCGGGTGGGCTGTGTGGGTTGTGAGGGATTAGAGAGCGGGTGCCCGGGTAGGGGGTGGGGCCGGGCTCAGGCTCCCCTCGCCATCTGCTGGGGTGCCCACCTGCTGTCTGGGGCCGCTGGCCCTCTGCCTCACAAGGAGGGAGGCTCCGGCACACCTCGTCGGCCCCCCCTCACCCCTACCCCCCCAACTACCTGCAGAGCAACGGCAAAGGCAAGGACTGCGTGTTCACAGAGATCGTGCTGGAGAACAACTACACGGCGCTGCAGAACGCCAAGTACGAGGGCTGGTACATGGCCTTTACCCGCAAGGGCCGGCCCCGCAAGGGCTCCAAGACGCGCCAGCATCAGCGCGAGGTGCACTTCATGAAGCGCCTGCCGCGGGGCCACCACACCACCGAGCAGAGCCTGCGCTTCGAGTTCCTCAACTACCCGCCCTTCACGCGCAGCCTGCGCGGCAGCCAGAGGACTTGGGCCCCGGAGCCCCGATAGGCGCTCGCCCAGCTCCTCCCCGCCCGGCCCGGCCGCGGAATCCAGCGAGAGCCCGGCGGCACAGCGAAGGGGAGGGGCTGGGGAGCTGTCTTCTAGTTGTGCATATTGTTTGCTGTTGGGTTTTTTTTGTTTGTTTGTTTGTTTTGTTTTTGTTTTTTAAACAAAAGAGAGGCTCTATTTTTGTATTCCACGGACTGTGGTGTCTGTCTTCTTAGCTCTCAGGAAAACCCACTGGTGACCTAAGACTGGGTTCCTTTGGGGCTCCCTGGGGTGGAGGGCCCTCTAGTCTGGCAGCCGTTCTCCTGAAGTCCCAGGATTGGCAGGGCACCTGGCCAGGCCAACCAGGGCCACTCTGTACCTCAGGGGTAGAGAGAGAAAGAAAGAGAGAGAAAGAAAAAACAAAAAGATTAGGCCTAGGTCAGTCCTTAGATGCTGCTGTCAGTGAAGGTGGTTGTGTACTAGTTACTATTAAATGACTGAAACACGCTTATTTAACTTGCATATTAGAAATGTGTGCTGGAGGTTGAGTCCTGCCAGGAGTAGCCCCTTCCCACGGTGCTGTCCCAACTGCAGGTCCAAGGGCACACTCCATCCAAGGACCTGCTTGCCAGCTTTCTCCTTTATTCCAATGAAAGGGTTTTGTGGGGAAGATGGCTAGGCGGACAGAAAGATTCTGAGCTGGCCTTGGATCTCAGATGGGGACCACCTTGTTCTGCTAACACTTCCCAAGCCCAGGGCCAGAATGAAGAACACACTGGAGCCGAGCCCTCTGTGGGTGACAGGTTGGGATCTCTTTTGGCTCTATAGCTCTCATCTGGATGGGCAACAGGACAGAGGCCATAGGACTGATTAGAGTCTGTAGAATCTGACTTCCAAAACTGAAGGGCAGTTGCCCGGGGTCCAAGGGGTTGGGGGTGGGGAGCACTGTCTAGGCTGAGTCAACTCTGCCAAGGCTGTGGACAGAAAGTACCAAGCTCACGTGCTCCTGAAAAACTGAAGGCACTATTGTCCTTGAAGAGTCCAACCTGGGGGACCTGGGCCTTCAGGAGAAAGAGCTAGGCCTATATAGGCAAGAGCAGAAGAGAGGTTTCTGGGATGAACACCACACCATACCAAAGAAGACTCAGAAGCAGTGTTCCTGTGCCCAGAGCTGGCCCACTCTTTACCGCAGGTCTTCCACCCTGGCTGCTCTTGTAGCCCAGCTACTAGGACAATCTGGAAACTTCTTCCTTGTAGGCCTTTTTGGCACCTCACTTGGCATGGGTTGGGGCAGCCAAAGGCTTCCTAGCCATGAGGGCATTCCAGAGTTGTTCTAGCCCAAGTCCCAGGCTCAGCCTTTCCAGGTTGATCACAATTACCAAGGCTCAGTGGAAAGCCTGAAGCAAGAGGCTGGGGACCCTCAGGCCCTGTCTACTCATCCCAGGGCCTCTGGGTAGAGTGTGGTTCTTCAGGTGCTGGGACTGGGGCAGGGGAGGAGGTCTGGGGAAGGGGCTTCAGCTAGCTGTCTTCCAGATCCCCCAGTACCCGGTGCCTTGTCCTCCGTTCCCCTCCCCCTTTAATTAATTCTGGGTGAGCAGCCTGGCTTTATTGTGCGAGGAGCTGGGGTCTCACTGTGGGAAAAGTCACACCTTCTGAGCAGCTTCTGATGCCCATGCAAATGAAGAGACCGTCCAGGAAACGCTTTCATCTGCACGGTCGCCTGTCCAGCCCCCAGCCCAGTAATTACCCACATGTCATTTGTTTGAGAGCAATTCCTGGGGAAAGCCACAGGGAGGGAGGGAGTCTGGGGGGGTGTGTGATGGAATGTCAGGCTCTTCGCCTGTGATCCTGGCTACAAAGTGAGGCCTGGCTGGGCCAAGGGTGGTCAGTGGCTGGGAGCATCCGAGTCTTCAGAGGTACCTGGTGGAATCTGGGTATGGGTATGGTCACATCTAGGTAGGAGAAGTGAGCAGGAGAGGTCAGACCTGCCTTCTACAGAGATGCCCTACAGGGCAGAGGCCAGAGAGGTGGGCAGGAGGGTGAGAATCTGCCTGAGGCTTTGGGAAGGAGCATCGAGTAGGCCTCCGGGCCAGGGACCCATAGGAGCCGAGCAGAGAGCAGTAGGGCTGGAGCACCCAGCAATTTGTTTATCTTTGAGTTGCTGCCTCCACAGAGCCCTCACTAATGGGGTTTTACAGCCCACTCAAGCTGCAACTGGCCAAGAATCAATCATTACCGTACTTAGTGGTTTGATAGTTAACAGCCTGAACTGAAGCCAAACTGGTTGTTAACTGTGATAACAACTGATTTCAAGGGGTTATTGCCGGCCCAATATGCTTAGCCATTTATTTGGGGGAAAACAAGCAGGGAGCTGTGGCAAGATCCAGAAAAGGGAGGAGGACTGGACTTCTGCTCAGCCAAAAGGCCGACCACTCTGTCCCTGGGTCAGCTAGACAAGCTGACTCCGGCTCTCTCCCTTCTGTCCTTACCAAGTCCTGCTCGGATTCTTCTTTCCCACTTGTCCATTTTTCTTTAAAATGGCGTCTGGTGGAGCCTGGACTGGCATCAGCTTCATTGTGTGGCCTCCAAACCTTGAACTCCCGAGCCTCCTCCAAGTGCCTCTCAGACATCGTGTCTCTAGTGTGCTCTTATGACGCCCTCCCAGGGCTCAGTGGCCAGGCTTCTCCTCAGCAGATTGGGCTAGACTCTCTCGCTCATCCTGACCCTGGGATGCCCAGAGCCATGCCAAGTCTAAATCAGAAACTTGCATTTCATTTCAAAGACCCAACCCACATCTTGGCTGCAAGGAATGAAGAAATGAGGAAGGCTCTCTCCTTCCACAGCTCCTGTCCACCCACCCTGCTCTCTGTGACATTACAGGGCTTGGACACTGCAGTACAAAGGACCTCAGGGCTCACTCTCTCTCCAGATGGATAACTGGTGGCTCAGAAGTCAAAGCTAGAACATTTCCAGGTCTAGGCGGCCTCTTGAGGACTGTAGGTCTCACCCTGATACTGTTCATTCATTTAATAAATATTTACTGAGTGCCTGACTCTGTTCTGGGCAGATGAGATAGAGCAGGAAGTCTAAAAAAAAAAAAAAAACCCAACCAAAATCCCCATTGTTTTCTGTTCGGCTTCTTGAGGGAGGCAGGAGGGGGCACAACCAACAGGACAGAGCATATCAGACGCAGCGTCAGAGACAGCAATGAGTGTGAAGGGTGCCGGCTGGCGTAAACAGCGTGATCACAGCTTGATCAAAGAAGGCCTTGCTGAGGGCTTCGTGTTTGAACAGACACCTGTTGGGGCAAGGCTCTCAGATGGGGGGGCGGGGCACCCAGGTAGAGGAACAGCTCAAAAACTAGACGGGACTAGAGAGGTCAGTGGGGCTGGAACAAAGGTTAGGGGAGACCTCGGGAGCTGGGGCCGAGGAGTGTGTTCAGGGGTCTGGGACACCAAGCTGATAACCACGTGATGTCGAGGAACCCAGGGGAGGGCAGATCACACAGGGGCCACTTTGGCTTAGCCTTGCGGAGGTGAGGTGGCACCCCATTGTGAGGTTACAACAGCACAGTGACGTGATGTGAAGGCAGGGATGTGAAGATTGCCCTGGCTGCTGTGTGTTAAGTAGAGAGACAGTGGGGGGCAAGGGAGACAGTTACAAAGCGACAGAGAGAAGCTAAGTGATTGATAATAGTGGATTGGGAGAGGTGAGAAGGGATTGGAATTCGGTGGGTTTTTTTTTGGGGGGGAGGGCAGGTATCGACGGCAGGGTCTGCAGGTGGGTTTGGCTTTTGTTTGGGTAGGAAGAGAAGGCAGCAAGGGATATCTGGAGGGTTTGAGCAACTGAAAGTGCTCACCGTGGAGGTGGGGGCTGGTTTACAGGGAGGCTCTGGAGTTTGAGTTTGGATATGTGACATCTGGGGAGCCTTCTTGGATCTGGAATTCCAGGGTGAGGTCTCAGTCTTGTGCTATAACAGGAGTGTTGAACACAGCTCAAAGCCAGGAGACAGAATGGAGTCCTAGGGAGTGCAGGGGCTAAAGGAGTAAAGAACCCGGTTGGAGTCTTAAGCCTCAGAGTGGAGGGGAGAGGGAACACAAAGATGGAGGACTGTGGGACACTGCATGCACTGCTGAAGCAGGAGAAGGAGTGCTGGCAGACCCTGGAGTTTAAGAGTAGTCAAGTGTTTTATTGTCCATTAGCTTCTTCTATCCCTACCCTATCCCTATCCCTTCTATCCCTACCTACCAAACTCAGGGCCAGGAAGTCTCCAAAATCAAGAACTGTTTCATACGGAACCTCCCTGATTCTTCCCACAAATTGAGTTCTGCTTCACCCAGTAGGTCCTGCTGGCTTTGCTTCCAGAACCTTCTCTTGACTGGTCCACCCAATAGCTTGTCAGTGGCTACCACCCTGCTCCAAGCCACCTCTACTTTTTCTTTTCTTTTTTCTTTTCTTTTCTTTTCTTTTCTTTTCTTTTCTTTTCTTTTCTTTTCTTTTCGAGACAGTGTCTCACCATGTCTGGTGATTCACTATAGAAACCAAGCCAGCCTTGAACTCAGAGAGAGTCACTGCTTGCCTCTCAAGTGCTGCGATTAAAGACGTGTGTCACCAATACCTGGCCTCCACTTTCTTTCTTTCTTTCTTTTTTTAGACAGGGCCTCTCCCTGATGCTGGGGCTTGCACTTGGAGATGGATGAGCTGGTCACTGAGTTCCCAGAATCTGTTTCCGTGACCGGTCATGGGTGTGCACCCCTGTAGCTGGCTTTCACATGGATGCTGGGGACCTGAGCTTGGCTCACGGGTGGCCTCCCCAGGCCTCCGTCCTCCATTCCCACACATCAGCAGCTTCTGCACATGGCTGGTTCCTTTGCTCTCTCTCGAATCCCTACCATCTCCTCAGCTCTTAGTCCCTGGAAGTCTCAAACCCCAGATGGGATTGTATTAGTCAAACCAAACCCACCCTGGGGTTCCAGCCCGGGCCCATGGCCTACAGTCTCCCGTGCATTCTGGCCTCGATCTTCTCATCCAGCAACCTAAGCCACCTTTGTCATCACTCGCTGCATCTGTCCCTGCCTCTTCAGTCTCTTCCCGGCTTCTCACACAAGCTAAGTGGGTGTTTGCCTGTCTCTGTGCCTGCTGTCCTCCCTGCTAGGAACGCTTGTCCTATGGGGTCATGGGATGGGTGGCTGTACAGTAAAGAACTCTCTGTTTGTTCCCTTGTGCAGTACTGAGACCCAGCCTAGGCCCTCACATATGCTGGGCAAGCCCTCTTTCTGCTTTTTAGTTTTCACCTTAGTTGTTTTGTTTTTTGGAAGTGGGAGTTTAAGTACGTACGGTGGCGTGCACATGGAGGTCACAGGACAACTATTGGAAAAAAAAAGTCTTACTAAGATGCCTAGACTGGCCTTGAACTCACTCAAGACCTTGAGTTTGTCCTTCTGCCTCAGCTCCCAAGTAGTGAGGTTTACAATCATCCTGGTTTGCTCCTCCGTTGCTGTGATAAACACTGACTAGAAGAAGCTTGGGGTTGGAAGGGGGGTTGGAAGGGGCATTTGTTTGGCTTACGGACTCCAATCCATCATTGAGAGAAGTCAATGCAAGGGCTTAAGTCAGTAACCTGGAGACAGAAACTGAAGCCAAGACCCCAGAGGAGTGCTGCCCACTGGCTTGCTCCCCGTGGCTTGCTCAGTTTGCTTTTTTATACAACTCCAGACCACCTGCCTAAGGGTGGCACTGCCCACAGTGAGCTGGGCCTTCCACACCAATCAATCACCAATCAAGAAAATGCCCCTCAGACAGGCAGACAAGGGCAGTTTGATGGAGAGCTATGCCTTACCCTTCTTCCCAGGTGACTCGTGTTTCTGTCAAGTTGATGAAAGCTAGCCAGCAACAAGCCTGGCACCATGAAGGTCTGTCCTATTTTCTATGTTATTCTCTCCACTCTCTGGTATTTTCTTGGTTTATTAGGTTGGTGTAACTTACTCATTGCCTGAGACAGCATTGCTGACAGTGAATGCTGACCACCTAGCTCATCTGAGCTACGCTACCTACCTACCTACTTACTTATTTATTTACATATTTGACACAAGATTGGGCTGACTTAGAATTCACAATGTAGCCCAGGCTAGCCTTGAACTGTTGACAATCTTTCTACCCCAGTTTACAGAATGTTGGGATTATAGGTGTGAGCTGAGGTGCGCGCAGTTCATGCCTCTACTGTTTACAGGAGACCACAAACCCATTTTCTGAAGGCACAGTAAATGTTCCCTAAGCTTGGACAAACGGAGATCAAAAGGCAGGATCTATTGGGCTGGAAACCTCAGAACCCCTCCAAATTCTGCCTCCTTGGTTGCATTGGGTTTCCATAGCAACCAAGGGGCTTCAGTAAAGATGGTGAGTGGGGAATTAAAAGACAGAGAGAGCACAGAAGAGAGGAGGAGGACTAAGTGGTGAGGAGACAGATGGGGAGCTGGCAGGAACTCCGGGGGGATCCCCAAGTCCCGTGCTATTCTGGAAAGTTGTGCCAAGAAGGTTCTGTTGGTTGCTCTCCCTCCCATCTGGGAGCTGATCGCTTGTGAGCCTCCTCCCACTGGTTGGCAGACACTGAGCGAGGCCTGGACTCCATCCCTCAGCAAAAACCAAGAGGGAGCCCTGGGCTGATTCAGGAGACACTTGCTTGCCTCTCCTTGCTTGGCTGTCCAGGCACTGTCCCCTGCTGAACATAGTCCTTTGCCCTGACATTTGGGGATCGTGGCCTGGCTCCCAGTGGTTAAAGATCAGATAGCTCAAGTGTAGGACCTGACTGGAAGTGCTCAGAAGAAGAGGCCAGGCCTCGGTGCTGCTTTGAGATATGCAGGAGAAGCCTGAAGAAAGCCCTTCTGGAGTGGCAACCTGCCTCTCCCTCTGGGAAATACCTGAGCCTGAAGCCTGCAAGGGATCCTGGGAGGACCCATGACATCTGCCAGCAGCCTGGACACCTTGGTCCTGAGACCCAGGGTAACTTTGTGGAGAACAGGTCAGTGACCAAAGACTTCAGGGGACTGTCTGGGACCTGGACTCAAGACAGAGTGGTCTTCTAAATGTCCACGGTCCCTAAATACCTCCACTGCCATGGATCCCACCTTATGTCCAGTCTCTGATTTAATAATTTCAATTTTTTCTTTTTCTTTCTTTGTTATTTTTTAGATATAGTCTCATTATGTAGCCCTAACGCCTAGAACTCTTTATGTATACCACTGGCCTCAAACCCAGAGATCTACCTGCCTTTGCTTCCTGGCGGCTGGGTTTAAATGCATGTACCACATCCAGTCTATCTATCTATCTATCTATCTATCTATCTATCTATCTATCTATCTATCTATCTATCTATCTACTGTCTAATTATCATTTATCTATCTATCTCACTCTTTTTCTTCCTTCCCAGATCTGGAACGGATCACTCAACCTTGTGTATGCCAGACAGAGGCTTCAGCTTCAACCACTTCAATCTGACAAACACCATCTCACCTCACGATATCGGCCTCCACAAAGAAATCCCGCGCCCCATCCTAACAAATACCTGTGCTACACTGCACCCTTCTGCTTGCCTCCTGCCCTGCCTCCTTTGGTTTCTTCGACAGCCTTCCCTGGCGTCGCTGCCTTCTACATGGTGCCTAAGAGCAAGCCCATGAAACATTCATGGTGGGTAATCCACTGTGGAGGACCTACTGATGGCTGTCCTGATAGAACAGGCAGGTCAGTGGAGGCTGGGCTTGGGCTCAGGCTCAGGTTCCAGCCACTTCCCTGAAACTGGTCCTGATCCTCCCGAGGGAAAGCTGGAGGTTCAGATCCTGAGCTGCCAGCGGAGGTTCCTGTGAAGGGATGTGATGTAGCACCTCAGGGAGGGAGAGTGGCTTCAAGGTTACCCCTAAGTGAGGTGTAGTTTGAGCCGGGAGACAAAATGAGCCAAATGATTCAAGCGCTCAAAAGGGCCTGGGTCTGTGCTGAGTGAGAGGAGTGGACAGAGCCTAAGTTTGTGGTATCTGAAATTTCTAAAGTTAACTTAGACCAGGAGCCTGGGACAGTCTCAACCATTTTTTTTTTTTTTTTCGAGGAGACAGCGTCTCTCTGTATAGTCCTGGCTGTCCTGGAACTCACTCTGTAGACCAGGCTGGCCTCGAACTCAGAAATCCTCCTGCCTCTGCCTCCCAAGTGCTGGGATTAAAGGCGTGTGCCACTACTGCCTGGCTGTCTCAACTTTCCTTTACAGTTCCTCGTACTGTGGTGACCACAAGCCATAAAATTATTTTGTCGCTCCTGTAACTGTGATTTTGCTAGTGTTGTGGATTGTAATGTTAATATCTGATATGCAGGATATTTGCTATATGACCCCTATGAAAAAGTCGTTTGACCTCCAGAGGGCTTGAAAACCAAAGGTTGAGAACAGCTGGCCCGAGAGAGAGAGAGGCCTGAGAGAGCAGGGGAATGGTCAGCATCAATGTTTGTGAGAGTAGGGGAGTGAGTGTCCAGTGGGTGCTTTAGAATGTCACTCCTTGAATCAATGGCTTCTGTGGGCAGGGATTCTGGAGGAGGAGCTGGGACACCTGAGTAAGGGCTCTGAGTTCGGGCGTGCAAATCGACACCACTCACTGGTACTGTAAGAAGCCGCACTGAGCCCCCACGGAGGCTGCTTTCTTGGGAAACAGTTCGGTAGCCCGAGGGCCTGAGGTCATCCAGAAGCCGGCAAAGATCAAGGGCAAGTTTCTATGTGCCCAAGATGCCCAGCCTCTTTCTCAGCCTTGCACTCACTCAAGCAGGTGTGGCTGCCTGTGTAAGGCCTGACCCCTCAGCAGAAGCAAGAGGTGCAGATGTGGTGATTGTCTGCGGGGGGGGGGGGGGGGGAGAAGTTCTTAGTGGTTGGGATGTAAACCTGTACATCCTGCTCCTCTGAGCCAATCTTACAACTTCTCCCTCCGACTCCCCAAAAAAGCAAACGCAGGGTGGGTTGGTTCAGTCTGAAGAAAATAGAGAGGAGAGAAACATCAAGGACAGAGATCTGGCATCCAGGATTTCTTGTGTCCCTAAAGGCAAATGCTCACCTTTTCCTTTCCTGAGTGCCTTGAGTTAACATGGCATGGTCAGGCACCAGAAATGCAGAGTTAGGTAAACCATGCTGAGCAGGATAGAGAGACCTTGACGCCTGCTCCTGTCTGGCACGTGTGCGGCGCAGGCAGGCAGTGGTGATGGGCACAAGAGGTTGAGACGGGAAGGGGAGGGGCTGGGCGAGGAAGGCGGGCTGGGGAGGAAGGTGCTCAGGGGAACACAGTAGACGGAAGCCCCAGGTTGGCTTCGCTGGAGGCAGCCAATCCCAGCTCAGCTCAAGTTCAGTTCTGCTCTCACTGATGGAAGGAATGGGGTCGGCGAGGCAAGGTCTCTCTGTACTGGAATCCCAAACTAGCAAACCTGTAGTTGTCGCAGGACATGGTCCGGGTAGCTCATGCTCCAGCACCAGGTACCCTGCTCGTCTGAGTCACCAAAGGGGTCACAGAGAAGACAGGAGCTAAGAGTGAGTAGCGATGAGAGTCTCAGGGACGTTCGTCTTTCTCTCCTTCCTTCCTTTTTAACATTTTTTGGTTTGGTTTGTGAAGTCAGGGTCTTTATAGGCCTACGATTCCCCGTGTAAGCCAAGATGGCCTCAGATTTGAGACCCTTTGCCTCAGTTGCTTGCGGTTACACGTGTGTGTTAGCAGACGTTGATAACTTTCATCTTCTCTGTACCTTAGTTGTCTCGTCTATAAAGGGAGGGACTTGACTAGGTCGTATGTCAGTCAGTGGAGCGCTGCCTACTATGTGTGCGGCTCAGGCCTCAGTTCCCAGCATGCACTTGGGCACGGTGCACACAGTTATCAGATCCCACCTCCTGGGAGGCAGAGAAGGGAAAATACAAAGTCGTGGCTATCCTTGGCCAGATAGTGACTCTGAGACCAGCCTGTGCCAATAAACCAGGATTGAAAAGAGAGAGGACCAGTGACTCGGCTCAGCAGGTATAGACGTGTGTCACCAAGCCCGACCCCTGTTTTTAATTCCAGGCCCCACCTGGTGGGAGAACCAACTTCTACAAGTTGTCCTCGAACTTCTATATGTGCCATGGTGCACCTGTGCACACATTCAATAAATAAGTATAATTCCAAATATTAAATTAGAGATATGTGGGTTTTTTTTCCAGTAATAGAAACCCCTCCCCACACAGAAGGCAAACCTAGACAGAAAAGGTATCTTCTAAAATAGTTTCTCATGTCTTGTCTTGGCAGTGTAGATTCTTCCAGTGTTCTTGAGGTACGGCCATGGCAAGAGGAGAAGGCGAGGCTGAGCCCTTCAGGGTTCTTTTGGGCATTGGAGATGATGCTGAGATCCTCCAGCAAGGCAGATGTGGATGGGTGGGTTCTGGGCTTGCCATTCCAGGGCATTCTTGGATCCCAAAGGAGAGCGCACCTCCAGGATGACAAGCCAACCCCCCAGCTGTCCTCAGAGCACCTGGGCTAGCAGAAATGGTCCCAGAGCACCCTCTGACCACGAACACCTAGGTATTACCCCAACCAGAAACTTCCATTTGGAGCAGAGCCCCCAGGAATGAAACCCGAGCCGCCAAGAAGAGGCTCCTACGCTGGGAAGTGGCTGGAAAGGGAGAGAAATCTTGCAAAGCCCTTGGAAGCCTCAGAGAGGCCATGAAACCCTGAAGACAAACGACCAGGCAGTTGTGCCGCCCCTACCTCCGGCAGAACCGAGGTCAGGGCTGAGACGGTGGGAAGGCAGGCTTGCTTCTAGGGGAGAGTAATTGGTACACCTGTGGCCTCGGCCCAAGTCCCCCAGGAGGCCTTCAGGGTTGGCCTGCAGTCACTCAAGCTGTCCCCTCTCCTCCCTGGTTCCCACCCCCCATGCTTCCCAGCTGCTTCCACTTACAGTAATGGGCTGCTGTTAGCCTGAAGGGAAGGGCCAGCCCAGCCGGGAACTCAGGGGCCTGCAGTAGGCGATCAGGGAAAGGGGCCAGGATCGACAACTCGACTCTCTTTTCCAAATGCCCAACGAGTGCCAGGCACGTGGCTAATGTCTGTGATCTAGGCAACTGTCCCACCTCTTTTTACTGACAGGGAAACTGAGGCCCACAGGGCATAGGCAACTGGCCACAGGTGATAGAGCTAACTAGCAGGGTAATGGCTTACCTAGCATCAAAGAGCAGGGATTTCTGAATGTAGTGGGCTAAAGGTTCTTCTGCCATGTTGAACTCTAGAGCCCAAGAGGCCTGGTTAACATCATGATAAGGCCTTTTTTTTTTTCCCCATTTCAAACTGTGGTAACAGACCAAGGAGCCCCAAAGTGCTCATTTCTTTCCTTGGATCCTGTGGCCTTGTGAAAATTATTTTACCCAATGAGGCTCTCAGTCTCCTTAAATGTAAAGTGGGGTTCACCATAGTATCTACCCACAGGTGGGGTGCCGGAAAGGGAACATACCATGTATAAAATGCTTACCGCAGGGCTCGGCAGAGTTCACACAACATAAGTGGGCCCTAGGGAGAAAACCTCCAGTGAACTGAGTGGGTCAGGCTCACCCCCCACCCTGGGTACAAAGACAGCAGAGAGAGCTACCTTGATAGGAAGCCAGCAGGGACCCTTCCCGTGAGCCACTGACACCTTGTCACATACATATTATGCTTACCTGGCACTGAGTTGCCCAGACAGGTCTCCAAAGGCTGAGTGGGATTCCCAGTTCCTGTGGGAGGAGCCTTAGAATTAAGCAGAGTAGGGTTGGGACAAAGGAGACTTGGGCTCCTACACAGGGGTTGAGAACTTTGGACTCTTAACAAGGAGTCATGGACCAGGAACTTCTGATGCCAATGGCCTCTCTAGTCTCTCTCCAGCATCCATCTAAACTCAGCCTTCCTAGAAGGACGGAAGCCCAACTCTGCTTTGGCAGGAAGAGAGAATACCGTGGTCTTTACTTGTATCCTCACTGCCTCTCACAGCCCCTTCTCTGCACTCCCCACCCCCACTTTTTTTTTTTGGCAGGGTCTTACTAAGTAGCTCCAGCTGGCCTTGAACTCACTGTAGTCTAGGCTGGCCTACACTCAGAGATCCATTTACCTCTGCCTACCGAGTGCTGGAATTAAAAGGTGTACAGCATCATACCTGTCTGGAGTGTGGGTGCTGCCATCAGTGGCTTGGGGCTTTGGTTATAGTTCTCAGGGTACTGTCTTCAAGCCGTACTGAGAGAATACTTTCACCACACTGTGTTTGAACTGGCATCGTAGAGGGCTGAGCGGCAGGACAACTTCCGGCTTGGGGGCCTGGCTCTAGCTGGTGTGTTCAACCTTTAGATGTTCTGATATGACATTGTCATCCACACAGCATGCGTTTGAGACACACACACACACACACACACACACAATCATAATATTAAAATACGTTTGGGATTTTGAACTGGGCCACATGCATAGCTCTCCTCAGCTGCGTGTGGCCCTCAAACCACAGAGTGGACACAGCGGACAGAATGTGGGGGCTGTGAAGGACTGATCCCACCAACAGGCATCACAGCCTTCTTGTTCCTGGGATCTTGTGATTCAGGATGAGCTCTCCTTAGCCACGGTTTCATAGTCTACAGTTATTATGGTCAAAAAGTACCAAGTGGAAACATTTCAGAAACAGACAATTCCCACGTTTTATTTATTTTTAAATTATTATTTGATGTGGATTGGTGTTTTGCCCACACATATATATCTGGGTACCACATGCATGGGAGGCCTGTGGAGGCCAAACGGTGTCAGATCCCTTAGAACTGAAGTTACAGATGGCCGTGAGCCTCCATGTGGGAATCAAACCTGGGTCTTAAACATTGAACCATCTCTCCAGCCCCAACTACTAAGTTTTAGATTGCACACAGCTTTGAGTAGCGTGATAAAGCCTCATGCCATCCTGCTTAGTCCTGCCCAGAACAGGAATCACATTTTTGTCCAGAGTATCCACACTGTGTGGACTCCCTGCCCATTAGTTATTTAGCTGTCTCGGTTATCAGGTCTGCTGTTGTGGGATCACGGTGTCTGTGTCCAGGTGGCTCTCATTACACACTAACCGTCCCTAGATTGAAGAAAAGCCATGAAGTTCTTTCTGAGCAAACAGTTAAAGTTCATGCCTTAACAAAGATGGGAAGACATTTTATATGGAGATGGGAAGACATTTTATGCAGGTGTCTCTAAGACCTGGAAAAAGAGTAAATTGTCTATTCCAGAAATTATGAAAGAAGGATCATCTCTAACTGCAAAAGAGGCAAACACATGGGCCAGCAAGATGGCTTTGTGGGCCAGCAAGATGGCTCTGTAAGCCTGACAACCTGGGTTCCATCCCTGGGTCCCACACAGTGGGGGGACCTCACAGGCATCCCTTAGCACCATAGCGTCAGGTTGTTAAGAGTCATTTGCTGTGGGTTGTGAACAATAAAGGGGTCCATTGGAGGAGGGACACCTGCCTGTCTGCTGCTCTGTGACTCAGACATGTGGGCATTCCATTTGCAGAGGAGGAAATCAGAGTTCAGCAAGGCTAACTAAGGGGTCAAACCAGAATCTGAAGCCAGATCTGTGGACTCCAATCTCATTCCACTCTGTGACATACCTGCAGCTAATAATGCCCAGCAAAGTCTAATGGGAAAGTGACCCATGACAAGGCCACCCCGATGCTGGGAAGTTTCAGCTGGGAATGTTCCATCTAGTCAGAGAAAAGAATCGTGAATGGACAGAGCCTTCCCTGCCCACAGTCAGAAAAGTCAGGTCTTTAGTCTGAGATCCACATTAGTTTTGAATGGTGGAAATAATGACCTGGACAGACCTTAGCTCAGCTGCTATATTAAAGCAGAAATTCTAAAGTTTTGAGAGTCCCCCCAGAATCACCGTGAAAACTGGGTGAATTAAAAACACGTTCCAAGACTGGAGTGATAAGTCAGTGGTTACGTGCACTGGCTCCAAGACTGGAGGACCCCAGTTCAATTCCCAGAGTTACAGGGAAACTCACAACTGCCTCTAACTCTGGCTCCTGGGATCTGAGGCCCCCTTCTGGCCTCTTTCGGTACTAGGCATGAAGATGGTGCCCAGACATACATGCAGGCAAAACATATAAAATAAACATATAAAATAAAGCAAATAAAAAATGTAAAACTTTTTTTTTTGAAGAGGAGAGGAAACTGATTGTTCCTGAGGCTGGGGTCTCCTTCAGAGCTGTTTCTCTGGTGGGGTTGGGACATTATAGCCTCTGTCCCCAAAGTAGGGCTCATGCTGTAATCATTGTACTCAAAGCAGCTAGAATCAAACTTCCAAACAAAACCAAGAAAATGTGAATTCCCCTGCAGGCTTAGAGATCTACGCTGCTCACTCTGACCTCAGATAAAAGTAAAATCCCTCAGCAGGTATGGGACTGTAACGTCCTTCTGGACTAACCTTTTGCTTAAAAAAAAAACTTCATCTGTCTGTCTGTCTGTCTGTCTGTCTATCTATCATTTATCTGTATCATGTATCTAGCTCTATCATCTAGCTATTTTTGAGTGTGTGTGTGTGTGTGTGTGTGTGTACACATAGCCACCTTGGAGTTGCTTCTCTCCTTCTGCCATGGGCTCTAGGGTCTGCAGCAAGACTTCATCTTTACCTGCTGAACCATCTTACCGGTCTGACCTCCTTCCACTTCTGCGGAAGGTTCTCATAATTCTGATTCACGCCCTCCCATCTTCCAAATACTCCATGCTTCCCCACGTGTTTGCCTTCCCATGTGCCTCTGCCTCAGGACACTCCTGTGCGTTCTCCAGGCTCTCACTGTCTCCCAGGAAGTCTTCTGTGCTCTGGAACATCCCTCCCTTGTAATAGCCAACTGTAAGGCCTCACGCAGACCACAGTTCTGGCGGCAGCCTTGGAGTTTAGTTAGTGCTCCCACGTGTTCATGGGTGAATAAAGTCCATTGTGGGGGCCTTACTGCTTGGTCCCAGCACTGTGGGCTCAGCAAGAGGCTGGCAACGTGGTCTCCGGACAACTGATCGTAGTCTTCAGAGTTTTGGATTTGGAGGTGGTTTTTCCAGAAGATGGCAGCAACAAGAGCTACTGTTGCCTTCTTTAAAATACAACATTCATTTGTGTGTGCGACATGTGTCACAGCACACAGCTGAAAGAGGAGGGCTTGCAGGAGTTGGTTTTTTCCTCTTCTCACGTGGGTCTCAGGCATTGAACTTGACAGGCTTGGTGGCAAGGACCTCCACCCACTGAGCCATCCTACAGACCCTATCTACCTTTCTGTAAGGCCTCACTGTCTGCTAGGAACTATGCCGAGCCCTTGTACATCCATTCCACTGAGCTCTCGATACTACTACGGCTGTTACTACCCTCTTGGGGATATTTTCTCCCAAATAAGCCATTAGCTCCAGTTTGCAACTGAGGAAACAGGTTCAGAAAAGTGAACAGATTTTCTTCCTTCCAAAGCTGTACAGCTGGGATTTAAATACACATCTGTTGGCTTGTCAAACCCAAGCTCTTAAAAATTATTTATTTTTTATGTGTATAGGTGTTTTGTCTATATATGTCTGTGTACCACGTGGGTGTCCGGTGCTAGAGGAGGCCAGAAGAAGGTGTGGCTCTCCTGGAACTGGAGTTATAAACAGTTGTGAGCTGCCATGTGGAGGCTGGGTATCGAACCTGGACCCTCTTCACTGCTGAGCCATCTCTCTGGCCTCTGATTGCTCCAAGTGTGAACTTCTCCATCTGCATCATGGAAGAGCATCATATTGTCTCAGCTCAGTGACACTGTTGGCCTCTGGGTTTGGGGACTTCATGGTTCACAGTCTGGTGTCACATAGGCAGGCTGGGTGAGATCAGAGTCCCAGCCTGATGTGTACCCAGTTCCTCATCTGGGAAGACCGAGGCATCAGGAATCATTTGTTCATTGCTGTTTCTGCCACCACCCACCCTGGAATGGACTAGACTAAGAATTAAAGAACAGTTGAAAAATAACAAAGCAAGACTGGCCAAGGATTGGCTGGGCCTCCCTCTTTAGGTCATGGGAACTTTGTTAGTAAATGTTAGCATTTTCTGAAACATTTTCATCACCTACAAAAAGTTCCATATCTGTTATCAATCATTCCCCATGCTTTTTGTCTCCCTGGCAGCAAGTGCCCAACTCCCAACCCCCATCAGGAGATCAGAAGGACTCTCATCTTGAGAACCGAAGTGGGATTCTAGCCTGCCCTTGGTTAGCAATCAGCTGTGTAATCATGGGAAGCAGTTTAATCTTACGAGCCTTTCCAAGAGGCCAGGGATGTGGGCAAGAACTGAGTCAGGAGGAAGGGAAGGCCAGGGATCATTCGCAAGCTAGAGAATCACCGCAGCAGTGAGACTCGTGTGCCACCATCGCCAGGATCCCCACTTGTAGTTCCAGGGGTGTGAAATTGGGAGAAGGGATCAAAGGCAGAGAAATTGTCCTCATCTCCTTGTAAAGGAGACCAAAAGAAGGTTGCTGCCATTACAGGACCTCCTGGATCCTGACGTGATGGATATCTAGAAATTCCCCTCTTCAGGAAAAGGAACAACTTGCCTGCCTGGGCTCAGTGCATGCTTCTGTATGGATAGCTTCACTCTCTTATGCTTAAATGACAGCTTCTTAGTCAAAGATCAACATTTTCCTCCTCCCACTTGAGATGGTGTCTGCGCTGTATCTCCAGCAGATCCGGAACTCAGTAAGTAGCTCAGGCTGGCCTTGAACTCACAGCAGTCCTCCTGGCTCAGCTTCCCAAGTGCCAGGATTATAGGTGGAAGCCATCATACTTGGCTAAAAGTGATCTTGAGAAAAGAAAAAGAAAAAGCCACACATGTCTTCATGTCCATTTGGCAGCTGCTGTTACATTGCCCACCTAGCATCAGTACAGAGCTTACTGCTGGCTAGGATACCTTGTGCTGTTGAAGGTGTAAGGCAGATGCCAGAGTTCACCGTCTGTAGCTGCAGTAGTCAGAGAGCCTGCTTGCATGCTCACATCTTATTCCAGGATAATTGTTAGTATATCAAACCGTCTCATTTCTGGTTTTGTATTTTTGTTGTTGCTACAGAATCCAAACACCACTAAATGTACCCCTTTTGAATATATAAGGGCTTTTTGGTGTATTGACAGAGCTGTGTAACCATCTCACCATCTAATCCTGTAACCTTGTTACACCCCGCTTAAAAACAAGCATTCACTGTGAGCAGGTCCTCCGCCTTCTCCTTTCCCCAGTCCAGATCTACCCACTTCAGATATATTAATGGAGTAAAGTCTTTGGGGTTCACCTATGCCACAGCAGGAGTCGGTACTTTGGATGCTAATACTTCAACAACCCTTTATGAAACCTTTGTGTCTTACCTTTTGTATTGTGGGCCATTCTCACGAAGCCAAAGGCAGAGGCAGAGGCAGAGGCAGAGGCAGAGGCAGAGGCAGAGGCAGAGGCAGAGGCAGAGGCAGAGGCAGAGGCAGAGGCAGAGGCAGGAGCCACAATTAACTGCTCTGACTAAAGAGGTTGTTCTGTCGCTTTGGTGGAAGAAGATAGGGTGGGTACCGAGACAGAAAAGGTCCTGCACATGTGGTTGGTTCTAGATGCCACTTCTATTGGCTCTGAGGACTTGGCTTCTGAATAATACTTATGGACAAATGTCAACAGTCTGATCTAATGCTGACTTCTATATGGAAACAAAGGGAGCCATGGCTGCAGGCTTCAGATCTGAGCTTTGCCCAGCCCCTGGCTTTGGGAAGTCCTGAACGGGCCCTCCCATTTTCTTCCTAGTCTCTACAGCGTAAGCACAGTGGCAAGGAGGAATCTCAAAGCTGCTGGACTTCAACACACGTCAGAGTCTTCAGGTATCCTCTGGATTGTTCTATTGAACAATCTCAATGCTAAGATGCACACACTGTGGCAGGCTGGACCTTGTCATAGGAAAATGGTTTGTCACCGCACGCTTCAAGCACTCATTGAACTGGGTAGTTAGTGTACTGGGCAGTTAGGCCAGAATAGTTTGGGCATCTGTCACACTCTGTTATTGGCATGCGGTCAAGGAGAGAGAATGGTATGGATGTTTCTAGAGATCTATGACCGCTTACCTCATTTCCCCTAAGGGGTTGAGTTTCCAGGACCAAGGATGCTTTAAGGAAAATGTTTTTGTTTGTTATTTTTAAAGCACTGTCTCTCCTACAATAGCAATGCACTCCTTATATATGTGGGGCACAGTGTACACCCCCTAGGGCAGAAGGATGAACAAGCAATATGGATCCTAGCATGGAAGTATTTCCTCTTCCAGGGTCCAGTATAGCAATCTTGCCCAAGGCGCTGAAGCCATCATGAAGGGCTCTGCACCTCTGACTCAGGCAATCAGAAACAGTTTTGAATTGCCACCAGACCACACGCCAGCACGTGGGCTGGCAGAACCGGGGAGCCTGCCCTCAAGGGAATATCGAGGAGGGCAGGGCTTGCTTTGGCTGAAAGCCACAGACGGGTAATTTCCAAATGACCATTTCAAAGGAAGGTTAAATTTCTCCAAGATAAGAGGTAGAGCAGAGAGCATGCCTATATCTCTAACCCCCTGAGCTCCGGGCCGTGATAACAGCTGTGGGCTTGGAAATCTAATGCTGATGAAAGAGTTAAAGGCTGGCTACAGGCAGCTATCGGTGACACCGCTCCAAACTGAGCATGCTCCTGGAGCGGCTGGGGACCGGGGTTACCCCATGAATAGAGGCCACTCTCAGAGAGATTTTCCAGGAACAGAATGGGGTCAGGGATCCGCTTGGGGAACAATGGTTACCACCGACTAGCTGAATTTCTTACAATCACACACCATACCCCCTGATCAAATAGCCCCTTTGTCCGGCTCATATAAAAACATGTCATACAATGATGATTTGGAAGAATGACACGGGTTCGCCTTTCACAGAGATCAGAAGGGCTTGTTGTGCAGCAGGGGGAAAAACATCAGAGTCAGGGAAAACCTGGAGAATAAAAGGAGCAAATAGAAATAGCAACAATGCCGGACGCTGGAGAGGCGGACCGGGCCTGGCTACCAGCAGAGACCCAGCTACCGGACTGCTCTGCGGGGAGAGGAGCCAGTGGCTTCACAGCGCCCTCTTGGAAGTTTGGATTAAAGAAAGGCAAATTGCAGGCAGAGATGGTCCGAATGGTCTGGTGGACGCCGGACAGTGTGCACAGCCTGCTACCAAAGCTGTAATGCTGACCTCCTCCTCCCTCCTCTTCCTCCTCCTCTTTCTCCTCCTCTTCCTCCTCCTCTTCCAGGATAGTTCTCATCTTTTTCTTTCTTATCCTTTTCCTGCCCCCTCTTCCTCCATCTTTCTTTTTTCTCTTTCCTCCTCTTCCTTCCCCTCCTTTTCTTTTCTTTTTCTTTTGAGACAGGGCCTTGCAGTCAGGGCTGACCTGGAATTTGTGGTAATCCTCTTGTCTCTGGTTCCCAAGTGCTGAGATTTTGCAAGTGGGTGCCACTCTGCCCACCCAGGCCATTGTTTTTAATGGCCAGGGATGCAGAAGCCTGGTGGCAACAGTGGCTTGGTGGTCTGCTGCTTTTATTGACTCAGTAGCTTTAAAGACTGCTTCTCTCTTTTCTCTGACTTTGAAGTTAGGGTTGAAGGACTCCTCGAGCATTTTGTTCAGAGGGAGCGGAAGAGATGAGCTTTAGGGATATAACCGGGTCACCTGCCCGACTCAGGGACTCCTCCTGTAAGAAACTCATTCAGAAACTCTTCTGCGTGCCTCTCTTTCCCTATCTCTAAAGTGGGCTGGAAAGCCCCATCCTGATGACGGACACTCAGCCTCGAGTTTTAAAGTACTTTCAGGGGGTTCCACTCCGGGTACTAACTCTGGTCGGAGCAAAGTCTAGCCGCTCTAAAAGACTCCGTCACTGGACCCAGACAGGCAAACACTGTCCAGCTATCACAGGACTCCGGGCCTCCATCACAGCCGAGTCCCTTCGTCAAGGTGAGCCAGTTCCCTTTCTGTTACAGGCGAGTCAGATGAAACAGAGACAGAAAGCTCATATAGCAACACTCCTGCCGCACCCAGCCATCAAGCAGGGTCACAAAGAAGATGACAATTGTTAGTCACTAATTGACATTCACCTTCAGTGCAGCCTCTGTAAGAGGATCTGATGCCTTTGTATTGCGTTGCCCTAGAACTATGTGGGGTTAAAAACTGGGGGTATTTCCCGCTAATATATTCTCTTTCATCCTCAGACCCTTGAAATCCTTTACCAACCAACAGACAGCTTTCAGTGCTGGCCCTGTGGGGAACACGGTTAGTGTCAGGGCTCCCCATCCCCCACCCCAGCCCGCCCAGTGGGAGGCCTGAGGCACAGAAGGGTCCTGAGCCCTGCCACCGGCTTCTTCATTGCTCCAGCTCTGAGACTGAAGAACCAGGTTCTGGAAAGCAGCACTGGAGACTCGACCCTTATGGTCACTCTGGCTTAGCTCTTTACACAAAAGCAGGGTTTGTAGAGACTCACGTTTTTTGTTTGTTTTGTTACATTTGTTTGTTTGTTTATTGTGTATGGGACGTGTGAGTGCTGTCATGAAAGTGTGGAGGTCAGAGGACAATTTGTGGGGGTCAGTTCTCTCTCTCTCTCTCTCTCTCTCTCTCTCTCTCTCTCTCTCTCTCTCTCTCTCTCTCTCTCTCTCTCTCTCTCTCCAGGATTTCTCTATGTAGCTCTGGTTGTCCTGGAACTTGCCCTGTAGATCAGGCCGGCCTCGAGCTCAGAGATCCACCTGCCACGCCCAGTTTTGATTTATTAGTATATATATTTTATGAGTATTTTGCCTGCATGTATGTATGAATGCCATGTGCATGCTTGGTGTCTGTGTAGATGAGAAGAGGACATCAGGTCCCCCGGAAGCACAGTTACAGACACTCATGAGTTTCTTTGTAGATTCTGGGACTTGAACCCGGAGGAAATGTTCTTAGTAGCTGTGCCTTCTCTCTGGCTCCGGCCCTCTTCTACCATGGGGGCCCCAAGGATCAAATCCGGGTCATGAGACTTGACAGCAAGTTCCTCTACCTGTGCCGTCTCACTTGTTTTAATAGATGACGTATGTGGTATCCACCCCCCTTTTCCTTTGTCCTGAGACTGGAAGCCACAGGGCCTCATGTATGCTAAGGATGTGCTCAGCCACAGCGCAAAAAGCCCCATCCCATAGGCGCCTGGAGCAACGGCTCAGCCGTTAAGGGCACTCACAGTCTTTGAGAGGACCCAGGTCCCATTCATAGCACCCACATGGCAGCCAACAACTGTCTGTAATTCTAGTTCTAGGGACCCTAATGCCTTTTCTGGCCTCCATGGGCAACACACACACGACACACAGACTTTCATGCAGGCAAAACACCCATGCGCACATGATTAAAAATAAACATGAAAAAGCAGACACGATCCAAAGCACCCAGGTGGACGCTAAGTGTGGCGTGTGCACTGCAGCCCGGGACTGCGGAGGAGGAGCTGAGAGGTACCTGGGACTTTCTGACCGGCAGAGTGCTACCAAGACTGCCTCACAGATA
Organism: Mus pahari; assembly: GCF_900095145.1. Classification (NCBI taxonomy): domain Eukaryota; kingdom Metazoa; phylum Chordata; class Mammalia; order Rodentia; family Muridae; genus Mus; species Mus pahari. The sequence goes on along the minus strand of NC_034590.1, from coordinate 157,061,494 downwards.
CAGGGAGGGAGACGGAAGAGGACACTTAATATTGGCTCCTGGCCTCTACACACATGTACATATGGAGACAGATACACACAGAGACATACACACACAGATATACTGACACAAACACAGACACATGGACATAGACATACACACACACAGATACACGGGCACACACAGATATACACAGACACATAGACACAGATATACCCACACTCATACACACACACATGCACACATATACGAACACACAGACATACACACAGACACAGACACATACATAGACACATGGACACACACAGACACACATGCAGAGACACATATACACAAACACAGACATGTGGACATCACACACACACACACACACACACACACACACACACATCAGGCATGGTGGTACATGATAGTTTATAGCACCCAGAAGACTGAGACAGAATCGTAAGTTTGAATCCAGTCTAGGCTACATAAACCCTGTCTCAAGAAGAAGCACCCAGTTAGTTCTTCTCTTCAGGGCCCTTCACTGGGGTTGCTGGGGCAAATTTGCACAGAGCTGCAGCAGCAGCTCTGCCACGTTCATGAGTCCTGGGGAATGAGCCAGCACCTGTCCCACGTGAGCTGCTGGCTTTCCTTCGTGTGTGTTTGTTTCCAGGCCAATGTCTCACTTTGTCATCCTGGTTAGCTCTGACTCAGGACTCAGCCTCCCAAGTGTTAGGATTACAGGCCGGTCCCACAGCTTCTAGCCCAAGCTGCTGGCCTTCTCACTCTGCTTCAAAGAAAACTGTACATCGCACCAGGGGCGCAGTGTAGAGACCTTCACAGAGAGCCACCGCCAAAAGGGATTTGTGGACTCACAGCTATTTTTCTTTTCTAAAGAGATTTATTTTTAATTGTTTGTATGAGTATATTTGATGGTGGGTATGTGCACGTCATATAGGTGCTGGTCGGGGCCAGGAATGGGTATTAGGAACCCAGGAGCTACAGTTATAGGCAATTGTAAGCTATCCAGTGTGGGCCTTTGGAAGGGAACTGCAAAATCAGTCTTCACTCCTAACTGCTGAACCATTTCTCCAGCCCGTTACGGTCGCTTTCCTCCTTAAGAAATAGAGGGCCAACCAAGTGTGGCGGTACGGAACTCGTGAAGCATTGGCAGGGAGATGGTGAGTTTGAGGTCAGCCTGCATTATATTGCAAGTGTCTGGCTAGCCTGGGCTACAGAGCAAGACCTTGTGCCAAAATTCAAAGAGATCACTGAGTGTGACGGCTCATGTCTGCAACTCTAGCATTCAGGAGGATCAGGAATTCCAGACCACCGTGGATTAAACTGAATTTGAGGCCAGGCTATGTATCAGAGCCTTGCCCCATAAAAACCAAACCAAGCCAACCTCCCCATTCACACACACACACACACACACACACACACACACACACACACACACACACACGGGATAAGGGGGTGCTGAGAACATTGCCAGGGTTCAAATGAGAGGTCAGACATCCCAGCCTGGAATCTTGTCCCTTGAGGATAGCCTGTAGCAGTAATTCTGTGAGACCTAAGGGTCCGTGGCCATCTGTTCAGGCACCCCATGTGAGCTTCAGAACTGCCATTGTGAGTGCATGTTGTCTTTGACACTGGGCTCTCAAGTAGTGCTGACTGCTTTTCTCCATGTCTTCCCCGGCTTCTGATGGCTGCCGCCTTCCCTGAGTCTCTGCCAGGTAATTCACTGGCAGTCCCCTTCCATCTGAATCGCTGTCCACCCTGGAACTTCAGACACCATGCCTTGTGTTCCTTCCAGACTTCTCCCCTTCTGCTCCTCACCAGGCCAGAGTCACACCGCAAGTCGCAAGTCTCTCTCCATCCTTGGTCGGCAGGGCATGCATCCTTCGAGCCTTTGTGTAAGCTGCTCTCTCCCTATGGAATCTTCTTCCCTCGGCCTGGCAGGCTGCCAATGCGCTTTCTCCCCCAAACGCAACCTGACTGCTGCTTTGCTGTTTAAACCTCTCTGTGTTTCCTCACCATTTACTGTGAGCAAGACAGAGTTTATTAACTTCAAACAGAAGGCCTTCCTGCTCTGGGCCCTGCTGATTGTCTAGAAGTGGTAGTGTCTGTCTTCAGCACCACACGGACCCGGTGTGCTCTGTCCCTCCCGAGTGTGTCCAGCGACTGGGAGGTGGAGACAAGAGGGAGCCTGTTGTCTATGTGAGAGCCTGTTTTAGAAGGGGCTGGGGCAGATAAGAGATGGATGAGCTAGAATTCAGAGCCCCCGTGCAGGGCCTCCTGCTCAGTCGGACCTTGGGCCCTTCCTTCTCTGCCAGCTGCTGCCGGAGAGTCTTGTAATTACTGCCATTATTTGGAAGCTCTGTGATGGGGCTCAGTCTCCTCAACGGTAAGATGAGCAGGTAGGGGCCCCGGACCCCTTCTAGATCCAATGATACATGAACTCACGCTGTCTGCAAAGGTGAAGGAATTTTTCCAGGCACTTTGTGCAGCTGTTGGGAGACAGCATCAGTGGCGCTGGTGTTGGGAGAGATTTTCAGACATTAGCTTAATTCCCTGGGAGTTTGACAAACTGTGACCAGAGAGGCCCAAGTCTGCCTGTTTGTTTCTTATAGACCATAAGCTAGGAAGGGTGTTTCCATTTTAAGTGATTAGGAGAGAAATAAAGAAGATTGTGTATTTCACAGTGTGGGAGGGTTGTATGGGGGTTGAGGGCGTAGCTCAGACGATAGAGTGCTCACATAGCAGATGGAAGAACATACATTTTTGATTCCTAGGGCCTCACATTCGAGTGTGGTAGATACACCCGAGGTCCCAGCGCTGGGAAAGGAGGGTCAAGCAAGCAGACATTCGACAGCATCCCAGCCGCATTGATACAACAGCTGTTGATAAAACAGCAGAGCTGTATATTTCCAAAAGGACACCATGGTTCTTGAGCCTCAAGTATTTACCATTGGGCTCTTTCTTCATTTGTCATGCTGGGGCTTGAAGCCAGGGAAGCTCTCTGTGCTTAAGTTGTAGTCCCAGCTCCAACATGACTTGACAGTATTTTTATTGTACTTATTCACGTGTGTTTTTATAATGAGTATCCCAGCATGCCTTGCCACACAGCTCCACTTTTCCTTCTAATAGATTTCTCCATTCCTCTTTCTCCTCCCCAGCTCGTCCTTTTCCTCCTCATTCTCTATCCTCTCAGACTCTTGTCCCTCTCTCTCTCTCTCTTGTCTCGCTCTTCCGTTCCCTATATCTTGTTCCTTCCCTCGCTCACTCCTTACCTCTCTCGTCTCCTCACCATCACGCTCTCCCATCGCGCAGAAGGTGCCATGCGCATGCGTGGACAGAGCAAGAGCTCTCCGCCTTACCGGGAACCATCAAAGCTGAGAACTGACTCCCACTTTTCCCAAGAGCAGATCCTCTGCCAGCGGCACGGGGAGCCCACACTGTCCCTCATCTTTCTCAAGGTGGCACAGGTCAAGAACAGACAGGGAAGAGGCGGGGATCTGGCTCAGTGGGTCAAGAGCTTGCAATGCAATCTGGAAGATCAGAGTTTAATCCTCTAGAGTGGCTGGCTTGTAATCCCAGCCCTGGGGAGGTGGGGACTGGAGGATCCCTGGGGTTCCCTGGCTGGCCAGCGAGCTGAATCAGTAAACTTCCGGGTTTACTGAGACCCTGTCTCAGAAAATACGGTGAAGGCCAATTTTGGAAGACGCTTGATGTTGACCTGAGACCGCCACCCTCATGCGCTCACGCGTGCAGGTACACTTGAACCACGGGAGCCACGTGGGCCTGTGCTCCTTCTGTATCTCTTCCCTTTCCGGCACCTGCTGCTCACCTAGCTTCTTCCAGCTTCGGAGGCTGCCTTACAGTTACAGTGCCAGTGGTAGGACATCACTGTGACCAGAATACTTGACAGAAAGGCATTTTGTCTGTAAGGGGTGGGGGCTTGTTTTTCTAGGCTCATAATGTCACAGATTTCAAGCCTCGCCTCACAGGCTAGAGCAGAAACTGACTGAGGGAGTATAATGGATACCTGTTCACATCCCAGTGGTCCAGGAAGCAGAGGGCAAGACAGGAAATGGCTGAGGAAAATATACTTCTAAAGACCCACCTAGTCTTAGAGGCCCACCCCTCTGCTGGAGTCTACCTGCCAACGTTTCCAAAAGTGACACCACCGGCTGGGGACCAAGCATCTGAAACAACACCCCATCCTTGTCCTCCCCCCCCCCCCGTGCTTTCTACAGCTCTACTGTGTTATCTCCCTGCTCCCCAACTCTTTTAAGAGCACCTCTTCAATCTTGAGCCTTACTGGGCTGGCCTGAGTGATATTCAGCATCAAAGTCCTTCAGGTCTTGGGCCTTGCCAGCAACAGAGAACCATACCAGCGAGAGCTTTCTGATTGGCTAGCTCCCTCCCAGGAGCTCCTTGCATCTGCTGCGTCCTGCTGTACAAGCACTCTGGTCACGGGGTACAAGCAGCTGGGACTTGGGTTTAAAAGTTTGAATTAGAAGGCTCTTCTCTTTTTTCTCTTCCCTGGCTTTTCCTTCCTTCCTCTATCCTATGCCCTCTGCCTCTACCTCGCTTTTAAAGTTTGTTTGTTTTTTAAGTGTGTGCGCGCGCTCTTGTGTGGCGTTAATGACACAGTGCATGAGTGAAGAAGGCCTGAAGACTACTAACTTGTAGGAGCGGGTTCTTTCCTTCTGCCACATAGGCCCTCAGGGTATAGCTCAGGCATCAAGCTTAGGAACCTGTGCCCTTACCCACTGGGCCATCTTGCCAGGGAGAATCTGCTTAAAAACAAACCAACAAACCAAAACCAAAACCAAAACAAAACAGAACCCCCCCCCCAACATGGGGCTGGACAGTGGTGGCACACACCTCTGATCGCAGTCTTCCAGAGGCAGAGGCAGGCAGATCTCAGTGAGTTCTAGGCCATCTTGCCCACAGAGTGAGTTCCAGGACAGCCAGGGCTACACAGAGAAACCCTGTCTTAAAAACAAAACAAAACAAAACAAAACAAAACAAAACAAAAAGAAACAAAATACATGGGTTTCGGGGATCCGACTCAGGTTGTCAGCCTTGCATATCAGGCTCTTTGTCCCTCTTGGCCATCTCGTTGTGCCTTAAGCTTCCCCTGTGATCTTAGTCACTAGTCCTTACTGAAGAAACAAAGCACATACAAGAACGCAGACCCAGCTTATCTCTTCAAAAGCTACACGGTGGCTCTGTGCTCAGGTGGGACAGTGAACTCACCACACACTTATGACAAAACCCAGGGGTAGGAAGTAAGCAAGGACAGGTACTGTGATTTCTTTGTGACAAGTGCTCTTTGTGTTTAGTATACTGGGGCTGTGGTTCCTGGGCTTGAATGAGGAAGTAGGTTTGTTGAAGCTTCTGTCTCAAGACTTAAGTCATCAGTTACTCAGTGTGCAAGAATTTGCTATTTTACTTAAAAAGCAAGCAAACAGAAACAACCAAAAGACCAGGTAGTTCAGGCTGGCTTGGAACTTGGTATGCGGACCAGGCTGGCCAGACCACTAAGAGGGTATCCCTGGAGAGAGGAGGTGCCCTGGAAATGAGTAATTCTGCAGCCTCAGCCACCAGTGCTTAGTAATAACACTGTTTATTGACCATCATTGTAGGGCATAGGCTAGTGTCAGGCAACGGAGAGATATTATTTCAATTAGTCCTAACAATAAGTATACAAGAGGAGTGATGAGATATGCCCAGAGCCAGAGCTGTTCAGTGCATGCCCATCCTGTGTGAGACCAGAGGTGCCATTCTGCCCTTAGCCTTTCTGTAGAGATACGATACCTGCTGAGAGCGAGGGTGTTATGAGCTGGCTTTGCTACTGGCTTTCTCAGACACGCGTTATCTCACTGGAGTGTGCAGTAATCTTTCCCTGCGAGATCCCCTGTTCACTTCTAGGGATAAAGAAGCTGACGTTCAAAAACAGTTCAGCAGTTAAACGAGATTAACATAGAAGCAGAGGAATTAGGAGTAGGTCATGCTTGCCTAGCAAGTGTGAGGTACAGAGTTTTACACACACACACACACACACACACACACACACACACACACACACACACACACAGAGTTAGAAATTGGTTTATAATTCTTTGATTCAATCAGGAATCTGCATGTCTAAGCACTAAAGGTCCTTGTCCCCATTTGGGTTTTGATCCATCAATAAAGATGCCAGCGGCCAATGGTTGGGCAAAGGGAGATGGGGTGGGACCTGTCAGCTACCTGTTTCCCATCTAGATTGATGCACTTTGACTGGTTGTTCTTCCAAAGGACCTAGGTTCGATTCCCACCACCCACATGGTGGCTTCACAAACATCTGTAACTCCAGTTCCAGGGAGCCAACACCTTTTTCTGGCCTCTTCAGATAACAGATATGGATGTGGTGCCCAGACATACCTGTAGGCAAAACACCAACATATATTAAATAAAAACCTTCATAATAATACTAGCATAAGTTGGACATGGTACCACATGCCTATAATTCCTCCTCTTGGAAGGCTGAGGCAGGGGGATTGTTGTGAATTCTAAGCAAGCCTGGGCTACAGAGTGAATTTCAGACCAGCCTAGTCTACAGAGAAAACTCAGACTTTATCTGCCTTGTTCTCACAAAGTATACGGTGGAATTTTTCAAAATCTATAGACTATGTGATATTGGGACAGACTCAGTAGAGTGTCAGATATGAGAAACATGTTCAGAGAATCAAAAATTATACAGGTGCAAAACTTTTACACCAATGCTACTTTTCTCATTTTGGGGGGAGGGAATTTATGCTTAATAAAAATGTTATTTAGCTACATATGCTGGGACGTGCCTGGGAATGCAGCTGTTAGGAGGCTTTGGTGGGAAGATTTAAACTGCAGTTCCAGCCTGAGCTACACAGCAAATTCCAGGCCAGTCTAGAACACAGTAAGACAGTCTCGAAACAACAAAAATCAGCCATGTTATTGATGGCATATGTAACAGGGGAAGTGTTTTGAAAACAATAAATGTCTTTAAAAGTTCCCAGTTTTCATCCCTGATTTTGTGACTATTAGTGGATATGGCCCATACAGACAGACCTTTCAAAAGTCTGAAAAGAGCCCCAGGCTTAAGAGCTGGGGGGGGGACATGGGGGGAGCTGGGGGTTGAGCACATGTTTAGCATTTGTGAGGTCCTGGGTTTAATCCCCAGCACCCCACAAAAACCTGCTGAGAACTACTGCTGTATATCATCACTCACATCACACCGGCACTGTGGCAAGGCTGGGAGTGGAACAAAAGAATGTCTAGAACCACAGGCTGACTGATGGTGTTTCCAGTGAGAAGAACCAGTGCCGCCAGCTCTTCCCCAGGACCAGAGGCCAGAGCCTGAGAGTCTGAACCGGAGGCCCCATGGACCCAAGGTACCAACAGAGCAGAGGAAATGCCTTCTTCGTGGAAATTGCTAAGGGTGGGAATTTTAGCGTTCCTTTAAGAGTTTTGTTATTTTTCGTTCTTTCCCTTTTCCAGCATTTATTTACTTGTTTATTTTGGTTTGTGTGTGTCACGGTGTGAATGTGGAGGTCAGAGGGTGACTATGGGAGTTGGTTCTCTCCTTCCACCTTGTGAGTTTGGAGGGTCAAAATCAAGTCATCAGGTTAACAGTACACTTATGTGATGAACCATTGTGCTAGCCCCAAATTGAGGGCTTTCTCTTCATTTATTATTATTTCTTTAATTTTTTGAAACAATGACTATTTATGCATCCTTAGCTACTCGAACTCACAAGGAGACACCTGCCTCTGCATCCCAAGTGCTGAGACTCAAGGCATGTGTGCCATACCCTGCTGGGATTTTGTTTTTCAGTCACATGGAGTGTGTGTGTGTGTGTGTGTGTGTGTGTGTGTGTATGTCTGGAGTAATGCCTGTGCCATGGTGTATATGTCTGTGTGTGTGTGCCCCCTCACTGATACCACATGGCACTTGTGGTCAGAGGGCAACTTAACTGAGGATTGAATTTCTTCTCTTTCTACCATACAGGTTTCATGGGTCCATGTCAGGTTGTCGGGCTCGGTGACAGCGCCTCTTTTTATCTGACAAGGCATGCAGGGGCAGCAATTTTAACATTCTTTGTTCAGTTGTATTAATATTTATTTGAAGTGTACTACCTTGTACACAATTTTGAGTATGAATTTTTTATGTTTTCAATGTATTTTATGTGTATGAGTACTCTGCATGACAGAAGAAGGCATCAGATCCCATTATACATGGTTGTGAGCCATATACGTGTTGTTACTGGGATTTGAACTCAGGACCTCCGGAAGAGCAGCCAGTGCTCTTCACCGCCAAGCCATTTCTCCAGCCCCAACTCTGAGTATTCAATTCTATCAGTTTTCACATTTCTTTGTAAATCCCCCCTCCCCACTCCATCTCCAGGTAATCACAGAGATTAATTGGCACCATCTATAATTTTATATACATGAGATGGAGTATGGTGGCCTCTCGCTGTCTCTGCCTAGTTCCTTTTACTCTGTGTGACAGTTCTGATATTCATCTGTGTTACTGTGTTGAGGGTAACATTAGAAGTCATGTACGTTCAGCCACCTATTAACTGGGTGACTTTGGGAAAAGTGCTCTCCTCGTCTGTGCCTCAGAGAGAAAAACAATTTCTACCTTGCATAGTTAAGAAGATAAAAATTAGCCTGTGTAAGTAACGGAGAGACAGGGTTCAGTTCCTGGTACTCACTGGGCACTTGATAAATACAAGTTATTTTTTAATCTCTGTTTGGTGCGGAGTGGAGGAGGCCAACTTGCAAGGCATGCAGTGGGGGAGGACTTGTTTAGACGAATCTGATTCATGGCTCAATTTAACTACTTGTTAAACTTGTCTCACTTCTGCACCTCAAATCTCCATACATGCCAAGCTCACCAGGAAACTTTTCTTCAGCGAGCGCTCCGCTCGGGGACAGAGAAGTTTGTAGCCACGAAAGCCCTGCCAATTGGTGGGGGAAAAAATTCCACCAGGCTGCTTTGAAGCTGGAGAAGGTGTATCCCTCCATCACCCTCACTGACTTCTAGCCTGACTGGGCGGGCTTGCTCAAACTTGGACTGAGAGCACCTGGCCTGGGGACCAAGAGGACTCCAGAAGTTTCCTGGCCAGAGAAAGTCAGAGGGTGACGTTTCTGCACAACTTGTCCCAGAGCAGCCTGTGCTGAGGTGCTGATGGTCAGAGAGGCTTCTCAGAGAATCTGAGAAGGAGCTCGGGCTGCTCAGCCCTTCCCGGGGCCAACGTCCACAACAGCCGTGCCAGGGCTTGCTGCAGTCATATTGGCTTCGACATGGAGAACAGCAATTTCTCCTGTCTTCATGCTGCTGGCCAGTGACTGCCTTTCCCCGAGCTTGAAGACACTGAAGTGGGGTGGGGGTGGGGGTGGGGGGCTGGGGAGACACACAACAAAACCACAAAGAGAACTGGAGAGAAAAAGGGAGCAGGGAGGGGTGAGAGGGCCGATCGCCTGTTCAGGTCTAGCTGGAAAACACAATGACAGGAAAAGCCTTGTTAGTCCGTGTGCTGCTCCCCATCTCTTTCCCAGGGTTCGAAGTGTGGAGGGAGGGATGGGAAGAAAACTGGAAGCTGACAGCCGACAGCGGCGGGCAGGCGGGTGGCATGGCCTGGGCCGAAGCCGCTTGGAGCCCGAGCCTGTGGGTTTGGGGAGGGGAAAGCTGCTCAGAGATTCTGGGAGGCCCCTTGGGTCACCCTCTTACCAGCCAACACCTTTCTTCCACAAGAGGCTGTGGCCAAGGCCAATGTGACAGAGAGTGAATTAATTAATTAGTTAACCTTAAAAAAAAAAAGTTTCACTGTGTTGCCCAGGCCAACCCTAATTTCCTGGATTCAAACTACCCTCCCACCTCAGCCTTCAAGGTAGATGGGATGGCAGGCATATGCCACCACAGATAGTCATAGAAGCCTGCCGGTCTCTACCCTAGTGGGGGAAGGGCATTATGTAGCTCTTTTACCCATCTGGCTGGGGTGACAGATTACATTTGGCTTTATCTTTCCTGGTGCAAAGTGTTCACCAGCTTTTAAAAAATTAGTGTCAAATACTTTCCAAGATTTCCATGCAATTGGGTGGTGGTGGCATGTGCCTTTAGTCCCAGCACTTAGGAGGCTGAGGCAGGTGCATCTCTGAGTTCGAGGCCAGCCTGGTCTACACAGAGAAACCCTTGAAAAACCAAAAACCAAAAACGATTTACATGCGTTATTACTTGACTTAACCCCAAAGCCTTTGTGAGGTATGGATTCTATTATTTTTTCCCCCATTTTACATATAAACAAGTCAAACCTTGGGGATGGAGTGAGGGCTAAGCAGTTAAAAGCACTCACTGCTCTCCCAGAGGGCTGGGGTTTGGTTCCTTTATCCATGTCAGGTAGCTCACGGGAGTCTGTAACTCCACTCCAAAGGAGAAGACATCTTTTAGTTTCTACATATAATATATATACACACACACACTCATGAATAAAAAAAAGTAAATCTAAGAAAAAGAAGTCAAGACAAAGAAATGTTAGGGTTTAGGAGGAAGGTTAAGTAGTTTGGCCATGACGTGTATGCCTTTGGTCCCAATATCAAGAGGCTGAGGCAGGAGGATTGTGTTGTGGAGGCCAGCCAGGGTTATTTGTCAAGATTTTTGACTCCAAAGACAAACCAATGATAGAAATCCTTGAGACAGATCAAGACCAAAGGAGAGAGTGGTTGTTTCGGAAGTCTGGGATGATGGGGGCAAAGCCAACTGCTGGCGCTGGAATGAGGCTAAGTTTCTCAGACTCTGAGCCTGAGTCCCTCATCTTCTAGGCAAGGAGATCTTCTTCATCCCATTGACCTTTGGGGGGGGGGCTATTGTGGGTCAAACAATGTTTCAGGAAACAGGGATCTGTTGCTAAGCAACAGACAGGAGGGGTCTCTGCGCACAGAAGGGACATCCCAGGACACCCATCACCACACCACACCTACCTCAGGGGGCTGCTGCCACTGGAAGTCTCTCTCTCTCTCTCTCTCTCTCTCTCTCTCTCTCTCTCTCTCTCTCTCCCCCTCCCTCTCTCCCTCCTTCTCTTTCCTCACAGGCTTCTCCCTGTCAGTTACTATAGGATGTCATCAGCTGATCGATTCTTTCTGAATGTTTGTTTTGTTCTGTTTTTTTTTTTTAAAGATTTATTTGTTTGTTTTATATAAGGACACTTACAGTGTATCAGTCCCATTGCAGATGGTTGTGAGCCACCATGTGGTTGCTGGGAATTGAACCCAGGACCTCTAGAAGAGCAGAACATGTTCTTAACCACTGAGCCATCTCTCCAGCCCCCTTGGTTTTTTTTTTTTTTTTTTTTTTTTGAGACAGGGTTTCTCTGAGTGGCTGTCCTGAGACTCACTGTGTAGACCAGGCTGGCTTCCAACTCACAGAGATCCTCCTGCCTCTGCCTCCTGAGTGTTGGGATTAAAGGTGTGTTTTACCACCGCCCTGGAGGTAATTTATTCTTTGATCCAAATCCATAGATTTTCTTGAGTATTCCTGTTTGCTTTACTTTGTGCTGTCTGTCTGTCTGTCTGTGGGTAGGTGGGTGGGTGTGGAGTGTGGGTGGGTGGCAAGGCCTGAGGAGGACGCCAGATGTCCCACTATTGAGCTGTCTTAGTCCCCGAGACTCATTAACCTGGAGCCAGGCCCCAAAGACCCCGCTGTTTCCACCTTCTGAAGTACCAGAATCATGAGTGCCGACTTGGCCCAGCCTGGCTCTTTGCTTAGGTGCTGGGGATTCAAACTCAGGTCTTCACGCTTGCCTAGCAGGCATTCTTACCAGCTGAGCCTCCTCTCTGCCCCTTCTTCATTTTGTTTGTAGCTGAGTATTGACTGGTCTTGTAGAGGTTTGAATAGGCTTGTCCTCCATAGATGCATCTGACTGTGCTTGGCCCAGGGAGTGGCACTATTAGGGGGTGTGGCCTTGTTGGAAGGGGTGTGTCACTGTGGGGGTGGGCTTTGAGACCCCCTCCCCCGCCACTGCCGCCCCACAGGCTGACTGGAAGACAATCTCCTGGCAGCCTTCAGAACAAGATGTAGAAGTCTCAGCTCCCCCAGTGCCTTGTCTGCCTGGATGCTGCCATGCTCCTGCCTTGATGATGATGGTCTGAACCTCTGAACCTGTAAGCCAGCTCCAATTAAATGTCCGTTATAAGAGTTGCCTTGGTCATGGTGTCCGTCCACAGCAGCGGAAACTCTAATTCAGACATGTCTATTTTGGCTTTTTAGGAGATACTTAGGACTAAATAAATGGGGTGGGTCACATGTAAAGGTCTTGGTGTCGCCTTAGCATCATCAGTGCCAGATGAAGTGCTGTCTCCTCCTGTGGCCCGATGCTGATGGTCCTGACTAGAAACCGTTGAGAAGCTCCATCAGGGGCCCCCACCACTGCCCTTGATGTTTAGGAGTGTGTTATAGGTGTGTTGGGTACCAGCTTAACAGCCAGGGCTTAAGGCACGCCGGGTGCCTATCGGCCATGGCTCTGTCTTCCTGCATGGATGATCCTAAATTTTGTATGACTGGCCATCTTTTACTCTAGGTTAGCAAGTGGGCTGGGGTTTAAAGTCAGGCGCCATAGCCTGAGCTTTTAACCTTAAACCTGTCAGGTATGAAGGCCTAGTGAGATAGTCCAATAGGTAAAGGTGCTTGCCACCAAGCCTGAAGACATGAGTTCAAACCCCAGCATCCACATGGTAGAGGTAGAGAGCTGACTTCTGCAGATTTTCCTCTGACCTCCACTCATATACCACCAACAACTCAAAGCCAGCCAGGGGCCAGCTTCTGCGTCCCAAGAACTGTAATTACCAATGTGTATACCACCACAACCAACCCAAAAAGGAACTCTATGACTTAGTCACAGAAACGGTCTGAGGCATTTCCTGCAATTCTGTGGCTATGCCTCCCTCCCTCCCTCCCTCCTCTCTTTCTTTTAGTTTGTTTTTGGTTTTTGTTTTTTGTTTTTTGTTTTTCGAGACAGGGTTTCTCTGTGTAGCCCTGGCTGTCCTGGAACTCACTCTGTAGACGAGGCTGGCCTCAAACTCAGAAATCCACCTGCCTCTGCCTGTCAAGTGTTGGGATTAAAGGCGTGTGCCACCACACCCGGCTTAGTTTTGGTTTTGGGGACAAGGGCTTACTATGTAGTCCAGGCTGGCCTCGAACTCACAGAGATCTGTGGGTCTCTGGCCCCTGAGCACTGGAATGGGAGGTAGGCACAGCCTCACCTAGCTCTGTGTCCTCTCTCTGGCATCTTTCCCTGCTGGTCTCCCAGATCCTGAAGCACCACACTTCATCACCCCAGAGCCTGCTTTTAGGAGGAAGTGACGTCACTGGTTGTGTCTGCTTGAGTTGTAAGAGGTGGGTGGTGCGTGCTTGTCAGAGAATGGAAGCAATAGATTTAGATCTGGCTACCACTCAAGAAACCTGCCCTCCTCTCCTGTCCGGGGCGCCTGTGCCCCTGCTCTTCTCTCTTCCCAGGCTCCCTTTCGGTTCGTCGCACGGGTCATCATACCGTCATGGAGGTGGTGAATAGCCGTTTATCCTGGCGTCTCACAGGGACCTCATGAGAACTTTGAAGGAGGCCTGGCACGTGTCCTCAGGTCTGCTCACACTCGCTGTCCTCGTGTCTGGAAGGCGTCCCTGCAGGCCTCTGTCACCCTATGCCTCTTTCTGGGTCAGCAGGAAACGTATCCACTTATGTATGTGTGCACTTGCTCTTGCTTTGGCTTGAGCATGGATGCCTTCTGTTCTGTTCAACAGCCTTCTTCTGTCTACCGGGTGCGTCCAGTCTGCTGCAGGGTCTATGGGCCACGTGCCTCCCGGGATAGTAATAAATGTAGCCCACAAGCTTTGTAAATGACAATGACGTTCAAAGGTCGAATACTCCTACGCAGGGAAAACTATCTTCCAAGTTTGATGACAGTTGTGGTGACTGAAAACAAATGCATCTGTGCCCTCCTGTGCCACAGTCAAGGCGAGGCCGCTCTCACCATCTGCAGGCATTTCCACGAGGGTACTTCAGCTCTCTGCAAAGCAACAGTCCAGAAGGATCTTCCTGGAGGCTCCAAAGGGAGGGGCTTAGCCCTGATGGGAGGCACACTCGGGCTTGCTGGAATCCCCATCGGAATCACAGCAGACTTAACATGTGGACAAAGGCACTTGGCATATTAAATGATTTACTGGGGTCAGAGATCAATGGCAGACCTTACCCCAGCCCACCACCAGTCCTCTGAGTCTACACTGCCAAGACCCAGGGAGCTTCAGTTAGACTGGATCCAGTAACCCAGGCCTGGTCAGCCTCAGCCAGTTAATCTACAATGACATCTTCTTTTCCTACCAGAGGGAGGTTTTTGACTTGAACTCCCAGGAGACCTGCCTTCTTGGAATCCAAATTTCTCTGCTTCAGACTCGGATTTAGCTAGTGTTGGACACAGAAGCCTAGAAAAAGCTGAAACTTGTTTATTTGTTCTTTTATTCCTGGGGTTTATAATGTGACCTAGTATACTGTATGTCTGTGCGTGTGTTGATCTCCAGAAAAGAAAACTGTTTGAGCTTTGCCTGCTCCAGCCATGCTGGCAAGCAGCTGCTAAAGCCATCAGTGAGGTTTGCTTCCAGCTACAAAAGAAAACATTCTCTATTTGGGGCCATGTTGGCGTTGGCTTTCCTTCCTCCTCCTCCTCTTCTTGCTTCTCCTCCTCTTCTTCTTTTTCTTCTTCTTTTCCCTTTTCTTTTCTGATTTAAAAGGGGAAACACCTTTCCCAGTAGAGATGGTGGGGCTGCCCCCACCCCCTCTGGAGTTCGGATTGGCTAATGAATTCGGCACACCTGCCTCGTCCTCTTTCAAACAGCCCTCCTCTCTCTCCCCCTGGAAGGTTCTTAGGGGCTTTGGCTTGCATTATTGAGCAGCGGGGCAGGTTTCTCTCTCTCCCCCGGGGATGTTAGTTTATGGCCCAGCATCTCCCTCCACCTCTGGAGTGTTTTTAGCTAAGGCAGGTTGTGTCCCTTCATCATGCACACTGTGGAAATAACGACCGATGTGGGCAAGACAACCCGTGGGAAGTCTGACCTCTGCCTGGAACCTCTGAAGGAAAGTATGACCCTGACCTTGCTCCACTGCTTTGGAGATACCATTTGGGAAAAGCTTCATTTCTCAAAATACATATGAATTTGAGAGTTCCTCTGGCTGGGCTGAGGAGGGGGATGCTGTATGGCCAATATGGGGTTCACATATGTAAATATTTGTGAAAGCCTTGTGACTGGCTAGCAGAAAGTAGGGCTCCCTTAAAAAAATGACAAGAGAAGGCCGGGCGATGGTGGTGTACGCCTTTAATCTCAGCACTTGGGAGGCAGAGGCAGGCAGATTTCTGAGTTTGAGGCCAGCCTGGTCTACAAAGTGAATTCCAGGACAGCCAGGGCTACACAGAGAAACCCTGTCTCGAAAAAACAAAACAAAACAAAACAAAAAAAGACAAGAGAGGCCCCTAAGGGAAATGGCTCTGCCTGACTGGAGGAAAAAAACTAAGAAAACTCTAGGAACAGGAGCGTCTTGCAGCAGTTTATTTTATTTGTTACAATTATTAGTGTATATATATCACTCACACATGCATGCACGCATATGTACATATGCCTGCATGTACCATTGCACACATGTGGTGATCAGAGAACAACTTAGAATAGCTCTCTCGCTTTACTGTATGGGTTCTAGGCATCAAAATCAGGCCAGCAGGCCTTAACCACTGAACCATCTTGCTAGCCCTCAGAGCAATGTTTTGACAAAAATTGTGGCTCAGATCTGAGCTATGGCATGGGAAAGTCTCAACAGTCCCAGGGGTTCTGGCTAAGGGACAGACTTGAGTTGAAATTGCTAACCAGCAATTGTGGCTGAGGATGTCATTCAGGGGCGGGGTTAGCTCAGGGGCGGGGTTTAAAGGCTTGTACATTTCAGACCCTATCACTCACTGCTGTGGCACAGAAATGAGCCTGGACTTGAGTATTGACCTTATCAAACAGAATCCTCCTCTGTTTATTTAGAATTTTTCTTTTCCCCTTCCTTCCTTCTTTCCTTTCTCCCTCCCTCCCTCCCTCCCTCCCTCCCTCCCTCCCTTTGCTTTTGTTGTTGCTCTCTGACTCAGAGTCACATTATGTTGCATATCCCTGACTGGTGTGGACCTCAGAATATAGACCGGGCAGGTCTTGAACTCACAGTCTTCCTGCCTCTGCCTCTCAGGGCTTGAGATTATAGAGTACAGCTCCACACTTGGCCTTATTTCAATTTCTTCTTTCTTCCGCAAGTGTTATACATTTTTCTGATCCTGTGTATATTTTGTAGATTTACACCTAAGTATTTTCCTTTTCTTTTTTGATGTCGTCTCAAACGGTGCCTTTTAAAACATTGAAATTCCACTTGTTCATTGTGGTTCTTAGGAAAGAATAAGAGAAAGGACTTTGCTTAGCTGCCATTCCGAGTTTGTCCTGGCGAAGCTGAAAGCTGGGGCAGGATGGGTCAGTAATCACAGCTGTCACTGTGTCACCCATCCGTCCCCCTTCCTCTCTCGGTAAATGTTTGTTTATTTCATTTGACTGGATTGATGTTATGCTAAGGAAGGGGCTGGAGGAAGGGAGCTATGGAGAAATAAGGGAATGTTCAAATCCCAAGGTTAAGATCTTTGGAGGTGAGACGCTTGTTTGAGATGGGCTGCTGTGTGCAGATGTTAGCAACAAGGGAGCAAGGACTTTGGGCAGGTGGCTAAGTTAGGAGGCTGGAGAAGAGCAAGGTGTATTCTGTGTGCGGTTCCATGTAGCAATCTGCCATAATTCCATACGACTTAAGATCAGTTTCCTGTTGGGCCCAGAGTGAAATCCCTGTTGTCCCACTGTCAGGCTAATGCAAGAACAAGAGGGTCAAAAAGCGCCTGCGAAATGGGAGCTTTGCTGCCTCTGCTTGTTCATTTGGAGGGGGAAGGGGTGGGTTCTGTGCCGGACGCCACAATGCCTAGCAGCTTACCTGGGCAGTGGTGCCCGATAAACGGATAGGACATTGAAGAGTCTGCAAGCGGTTCCACAAGGCCGGGTCTCAGTGTCCATGTGCCAGAGCTGGGGTTCCTGGCCAGGGCATCAGGGGTGGGGGTGGGGTGGGAACAGGACAAGCCGGACAAAGGTAAGTTTTCAGTAGTTGTAACTGATAGCATCTGCGGGAACGGCTACGTTAAGATTCATTTGGACCCTGGGATATTTTTACTGTGACAAAGGGTAAGCCTACACATTGGACAGATAAGAACAAGGTAGCTGGGGGACATGAATCTGCCTCAGACTGTGGGTGAACTGTATGGCCTCACTCCTGCTCAAGGTCTGAGGACAGCCGCAGAGCTGGCAGGTGTGTTGAGGGACTGAGCTGTGACAGGAGGGGGCTCTGGATCTATGCCTGTTGGGATCTTTTGTATTGTCTTCTATGATGCCCACGAGCTGTGGTGAGAATGTGCCTTTTGTTAGAGGGACTGGAGTCCCAGGAGGGGCTTCCAGGGAGCAGCCCTGGGCAGCAGAGCCAGGGCCTTGAGAAGCAGGGCAGAAAGTCTTCAACAGGTAACAAATATAGAGGTACCCAGTGATTGGAGGGTGGCAGTCAGTTAAGAAAGGGGAATGATGGCGCACGCCTTTAATCCCAGCACTCGGGAGGCAGAGACAGGGGGATTTCTGAGTTCGAGGCCAGCCTGGTCTACAAAGTGAGTTCCAGGACAGCCAGGGCTAAACAGAGAAACCCTGTCTCGAAAAAACGAAAAAAAAAAAAAAAAAAAAAAAAAAAAAAAAAAGAAAGAAAGAAAGAAAGAAAGAAAGAAAGGGGAATGACATCGTTCTGTCAAAGGTTGGGTTGCAGGCTGGGCCCCAAGCAAATAATTTATAGAACTTTCTCACATGGAGAAGTGAAGTATTGTATACATTTCTCTGTAGTTCAGAAAAACAAAAACAAACAAACAAACAAAAAAGCCTCCTCTCTCTCTCTCTCTCTCTCTCTCTCTCTCTCTCTTGTAAAGGGTTTGTCATCCCTATTTTACAAAAGAGAAAACCTACACTGGGCAAGACCAACTACTTTGTCCAAGGCCACCTAATAAAGTGATCCCAGACCTAAGGTTCAAATCCACATCCTCTAGCTAAGCTCTGAGGTCTCTCTGTCATGTGCTGTTTGTTTAGGATACAGGAGGATAGGTCAGTTTGGGTGGAACGGTGGCTTTCCTGATACAGCAAGAGGGATGGAGTGAGAGGATCTCAGAATGTTGAGGCAGAGGAGTCTAGACTGGCCAGGAGGTTACAAGTCTTGAGAAAAGAAAAACATGGCCAGTTTGTCCTGAATTCTCAGGTCTAAGGCTTTGCAGAGGGCACAGGTTATCAGTGGTGAAAGACAAATTGCTAGAGGACTAACAGACAACCAGTCAACTTTAGAAACAGGAATTTCTCAGCTGATGAGACACTGGCTTGTTGGAGGTGGGGTGGGTCCCCTCAGCCGTATGTTCCCCCCTTGAGACAGGGATCTATATATCTTAGGTTGGCCTTGACCTCACTATGTAGCTGAGGATGACCTGGAACTTCTGATCCTCCTGCCTCCACTTACCAAGTGCTGGGATTCCAGGCATGTGCCATCATGCCTGGTTTATGCCGCTTTGGATTGGAGACTGGTGCATGCTAGGCACACACACTACCAGCTGAACAACATCCTTAGCCCCTAGATGAGGCTGCTTTAACTTTGCTTCTTGTTTTTAGACAGGTTCTCACTTAGAGCCAAGGCTTGTGTTGAATTTCTGATTCTCCTGCCTTTACTTTCCAAGTGCAGAGATGGTAGATGTGCTCCACATCGGGTTCCTGAGATCCTTTTAAACATTAAACATAATAGTTCATGGGAGCTAGAAAGATGGCTCCGAAGTTAAGAGCACAGACTCCTCCTCCAGAGGTCCTGAGTTCAATTCCCAGCAACCACATGATGACACACAACCATCTGTAATGAAATCTGATGCCCTCTTCTGGTGTGTCTGAAGACAGAGACAGCATACTCATATACATAAAATAAATAAATCTTTTAAAAATATTTTAAAAGTGTATTTTGTATGTGTGTATGTTCATGCACAATATGTGCACCATATGCATACAGGTATCTGAGGCCAGACAGTGGTGTTGGATCCCTTAGAGCTACAAGTAGTGTGAGCTGCCTGATGTGGGTACTGGGAATTGAACTCGGGTCTTTTTCAAGAGCACCAAGTGCTCTTTTAACTGCGGAACCATCTCTGCAGAGCTTGGATTTTTTTTTTTCTTTAAAAAAAAACTGTGTAATTAAAGATACTCTGCTACGCTTGCCAACAGGAATCTAGCATAACTGTCTCCCGAAAGGCTTCATCCAGCAGCAGATGGAGGTAGGATGTAGACCCACAGCCAAACCCAGGCGGGGCTTGGGGAGTCTTGTAGAAGAGTGGGGGATAAGTGAGTGAGTCAGAGGGACAGAAGATGCCACAAGAAGACCTACAGAGTCAACTAACCTAGGAGCATGGGGCTCACAGAGCCTGGGTCACCAACCAGGGAGCACGCAGGAGCTGGATCAAGAACTGTGCAGCTTGGTGTTCATGAGGGTCCCCTAACAAGTGGAATGGGGGCTATCTCAGTCTCTGTTCCTTGCCATTGGATCTCTTTCTTCTACCTAGACTGTATGTTTGGCCCTCAGTTGGAGAGGATATGCCTAGACCTGCTGGGACTATATGCCCCAGGATGGACTGGTACCCAAGGAGGGGGTGTCTAGGGTCAATGGGGGAAGGGATTTGTAAGGGTAGGACTGTAAAGAGAGGTGGAGGGGCTATGATTGGAATATAAAGTGAATTAAAAAAAATAAAAATTGAAAAAAACAAAACAAAAAACTCTGTGTAATTGGCCTGGTGGTGCACTCCTTTAATCCCAGCACTTGGGAGGCAGAGGCAGGTGGATTTCTGTGAGTCTGAGGTTAGCTTTGCCTGCAGAGCAAGTTCCAGGACAGCCAGTACTACACAGAAAAACCATGTCTCGAAAAATCAAAATGAAATAAAATCAAACAAACAAAAAACCCTATGTAATTAGGCTGGTTAAATATAGATATAGAAAATAGATTTATCTCCGTGGTAGATTCCTAGCACTGCAATAAAAACAATAAATAAAATAAAAACTAGTCCTCATTTCACACCCATCAAGACAGCTAATTTATCTGGCTACACATATATGTACATATGAATGTATATATTCCCAGAAAACAAGCACTGGCTTGGGTATAGAGAAATTAGAAATCCTGTCTTTATTTTCTTTTTCTTTTTGAAACAGGGTCTCAAGTAACCCAGGCTTCTTTCAAACTTTATACAGCTGAGGACGACCTTGAACTGTTGGTCTGCCTGCCTCCACCTCAGGAGTTCTGAACTCAGCACAGGTGCACACTCAGCGAAAGTCTGGAGCGCTCATACATGTTGATGAGACCTGAAACTGCACCTGCAGTGGAGACATCAAAGCTGTTTCTCAGAACATTAAATGGCACAGGTGACCCAGCACTTCCTCTCTGTACACACAGAGAGCAGAAGGCACACACACATCCCTCTCAGAACACCGTGTCTGTAACAGCATCCTTCCAGGAGAGCTTTCCCCATGTGTCCACTATCTGTGCACAGCGGGAGTATGAGTCACACTTAAAAGGGTGAAATTTAGACGTAGCTGCATCATGGAAGAACCTGCAGGAAACAAACAGGAGATGACACACGTGTTGGATAGCTCCCCTCAAATACGTACCTGATCATAGACAGGGATACAGAGAGGAGTGCAGTGGTCACAAGGGCCGGGAAGTCAGGAGCAGAAGGGAGCAACTGTTGAATGGGTATGTAAGGAGGGAAAGGTTCTGGAGAGGGCTAGTGATCACAGCTGTCCAACACTGTGCACTTAATTCTACTCAACTGTGCTTAAAGTGGTTAGATGATCCATTTTATAAAATAATACTTTACCATAATAAAAATATATATAATTGAAGCATAGATTGAACATTGGCAACATTGATGAGAGAAATTGAAGAAGATACAGTGAGTTGGGTGTGGCGGCTCCTACCTTATTCCTAAGGCGGGAGCATCTCCACGAGCCTGAGGCCAGCCAGAACTGTAGAGAGAGTTAGTTCTAAGCCAACCTGGGCTGGAGAATGGCACCCTCACTCACAATCACACAGGCGAAAGAACAAAAACGGAGGGAAGACAAAACATAAAGGATGAAGAGATTCTGGGCCTGGTTTAGAAGGCTTTGTACTGCTAAATTGTCTATACTATACAAAACAATCTTCATATTCAATGTAATCCACACGAGACTTCATAGAGATAGAAAGAAATGTCCTAAATGTTACAGGAAACCATGAAAGCTACATGAAAGGGAGATGACTACACTCATGAAGAGAGAAAGCAAGATTTTCGCCTTTCTTTCTTTCTCTTTCTTTCTTTCTTTCTTTCTTTCTTTCTTTCTTTCTTTCTTTCTTTCTTTCTTTCTTTCCTTCCTTCCTCCCTCCCTCCCTCCCTCCCTTTTAGCCTGGACCACATGAAAATCTTTCTGAGAA
>NC_034590.1:157028722-157039771 GCF_900095145.1 Mus pahari | reverse complement strand
TCTCTCTCTCTCTCTCTCTCTCTCTCTCTCTCTCTCTTTCTTTCTCCTTCTTTCTGGTTCTGGGGTGGGGGTCTGGGGGAGGTAAAGTACAGGCTTTGTATATGTATGCAAGGCCAGCACTTGGATAAAAAGAACAAAGCTGGAATCCTTATTCTACAAGGTTTCAAAAAATCTGTCACAGATGCGTCTCATCACATATAAACAGACCAGTGGAAGCCAGGATAGGAGCCCAGAAATAAATCCACACATTTGAGGTAACTTTTGTCAAAGATGTGGAAAACTCAAGGTGGAGAAAAACTGTCTCCTTAATAAATGATGCTGAGAAAGCTGGATGCACGTGTAGAAGAATGATGTCGGCGTCTCGTCTCGTACTACACTCAAAAGTCAAGTCAAAACTCATTAAAGACTTAAGACCTGGGATGACAGGACAGAGACTCTGTGACAGCGGCCTGGACAATGATGGCATTTATATCACTAAAAAGCATAGGTCCAACAGGGAAATAGACAAAGGGCTTACATCAAAACGAAGAGCCTTGGAGTATGGAAGACACAGCATGAAAGCAGAGGGGAAGGGTTTTTCAGGGAGGAAAGGGCGGCAGGAGGTGGGGAGAAGGTGTGGCAAATAGCGAAGCATAACGGGATGTGTGCATGAAAACGTCACGGTAAAACCTGGAAACAAAGCTAAAACCTTAAACACGTGGTGCTGAACATCTGTAGTCCCGGAGTTTGGGGGTGGAGGCAGGGGGAACACCTCAAGGTCGTTGTCAGCTACAGAGAGAGTTTGAGGCTAACCTGGGCTATGAGATACCACATCTCAGGAACAAACAGAAACAAGGGAAAGACAGTTTCTTCAGTGGTGTACAGCTGGAAAGTGATCCATGACCCTGTAAATTATCCCTCACCATGTTCCTGTGATGTACCCTAATTAAAGTCATTCTGCCGTACACATATGTACAGTCACACAGATGCACATATACCCACACAGTACACTCACATGCATATTCACACACACATTCATACACACACTTGTATATACAGATTCACTCATGCACACATTCACACTCATTCACGCACACATACCAACACACACACATCCACACATACATGTGTAAACACATTCACGAACATGTATGCACACATTCACACACAGATACACACACATACAATCACACACACATTCACAAACATCCACACATATACACATTCACACACATTCACATACACATTCACACACACATTCACACTCATATACACGCACATTCACATACACACATATACACATTCAGACACATTCACATGCACACTCACATACTCATATTTATATACATACACATTCTCACCCACACATGCACACACTCATACACACATGACATAAGACAGAAGGGAGGACAAGCTGAGCAGGAGGGGATAAGCGGAGTGGGAGAGAAAAGAGGGCAATGGTGAATGTGCTCAGAAAGCATTTTCCACATGTCTGAAAATATCACAAAATCCATCAGTAGGTATCATTAATATATGCTATTACAGAACTTTAAAAATGCTTGGTAATAAACAAAGCCTAACCAAAACCTAAACAAACCAAAAAAAGTAAAATGCTTTGCACAGCAGAAGAGACCTATCAGCAGAGAGGAGGTGAGGCCGCCTAGGAGCTGGGAGAAAATATTTGAAAACCATACATCTGACAAGGGGCTAATCTCCAAACTATGTAAGGAACTCAAGTTTCCCAACAGTGGGGAAACAAAAAGCCTGATTAAAAAGCAGCAGAAGCAGCAGAGTACACATTTCTCAAATCAGCCAGCAGGTACATGAGATACGGAGAGCCAGAGAAGCACCAGCACACAGCCTATCAGATGGCCATTGTCAGAAAGACAAGGATAAGGTTTGGGTAAGGGAACCCTTAAACACCTTTGCTAGGAGTGTAAACTTGCAAAAACAAAAATAGAACCACCAATATAATCTCAAAGCCAACTACTGGGCATATATCCAAAAGATAAGAAAACCAGCCTGTTTAGGAGATATCTGCCCCCCACGGTCAGTATAGCACTTATTCACAATAACCCAGATGTGGAATCAGTCTAAGAGTCCATAGAGGATGACCAGATGAGACACTAGTCAGCCATTCAAAGAAAAAAGTGGAAATCCCATAGTTTCTGATGTAGATGTACCAGGGAGACACTATATTACCTGAAATAAGCCAGGGGCAAAAAGTCTCATTACGTGTGAAATCTCAAAGGGCTGAACTAAAAAATAAACAGTGAAATACTGGGGACACTGGGGTGCTGCTGGTGAAATATCATAAAATTACAGTCAGATGGGATGAAGCCATGTGAGGACTATCATACACTCAAAGATTGCAAGAGAGTAAATTCCAAAATCTTTCACCACAAAAAGTACACGGAGTGGTGCATATGTTAAATAGCTTACAACATACATACATGCCACTATAGTGTACATCATAAATATATGTCTTACTTGTCAATGAAAGCGAATGCATAGAAGCTAATATACAAAAGACTTCATTGAAGACCGTATTGGCTATTCTTAGTTGTCACGGTGACTACATCTGGAATGAACTAAAACCAAAGCAGCTGGGTATACTTGTGAGGGATTTTTCTTAATTAAATCATTTGAAATAAGAAGACCCACCTTTAATCCAGATGTTTTGAGGCCACAGCTTCTGGTGGCGGCCTATATAAAGGACACAGAAGAAGGAAGCTTTTGCTCTTTGCCAGTTCGTGCCCCCTTTCTCTCACTGGCAACCGCGAGTCCACTTGTTCACTGGCATGAAAGCCGACCTGACTCAGACATTCTGGTTGTGTCTTGTGACGCGGACTCATGTGATACTTTGCTGAAGGAGACATGCGACGTTTGGAGAGAGTATAAGACAACAGTGATGGTACCCTTGTGTAGCTAGCTGTGCAACACCTCCGTTGGTCTCGTGTCTTTTCTGATCGTCACTTCACTTTGAGAGGCATTCCCGCTGGTTCTGGCTGCTCCCACTGACTTGTACCCGTTCACAGGGGGCCTGGCTGTTTCTGCTGGATCATGCCACGATGCTGATTCGTGTTTGGTGGCACTTTTGAACTGGATTACTAGTATCCTGACAACAAAGATCGTAATTTCCCCCAAAGAACTACTTCTAAACAGGTCCCATTGTCCCATTACCCATCTCTTCTCCCCTGCCTTTGGACTGTGGGCTAGACAGGGAGTCAAAGCATTTGAGAACCCTTACTAAAGTAGGTTTTGAAAAACCTAAGCCTATACCTACTTCTTCGGGATTCCAGACTATACCGAGGACCAGCTGAGACATCCAGCCTGGTGGATGAACAACTACTAGATTTTTGGACTTTCCATTGGTAGACAGTCATTGTTGGACTAGCTGGACCACTGCCTGTAAGCCAGTCTAATAATCCCCCTTTATACTTATACATAGGTTTAGTCAATCAGCTCAGTTCCTCTACAGAACCCTGACTGACACAAAGGCCATGGTGATTTTTATTTCTTTCAAGTTATCTTATGTGTTTGTTTTTGAGACAGAATCTCTGTAGCCCAGGCTGGCCCTCTAACTCATGGCAAACTCTTTCGGTTTCCTGGGTTCTGGGTTACAGGTGTAATTCTTTGTTTATGTAGAACAGGGTCCCATGTAGCTCAGTCTGGCCTTGTCCTTATGCAGCAAGGGATGACTCTGAATGTCGCTCCTGCGTCTGCCTCCTCTGTGTTGTCATGCCCAGCTTTATGGGCTGCTGGGGATTGAACCCAGGACCTTAAGTGTGCTAAGCAAGCATTTGGCCACCTGAGTTACACCCTTAGCCCATCTGTTTGGTTTTTGAGAACATCATTGAAAAGTCATTAGTATCCAGGTGTGGTAGCACACGCCTATGACCCCAGAACTTCAGCAGGTTGAGGCCAGTCTGGGCCATTTAAAGGAACCCTGACCCTAAATGATATGGCGTTTTCAGTTATATAATATGGTCTTTTAGACAGCCTGGCTAGTCCAATGGATATAGCATGAGACTCTTATGTATATTTTCTTGTAAAATATTATAGATAAAATGAAAGTCCATAAATGGTTTCCCTTAATCCCATATGTCCCCTGTACATTATATGTTTATATCTAAAACTATTAAAATTAAATAGCATTTATTTGGCACTGGGTGTTGAACATAAGGCCGAATCATGTTACTAAAGATTTCACCCCCAGCCAAGATCATCTTATAAAGAACATTTTTTTGTGTGTTGGTGTTTTTTCAACTTCCTGTTTTGAAAAACTATTTCTCAACATGATTTCTTAAAGGTTTCCATGTCGTCCCCCTGTTCTTGGTTTAAGTCCCATTTTTATTATTGCCTTGAAACCATTACATATTCCACAGACACCTCACCATTTATCAAATCCCCGCTGATAATTGTATGCAGTTTTTTGTTTGTTTGGTTGGTTGGTTTTTGTTTGTTTGTTTCAAGACAGGCTTTCTCTGTGTAGCCCTGGCTGTTCTGGAACTCACTTTGTAGACCAGGCTGGCCTNGAACTCAGAAATCCGCCTGCCTCTGCCTCCCNAGTGCTGGGATTAAAGGNGTNTGCCACCACGCCCGGCCAGTTTTTTGACTTTATAGGTAGTGCCACATTGCCACATTTATACCCATGATTTATGTTTTTTATACTAATTTTAATAAAGCCCATTAACATTTATAAAGAGAAATGTGCTTGAGATTGAATTCAGGGCCTTAATATCGGTATCTATGTATTTTACCACTGAGCTACAACCCAACCCAGAGAAAGTGTGTGTGTGTATGTGTGTGTAATGTATATGTATATAACATATATGCACATATAAGATGCTATATAATAATGTAATATAGGGGGCTGTAGAGATTGCTCAGTGGTTAAAAGTACCGGCTGAATGATCTTCCAGAGGATCAGAGTTCAATTCCCAGCACCCACACAGCAGCTCACAACTATCTGTAACTTCTATTCCAGGGATCTGACACCATCAAAGAGACATACATGCAGGCAAAAGACCAATATATGTAACAATAAATAAGTAATTATTTTTGGTTTTTTTTGTGTGTGTTTTGGTTTTAAATAAATTCATTAAAATATATAACATTTTAGATTTTGCTCATTTTTATTTAAAAAATTAAAATTTGTATATGTGTGTCATGTTCTTGTGAATGCAAGTGCCTGAGGAACCCAAAGGCACAGGCAGGTTGTGAGCAGTCCCACGTTGGGGTGGTAGATGTGCGAGTGGGGCCTGGGGTGGAGAGTGGGGGCTGGGGTGGCGAGTGAGGGCTGGGGTGGTGAGCGGGGCTGGAATGGTGAGTGGGGCTGGAATGGTGAGAGGGGCTGGAGTGGTGAGTGGGGCTGGGACGGGTTGGGACTGGGATCTGAACTCTGGTCCTCTGCAAGGGTAGTAAGTGCTTTTAACCGCTGAGCCTTCTTTTCAGGCCTCGGAGAGAAAGTATTTTTAACTATTGAAAGGATTCGTTTTTAAACCTGAATTAGAGCAGCTGCAGACTTCTAGGCATAAACCCGTGCCTGTCTGTATTCCTCGAGCCCACCGTGGCCCAGGACATACTGACTCCGAACTACTGCTGCAGCGAGAGGCTCCACATACTTTTTTGGTTTTTTTTTTTTTTTTTTTTCCCTCACGGAATTCGGAACAGCGTGTATATATGACCCCCCCTCAACTGCTACTGCAGGGCATTTCCTCTAAACCCTCATATACAGGATGTGGAACCTGGGGAGAACGTTTGGGGACTCACTGGAAGGGGAGCGCGGTAAGAGACACAAGGCACCCAAGTCGCTCATCCTTTCCTAGACTTAGAGAACTCTCCTTTGGACCGGTGGCTGCCGTTAGCTCCTGTCACCACCTGATCTTTTTACCCACGAGTTTAGGATGCCAGAGATGGAATGGGGGAGGGGGTTGGGGGGGGGATCAGCAAATTCCCAGCACCTTGCGCTCGGTGCCGCGTCATCCTTAACCAAAGGCGCAACTGAGTGTAAAATAAGTAAAGTCCTCGCGCTCGCTAAAACGACTCGGCACACAAAGGCTCTCCGGTGAGAAAAAGAAAAGCAAAAAGCAGAAGAAAAAGAAAAACACTCCCCTCTCTCCAGACTCCCCTCAAGCCTCTAATCTCATCTCTGAAAAGGAACTGTACTTTACTGTCCACAAAACAGTCTATTTTCAAAGTGAGATCAGGAGGGCGCTGGGAGGAGAGGGGCGCCTGGGCCCACGGCAGCCCGCGAATTCCTGCTTGTTTATAGAAGGCAGTGGCCGAGGACAGACACTTTGAAACCACCTGTGAACGAATTAAAGACCGAGGGGGGCAAAACCCCCATCACAAACAGAATCTCACTGCTCAAGTGTGAAAGAAAAGGAAGAAAGAAAAAGCCAAGTAGATCTTTGCCGGCAACCACTAGATGGACGTAGAATTCAAAAACATTCTTTGGGGAGATCAAGGATGGCAGGCTTTGAAGCCTGGAGGGCCGGCGAGGCTCAGAGCACCCGGCCGCGAGCCCCACACCCGAGCGAGCGGCCGCACTCTTGCACTTGCTGGGGAAAGCATTTAAATGAGAACAATGTCAAATTTCACAGCTATCTTATGTCCAGTGACCTTACGGGACCCCGAGGGAAAGACAGATCGAAAATGATTGTTCTCGACAAGTTCCTCAAAGCGAAGAAGTCAAATAGGCAAACCCTTCAGAAACGACGTCTGCGGAATGAAAAAAAAAAAAAAAAAAAAAAAAAAAAAAAAAAAGAAAAGAAAACCCTCCTAAAACTGCGGCTTGTTGTCTGCCCTGCCCAGCGCTGCCGAGCCTTGGGCGCTTGCTCCCCTGTTTGTGTATTTATTTGTTGGTCCACCGGCTCTGCACAAGACTCGCGGTGTGGCTGTTCTTTATCTAATACACACAGAGATCAGGTTCCATCTCAACAGTCCAGGAACTTGGGAGGAAAAAGTTTACTGTGGGGGAAGAAACAGGAGGTAACAACTATTTTGAAATATTTAATCAATTTGAAACAGCTTTTCCTCATGTTGAAAGAAAATGAGACAGGCTAGAGTCTGAGGGGGAAAAAAACCAGTCTACTAGCTAAGGGAAAGAAGACTAAAGGACAATTTAGGAGAACAAAGATGAGCTCTCGGACCTCTGTCTGTATTTTAGACAAGAATTTCAATGACACTTCATGTCCTCTAACTTTGACTTAAGTGAACCATCTTAGCTTAATGGCTCCCCCCTCCTTAAAAGAAAAGAAGTCTTAGAGAAGGGACTAAAAGTCCCTTTCATCACGACCCAGGAGGGTAACGCCCCTTTCCCAGGACCAGCCTCTACCATGAGTTTGGCGTGCATGTAGCCCTATTTTTGTTCTTCATTTCCATGCGATCCTTAAAGAGCTATGATAGCTTAGTGATAACTCATAAATGACATCATGTTGTACACTCTGCTCCTAAAGTATTGCTCATGATTTCACTCAGCATTATGATCTTGACACCTATCCATATAGATAATTCTTTCTTTCTTTTTTTCTTTTTTTCTTTCTTTCTTTCTTTCTTTCTTTCTTTCTTTCTTTCTTTCTTTCTTTCTTTCTTATTTTTTTTGAACAGTGTTTTAAAAGAGGAAAAAGAAGTTTATTCCCAGGAGAGTTTTATGTATATGTATAGCATGTTCCTGCCTGTCTGATTTAGGAGCAGCTCATCGAAGAAGCAAGGTTTTCATAAAGATATGGGGTTTCATGAAGATTACAGAACACTCAGGGTGACAGGAGATGACGTGGGGGCATTCCAGAGATACCCCTTAAAATAACATCCTAAACCAGGAATCATAAGAATAGTTGTTGTCTTTTACGTTAGTTGGTGGGAGGGTTGCGATGTGTAGGCATTGAACCTGAGGCCTTGTACTTCACAAGCAAGCAGTCTACCACTGCGCTGCCGTATCCTCATCTTCCCATGGCTTTAAAAAATATTTGCGGGGCTGGAGAGATGGCTCAGTGGGTAAGAGCACCTGACTGCTCTTCCGAAGGTCCGGAGTTCAAATCCCAGCAACCACATGGTGGCTCATAACCATCTCTAACAAGATCTGACTCCCTCTTCTGGAGTGTCTGAAGACAGCTACAGTGTACTTACATATAATAAATAAATAAATCTTTAAAAAAAAAAAAAAATTTGCTTTAGCCGTGTGTGACAGCTTTATCCCCAGCACCTTGGAGGTAGAGACAGGTAGATCCTGGGCCAGCCTAGTTTACGAAGCGAGTTCCAGGATAGCCTGGGCTACTACACACACACACACACACACACACACACACACACACACACACACGTCTTGAAAACCCAACCAATCAACCAAAAAACATTTAGTCTCGATGAAGATTTTTGTCTGTAAGAGACATATTTCACAAAGGATGCTGAGTTAACTTAACCAAGATTTACTAAGACACAACAACCCTGGAATCTATAAAATACCACACCATTTAAACCCACCAGGCTGACATGCAAACCAAAGGAAACAAATGAAAGGGACTTTGCATGGAGGAGCCATTGATGTGAGCAGAATCCAATATGGTCAGAATGTATCACAGGGAAAGGTAACTATGTGGGTCACTGGGTGAGAGCTGCTTACAACAATCTTAATGTTGCTTTGTCAGTGCTCCTGTGCATAAAACCTGTGGAAGCAGGCCTTTGATTTGTTCAGGTCTCCTCAGGGAGGGGCCACAGAATTCTTGAAGCATGATTTGAAAAAGATGGATAAGATATTCTACCCAAAATTCAACATCACCTTTAATCTTGCCCTCTCCTCCTCTAATCCCTAGGTAATGTTTTGTGCTTCTTTTGCAGAAAAGCAATTTTGCTAATCACTTTAGCACCAATTCTTGCATCCCTGGCAATACTCAGAACTGCCTCTCTCCAAGTCTTTGATGTGGGAAAGAAACACACACACACACTCTTTCACATGTAATCTGAAAACAATTCACCTCTTGCCAATGAATGCACAGCACTCCACTTTAATAGAGAGCAAGTTCTGTGGAGGTTTCTAATCCTTTCTGCCAAAGAAGAGAAGAGAATCACTCAGGTAACCCAACGTCATTCAGGAGTTAAAAATCACTTGAAATGTTTTGTGCTGTGTTTGGGGCGTCTTAAAAAAAAAATCACTTGCTAAAGATTATTGCTCAAAACAATGCAAGAAAAAAATAAAAAATAAAAATAAGAAAAGACTCTCCACCCCCACCTCAAACAGGATATTCTTCTCAACCCAGATAGCTCTTGATCTACGTGTACTACAAAAAAACCAAAGCAAACCCCGCCTTAATCCCCCAAAGCTCTGCTGTATCAGAGAAGCGGCAATAACGGAGGTGGCTTAAATTCCAGAAATGTACAAAAGCTGTGCTTGGAAGGAAAGCTAAGCAAGGAAAAGGAACTCGGCTGGCATTGCCCTGCCGTGAGGAGGCAAATTTCGAGAACCGTCTGGAGGGTCTGCCGGGTTCCAATGGGATGTGTGCATCTGTGTTTGGAAGGTGGTGGTGGTGATGTATGTAACAACACTTTAATAAAGGAACTGAAATTGATTTCTCCGTGTGATGGATTTTATCTGGACATGTGTTTACACTTCACTGCGATGCCGCAGCATCCGGAAGCTCTGCTCCACAAACGAGTGGAGCAAAAGCTCCACTAACTCTCTTTTGCTAACTTTTGGTTGAGGTCAGTAATCTCCCCTAGTTTAGTTGTTTTCCCTTATGTGTTATTGCTTATTTAAACTCAGGGGAACAGATTCTGTCCTTTCCCCTTCTATCCCCACAGACTATTAATCTTGGTCTACCTTTGGGTGGCTAACGCCCTGCAAACCTCCCTTCCTATTGGTACTCTCCATTGCAAAGTAATCACCTCCCTCATACGGCCTCTTCTGTTTACTCAAATATGCTAAAAATTGTCCTTTTACCCCTTAGAATTCTCTCTTAGCGGTAAAACTGATTTTTCTTGTGGGTTTTTGTTTCATTTTGTTTTGAGAGAGGGCCTCACTATGTGACTCACCATAGACTCAACTCACTGTAGACCATGGCCTTGAACTCACAGAAATCTACCTGACTCTCCTTCCTGAGTGCGGAGAGTAAAGACTTGAGCCATGATGTCTGGTGCTAAAGCTTATTGTTGTGAATAATAAGTATAGATTGTTAATATGTAAAAGTTAAAAAAGATATCAAATGGGGCAGATGAGATTGAAGTGGAAACTTCTAGTTTCTTTGGAAAGTTATGTCAAATGGTGGTTTGCTGGGGCACACAGGTGAAAGGATGTCTTGTGAAAGCACACACAGGAAAGACTTTTTTCCTGAAGCAGACTCAGGTGAAAGAATGTTTGGATATAGGAGACACGTGAAAGGATGCTTGATGAAGGAGTATATATGATCTCACAGATAGTGGGAGAGGAGCATTCAACACTGGTTTGGTCTGCTCCATTCACTATTCTTTGCCAAAGACAAAGTTGGTTCACTTTACATAGCATTGTTGAGCTCAACTTTTGGTAATGTTGCCATTGAGAGAAACTTGCCCAAGAACTGCATGTGAAGTTCCTGCAGCAGCTAGCTGCTTCTGTGGCCTCTCCTTATGCCGGTTGGCCAGCCTGGAGGTTTCTCCAGGATTGAACTGCAGCTGCCTGGTGTCTGCCTGCCTAAAGGACTGGTCTGGAGCTGCTGAGTCATATTTGGTGTTTGCTATGGGACTGAATTGCTGCCTAAGAAGATTGAGCTTGCTCCCAAAGAACTATTGCTGAACAGGTTCACTTCCCCCATATCCTAACAACTTCTCTTCCACTGCCTCTGCTGGGTGGTGGGCTAGAGGTTGAGCCTTTATTAAACGTAGGTTGCAAAAAAAATATATGCCCACATGCGGTGGCTCTTTGAGCTAAGGTGTTTATCACCAAACCTGACTTCCTGAGTTTGATCCCTAGGACCCACAGAGTGAAAGGAGAAACCTGAGTTCTGCAAGCTGTCCTCCAGCTTGTACATATGTGCCATGGTACTTGGGAGGCAGAGACGGGCAGATTTCTGAGTTCGAGGCCAGCCTGGTCTAAAG
>NC_034590.1:157009038-157028532 GCF_900095145.1 Mus pahari | reverse complement strand
GCAACTCTGTATGTAGACCAGGCTGGGGCTCCAACACAATAGATTCACCTGCGGGCTGGAGAGATGGCTCAGCAGTTAAGAGCACTGACTGCTTCTTCCANAGGTCCTGAGTTCAAATCCCAGCANCCACATGGTGGCTCACAACCATCCGTAGTGAGATCTGATGCTCTCCTCTGGAGTGTCTGAAGACAGCTACAGTGTACTTACATATAATAAATAAGTAAATCTTTTAAAAGAGAGAGAGAGAGAGAGAGAGAGAGAGAGAGAGAGAGAGAGAGATTCACCTGCCTCCTTAGTGCTGGAATTATTAACTATGAGTATGTTTTGTCTACATGTATATGTGTATGCCGTGTCATGCTCCGTACAGGTGAATACAGAAGAGGGCATTGATTTGCTCCTCTGGAGTTAGGATAGCTGTGAGCCATCATGTGGCTGTGGAGCTTCAAACCAGAGTCCTCTGCAAAGCAACGCGTGTTGTAAAAGCATTGAATAGTCTCTTAGCCCCCCCCCCTTTTTCAGAGCGAGGGTCTTACTATGCAGCTCTTGCTGGCCTGAATTCACAGAGACATGTTTTCCTTTGCCTCCCAGGTTCTAGGATTGAATGCATGCACGACCATGTCTGGCTAGCTTTTTTTTAACTCTACAAAATATTATTAAGTATTATTGGTTTTTTTGGGGGGGTTGTTTGTTTTTTTTTTGGTTTTTCGAGACAGGGTTTCCCTGTATAGCCCTGGCTGTCCTGGAACTCACTTTGTAGACCAGGCTGGCCTCGAACTCAGAAATCCGCCTGCCTTTGCCTCCCGAGTGTTGGGATTAAAGGCGTGCACCACCACGCCTGGCTTAAGTATTATTGTTATGTACCTTTAATTAAACTGATTCAATGTGCCTCGTTTATGGCTACATCTCAAGTCAGGAAACTTGGAAGTGCTAGTTGATCTCTACTGTTTTTAAAGAGTCAGGCTGGCTGGAGGCCTGATCCTGCAGCTCTGGGTGAAAAGCATTTGGGTGAAATCTTCTGAGTGGTGCCACTCACCCACCCAGCTCCTTGCATGTAGGGAATGTGTGAGCACCAGAGTCAGTGTTCCTGACTCCTGTGGTTCTCCATATATGGTTCTCAGTATGTGGATGCTCACCCCTGGCCAAATGCAGGCAATGTCTTCTGAAGGCTGATCACTATGTGGTCAGTGATGGACAGAAAGGCTCCCATTGGCCTTTTAGTTTGTCCATTCCATTCCTCACCTGTGAGCTCCTGTTGCAGGTATGGCGTTCAGTGTTCTTGGCTCACTGTAGTTGGAAGGCTCTTCTAGCAGAAAGTGTGTTCTTGTTGGGAAGGAGAGCCAGGGTGTTGATTGTCAATGGTTGTTGTGCTGTGTGAGGGGTCAGTGGTCTTGGTGAAGTTTCATGTGCTTGGAAACTGCTCATGTGACTAAGGGGAAAGGGTGATTCAGCTGCACTCTGCCCAGCCAGGTCAGTCCACTGACACTGGGACAGTCCACTGATACTGGAACAGTCCACTGACATTGGGACAGTCCACTGACATTGAGATAATCCACTGACACTGGGACAGTCCACTGACATTGGGACAGTCCAGTGACATTGGAACAGTCCACTGACACTGGGACAGTCCACTGACACTGGGACAGTCTACTGANACTGGGACAGTCNACTGACATTGGGACAGTCCACTGACATTGAGATAATCCCCTGACATTGAGATAAGCCATGGGTACTGGGACAATTCATGGATCCTGGAACAGTCCATGGATCCTGGGACAGTCCTCTGGCACTGGGACTTCTTGATTTTCCCCTCTGTGGTTGAGTTCTAACACAGACCACTTTTCTCTCTCATCTATTTGTGTTTGCAACAGTTGTATAAGGAAGGTGAATTGTGCACACATTAGAGAAAAATGTATTTTAGAAGCAGTTGCACAGTTACTCGAGAGCATAACCTTACACTTTGACCTCAAAGGTCATACCTGCTCCTTATTTAGTATGTGTGTACATGTATGCAAGTACATGTCCATGTGTTTTACTAAAGTAAAACTGGGGGCTGGTGCTCATTGCCAGGCCTGGTGACTTGAGTACCACTCCTGGAACCCACATGGTGGAACAAGAACTGATTCCTGCAAGTTGTCCTCCATCTCTGCATATGTGCCCCGGCATCTGTGACTGCCAACTAGAGTCATGAACATAAAACAAACAGCCTCTTGCAATTTCCCTCACATTTAAAGCAGGAACAGAAACCTAACAATGATAAATGAAGGCAGCCCAAAGCACACTCGGTGCTATGAGTGTCTTAAGTTAGGCATTATTAAATTGCACCAATCATAACTGTAGAACCAGGAGTAAGAATTGTACCTTATTTGGTTTGTTTTATTTTGATATGGGGTCTCACTACGTAGCCCTGCCTGACATGGAACTCTTTATGTAGACTAGGCCGGTCTGTTATTCAGGAGATAGGTCTACCTCTGCTCTCAACTGCTCCATCATGCCTAAATTGATGAATTTACTGGGATAGAGCCTTACACTGTAGCTCAGGCTGGCCTGAGGCCCGCCTCAGCCTTCCGAGTGCTGGGGACACAGACCTGAGCCACCGTGCCCAGATGAAGAATTTTATATTTAACTTGGCATTTTCTTCTAGAGGAATTAAAGATGCTTGAAGAAAGCATCCTTCCTGAACCTTAATTCTTATTTCTTGAGAAACAGCTCATGAGGTCATATCTAATGCTCATCATTACCAATCTGCTGATTTTATTGATCCTTTCTGAAATGCAAGAAAATCTGAAGGTATGGTTTAAAAAAAAAAAAGCCAGAATTATATCTTGAAATAGTGTTTGCCTGTCTTGCTTGCTCTTGCTCTTGTTGTTTTTGTTTTTATAGACCGCGATTCTCTGTGTAGTCCTGGAATTCACTCTGTAGACCACACTGGCTTCCAACTCAGAGATCCACCTGACTCTGCCTCTCAAGTGAACACAGGCATGTGCCACCACTGCCTGGCTTTTGTTCCCTTCTCTCTTCTCTCTTCTTCCTCTCTCCCTCTCTCCCTCTCTCCCTCTCTCTCCAAGGTCTCACCAATCTGGGGTGGCTTCAGCTTCACTGTGGAGCTGACCTTGACCCTGAGCCACCTGCCCCCTCTTCCCAGGGCTGCTGCAATTACTTCTTACATCAAGATGCCTGGTTTCTGTGGTCTTGGGGATGGAGCACAGGGCCTCGCGCACACTAGGCGAGCAGTCTATCAATTGATGTATGTCCCTAGCCTTGGAATGGTGTTTTCAGATTCCTGGGGAAAATAATGTTTGTAATCTCAACTGTGAATCCAGACCATGAGACATCTGTTTTCCCCTTCAGTTCTGCAGCAGTGTTAGCAACTGAAGTCAGGGCCTCACACATGGTAAAACGGGTGTTCTCACGCAGGGTTACACTCTAGCTGACTAGACACTTTAGACAGAGGTTTACTTACAGTCTTGATCCTCCTGCCTCGGCCTCCTGAGTGCTGGGATTATTACTGCGCACCTCGATGGTTGGCCAGGTTTCCTTCACTTTTAACCAGGTCTTTACCTCTTTTGTCAGAATCCTGTCTGGAATATCCTATTGTATTTATTCCAGTGCGTTTATTTTGATCCCTCTTGGCTGGAATAATCTCTGAGACTGTCATTTTTTATAATCTTGAAACTGGGGGGGTAGGGTATTGGTTAGATATGTTGTAGAATGTTCCTCAGTTGGGAGCTGCGTGGTGTTTCTTCATTACTGGATGTGAAGTCTGAAGAGGAGGGCTACAGAGGCGAGGCTGCATTGTCACACACCAAGGCACCTACTACCTGTTTTTCCTTTTCTTCTGCAATGCTGGCGACTGGACCCCGGCTTAGGCAAACACTCTTCCACCGACCTGGGCCGTGCCCCCCCCCCCCCCCCNNCTGGAGGTTGCTCACTGTTAACCTGACTCTGTTGCTGTGGCCTTCATCTCCAGGCTGAGGCAGTGCTTGTGGAAGGAAGTCAGTGTGTACCTACCTCAGGACTCAGGAATTGTGCTATATCTATCTCTTACAGGGCTAAGATCTGTAAAATCATTTGGAATTCTTTTGCATTGGAGAGCTGTAAAATGAACTTCTAAACATTACAATGAAGGCTGGGGGTAGAGCTCAGAGCCCCGAGTTTAATCTCTGGTGCACACAAACAAAACCCAATTGAATTGTTATACATTTAGGTATAAATACCTCTTGAGCCTTTTCCCTTTAGATGTGACTGTCCATGTAATACACACTTACTGCAGAAAACACAGCACAGTGCAAAGTCTTGGTGAACAGAACAAGACACAGTTCCATGGTCATTGCTAGCATTTGTTAGAGTCCCTTCCAGGCTTTTTAAGATAAAGTAACATGAAATAAAAAATTTTTCTTGCTGGGTAGTGGTGGCGCACACCTTTAATCCCAGCACTCAGGAGGCAGTTGGATCTCTGTGAGTTTGAGGCCAGCCTGGTCAACTGAGCAAGTTCCAATCAAGGCTACATAGAGAAACTCTGTCTCAAAACAAAACAAAACAAAAACCAACCAACCACCCAACCAACCAACCACACACAAAAGTGTTTTCTTTGAAGATGTCAAAGACAGCAGGTCCATACAACAATGGCTTTCCTAGCTAGGGTACTGAATATAAGCTACCACTCTTGATTTCTGAAAACATGTTTTAAATATTTTCTCTCTTTCTAAGAAGCTTTCACTCTTAGTAAATTCTGAGTACATTCACTCTTAGTTCCCCTTCTTCTTTTTTATTTGAAAGTTTTAATTTTATGTGTATGAGAATCTTGCCTGCATGTGTGTTTGTGTACCACATGTGTGCCTGGTGCCCATGGGGGTCAGAGGAGGGGGTTGGTTGCCGTGGAACTGAAGTCACAGACAGTTGCAGGCCACCATGTGGGTGCTGGGAACTGAACATGGGTCCTCTGTCAGAGCAACAAAAACCACTGAGCCATCTTCTCAGCCCCTCTTCTTTCTAATATTCAAATTTATTCTTTATTTTGTTCTTTCATGATACATTTATTTACTTATTTATCTAAGAAAGAGTCTCATGTATCCCAGGCTGGCTTCAAATCAACCAGGTAGTTAAGGATGGGCTTGAATTTCTGACTCTCCTGCCTCCACTTTCCCAGTGTTGGAATTAGAAAGATAAATAAGGTCTAGTTAAAAATCCTGTCAATAGTTGAGCAGGGAGACTGGCCGGAGGACCTCCAGTTTGGGGTCATTCTGATTACATAATGAGATCCTGTTTCAAAAACAACAAACAAAAACCCTAGAAGCCTGGGAGATACCTCTGTGGGCAAAATGTCTGTCATGCTAGCGTGAAGACCCGAGTTCAGTGGCCAGCACCCACGGAAAGGTCAGGTTGATGGATGGTGTGCATCTGTAAGCAGAGACAGGCTGACCAGCAAATCTTATCAATTTAGTGAGCTCTAGGTTCACTGAGAGACTCTGTCTCAAAAAAACAAAATGGAGAGAAACTGGAAAAATACCTGTTGCCTACCTCTGGCCTCTGCACACATGAGCACACATGTGCACACATACACACATGACTACATGCACACATATAAACACTAATACACATACATACATGACTACTACATATATGCACACAAACACTAATACACACATACACATGATTACATGTACTAGCACTAAGACACACACACACACACACACACACACACACACACACACTCACGGGGAAGGGTAAAAAGAAAGAGCTCTAAAACAAAAGCCCCCAAAACAAAGCCAAGTAAGCAGGCTGGTTATGGTGGTTATGGTAGGTGGTTATGGTGGTTATGGTGGGTGGTTATGGTGGTTATGGTGGGTGGTTATGGTGGTTATGGTGGTTATGATGGGTGGTTATGGTGGTTATGGTGGGTGGTTATGGTAGTTATGGTAGTTATGGTGGTTACGGTGGTGTGTGCCTTTAATCTGAGTGCTGTTGAGGTACTGGCAAGCAGGTCTATATAGCAAGTTCCTGGTCTGTCAGAGCTACACAGTGAGACCCTGCCTCAAACCAAAACAAAACCAACAAAATTAACCAAAACAACAGACAAATCCAACTAAGATCTCCAACCTCCTTCTTTACAAAGTGTTTTTGGACTCACAATGACTTAATTTTTCTCTTTAAAAGATTTACTGATTTAAAAAAAAACAGTAAACAAAACAACTCAAGTAATATAGAAAAGTCTAAAAGCTAAATTCAAAATACCCATAATTAGCATTATTCTCAAAGACCCTCTTTTGCATCTATGACTCAGTGGGTAAAGGTGCCTGTCTCCAGGCATGGAGGGTGACCTGGGTTCTATCCCTGGTATCTAGATGGTAGAAGGAGGGAACTGACTCCTACAAAATTGTTCTGTGATCTTCACACGTGTATGGGTCATTCACGACCCTCCCACCAAATGAATAAATAGTTTGTGTAATGCATACTATTTATTAAATAGATTTATTAGTGTCTTATGTTCATTTGGGCCTGTTCATAGATGCATATGACAAGGTTTGTGTGTGGAGGTCAGAGGATATTGGGGTCAATCATTTCCTTGTATCATGCAGGTCTCTAGTTCAGGTCATCATGACTGGAGGTAGGTGGTAGGCAACTTTATCCACTGAGCCATTATATCAGCTGGTATTGTTACTAAGTTTAAGGAAGAAAATGAAGTGGAAACATGATGTGAGCTTTAGGCAAGAACATATTAGTTCCTACAGGTTCCCAAACATTATGAAAAGAGAGACAGGGAGGGAGGGAGGGAGGGAGGGAAAGAGAGAGGAAGAGAGAAAAGATAAAAAGCAACTAGGGGAGTAATGAAAAGGAAGTTAGTGGGGGTGTGGAGGATGTGTGCTTCCAAGGAACCGGCCTTAGGTAGCCCTGCACAATACAAAAACCATTTTAACTGAGAGGTCAGAGGCCGCACCCACGGCCCACAAGTAAACTACAATATTGGTATGTCTTTTCTGATTGAAGGAGATTTGAGAGGACCCTGGATTTAATGCTTTATCCCTTTTTCTGTCGTGTGTATGGGTAAGGTTCTCGTTGGAATACAAGCCTTGAGAACAGATTTGTGGATTTGCTACTTTATGTATGTGTAGAAACGACTCAGTCAAGGCTCATTTCTCATCTGGGGGAAAAAAAAGTCCCCAGTGTCTTCCTTATGTAGTCATTGAGAGGACCATGGCTGGGTGTTGATGGCACAAACTCTTAATGCCAGCACTTGGGAGGCAGAGGCAGGTAGGTCTCTGAGTTCAAGGTCAGCCAGAAGCCCTTTACTCACCACCTACCTTACCTGTCCTAAAGCACCAATTCCTACCTAAGCAGCTCATCTGTTTTTTATATTGTATTTTGGTTAATTAGTTAATTAAGGGCTTTGGATAGAGCATAGTAGCAGATTACCTGCTTATCATGTGTGAGGGAGGCACTGGGTTCAATCCCCAGGATTAAAACAAAACACTCATTTACTGACTGGGTAGCTCAGGCTGGGTTCAAACTCTCCAACTCTCCTGCGGCCACCTCCAGAGTACTGTGATTATAGGTATGTAGTCGCACACCTGGCTGGTGACTTGATTTATGTGTCTGTGTGCACATGTTCCTGTACATGTGTGTGTACACAGGTGTGTGTGTGTGTGTGTGTGTGCGCGCGCACAGGTATGTGTGTGTGTACACAGGTGTGAAGGCCAGAGGTCGATGTCAGGTGCCTTCCTCATTTGCTCTCTACTTCTGAGACATGATCTTCACTGAATCTAAAGCTTGCAAATTTGGCTGGTCATTAAGCCCTAGATATCTTCATCTCTACCTTTGTAGTGCTGGGATTATAGGGGTGAAGATCAACTCAGGTCTACACTTCAGTGACAGGGCTGTCCCCTCAGCCTCTGCAATCTGATATTTGTAAGTGATGGTTTAGTTTGTACCTCAATGAAAGCAATATGGTATAATGGGTAAGATGTGTTCATTTAATTGTGTATTTTAATCCTGTCATTTTACTGGGCTAGTTATATAAAAAATCTTTTTTGCCTCTAGGACTTTTACTAAACAGTAGGTACAATCAACAAGGATGAACTATTCTGTGAATTACAAGTTAAAATTATGTCAATTTAAATAGGGCTCTGAAACCATGCATTATGTCCACCCTTGTCTTCTTGTCTGAGTGGTTCACAGCACACAAATGCATAATTGCCGACCTAACGATACCATCACTTCAACTTACACTGCCTCTACTTTAACCGACTTCTAACAGTCAGTATCATACGTGAGACTAAGCCAATTTATAGTGATCTCTAAAGTGATAAGCTAGAGTCTTTGGTTGTATTAAGATATGCCTTTTGCCATTTCATTTACATACCAACCATTATCATACCCAAATACTCTTCTAAACCATGGCCTCGAATTTGAAAATTGTTTTCTGCACGAAGCCTTTGTTGTGTTTTCTAAGGGGATGTGTGCACGTGTGTTTTTGTAACAGGATTTGACCTGTAACTATCACTGAGAATTTTCTTAGAGGAGTTCAAAGCACTTTACAGGGATCATGTCATTTACCCTTCCAAAGTAAAGTACTCATTGATCTCCTCTACAGACCCAGAACACTAAAGGGCCAAGGTAGGTGGGGATTTTTGTTGTTGTTTTGTTAAGATCAAAAAGTAATTCTCGGGCAATTCCAGATTCCGGTCTGACCTTGTTACACGATACTATGCTAGGTTTCCAATGGTTTTCAGAACTAACGTCTTACTCATTCCTGGTCCTTAAAAATGTTAAAAGGTATAGATACAAAAGAAAAATCTTCAATCATTTTTTTATATGGATTTTTGGGTTGTTTTCAAGACAGTCTTACTACAGAGAGACCAGGCTGGCCTTTAAATTGTGATGACCTCACTGTCTCCTGAAGTGCTGGGATTACAGGTGTGCCCCACCACACCTTGGTTCTTATATAGAGTCAAGAAAAGGAAACTCATTTGCCTTTTTTTTCCCCCCCTTTGGAGACAGGGTCTCAGAACGTAGCCCTGGGTGGCCTGAGCTCATGGAGATCTGCCTGCCTCTGGCTCCTCAGTTCTGGATTAGCATGTTCTGCCCGCCTCTGGCTCCTCAGTTCTGGATTAGCATGTTCTACCCGCCTCTGGCTCCTCAGTTCTGGATTAGCATGTTCTGCCCGCCTCTGGCTCCTCAGTTCTGGATTAGCATGTTCTGCCTGCCTCTGGCTCCTCAGTTCTGGATTAGCATGTTCTGCCCTCCTCTGGCACCTCAGTTCTGGATTAGCATGTTCTACCACACTTGGCTCTCCCAAGTCTTATTTCCTAAGTGCTGTCTAATAGAGAAATAACATGGAATACAAAGATTTCTAACAATTACACGAAATATACTGAATTCAGTTCAGTATGTCCAGACTACTACTAATTAATATGTAGTTTAGGATTATGTAAGATATCTCACATTCTTTTTCCTGTCTAGCTCTTCAGAATCTCAGCTGTGTATCTCACTTGTGCCTACAGCACACTCAGACCTGGAGACCCTGCCTTTCACACACACAGAAGCCACATATGATTAAAGTGGCCCCACAGACCCAGTGGGACAGCATCGGCCTGTACTTTCGAAGCTTAGATTGGTTCAGGTGGCTCCAGTGGGTGCTATGGGAAATGGATCCCTAGTGATCTTGCAGAATCAGCTCACCCTATGTAACGGCTACCAACCCCTGCTTGGTCATGTACTGCTTTGTTCAGTAGCTTTGGACTCAGGATCTAGAAAGTTGGTTTTACCTCCCTCAATATTGTCGAATCATATTGGGACACCTACAGGACCTTGGTTGACATCCTTCGTGAGACCAAGGGCAATGGAACTTTCTAACTTCTGGCTTGCAGTTTTTTAAGAATCAGGTTATGTGGCTTGTGGAAAGAAGGCATCACCTGGGGAGGAGGAAGCCTCCTGGGACCAAAACGCCTCTTGAGGGCAGAGGTTCAACCTTGATAGTTCCCGAAGCCACAGGCTCCTCTTGTGATTTAGGTGGGACTTTTCTGTGAACCTTTCGACAATCTGTCTGTCTGTCTGTCTGTCTGTCTGTCTCTGTCTTTTTAATTTGGACAGTCTCTGGCTCTGTAGACCAGGCCGGCCTTGAACTCATGGCCATCCTCCTGCCTTAGCCTCACGCCGGGATCACAGACGAGAGCCATCAAGCTCGCTTCCTCCATACGGTCTTGAAGACGCATGCTCCAACGAGATGTTCCTAGTGCTCCAGGAGATGGGGATGTCAGTGCCCAGGTTGGGGTTCGCACCCCGAAATACAGGCGTGAGGGGCGGGTCTCGGCTTGGGCCCGCGCCGCCCCATGTGACCCGGTCCGACGTGGTGTCGCCTCCTCTCGAGGAGGCGGTGGCGTCTTCGGCTGCGCGTCGAGCCGGCCCCGCGGCCGCTCATGAGCAGCCAGGGCCGCTCGGGTCCCCCCGGGAACCGCGGGCCCAGGGAAGGCGAGGGCGGGGAGGCGAGGCAACTGCAGGAGGCGAGGGTCGCGCGGGGAAAGCAAGGGAAAGGGAAGGGGAAGGGGAAAGCGGGCACCGGGCACGGCGGAAGAGGAAGCGGGGCGGAAGGGAAGCCCGGCCTGCAGCCGGAGAGGAAGGCAGCGGGGCCGGCGGCTGAGGCAGGCCCGGGACAGGAAGGCGAGGGAGACGAGGAGGAAAGACCGAGAAGCTCCGGGAAGCGGGATGAGGGCAGCGCAGAGCCGGGAAAGGAGGAGCGGAGGGTCGGGGCCGGGCGGCGGGAGGACGACAGCCTGGAGAGAGGACAGGAGCAGGGACGTCAGGCGTGCGGCGGCATCCCGGGAACCCGGACGGCCATGGCGGCGGCCGCGGAGGACGCGGCGGAGGATGCGGCGGCGGCGGCCGTGGCCGTGGAGCCGGCCACCCGTCCCGCCGCGGGGCCCGCGCTCTGGCG
This sequence comes from Mus pahari, assembly GCF_900095145.1. Taxonomy (NCBI): domain Eukaryota; kingdom Metazoa; phylum Chordata; class Mammalia; order Rodentia; family Muridae; genus Mus; species Mus pahari. Next base: position 157,017,605 of record NC_034590.1, on the reverse strand, counting down.
CCTGCCGGAGGAGCTGCTGCTGCTCATCTGCTCCTACCTCGACACGCGGGCCCTCGGCCGCCTGGCCCAAGTGTGCCGCTGGCTGCGGCGCTTCACCAGCTGCGACCTGCTCTGGCGCCCGATAGCCCGGGCCTCGCTCAACACCGGCTTCACACGGCTCGGCACCGACCTGTAAGCGCCCGCTCGCCCGCCCGCTCCCCGCCCCGAGCCGGCCAGCGTCCTGGGAAAGGGCGGGGCGCCGAGGCCTGGTCGGCTCGGGGCCGTGTGGCACCCGGAATACCGAAGCCCAGACTTGTCCCCCACCCCCACCCCCCGCCCAGCACCCCTCCCCCCCAGCACCCTCGAGGAATCCTGGTGTCACCCCTCTCTTCAAGATTCCCCAACTTCCAGAGAGCATTCCTCAGTCGACACCCTCCCCCGTGGGCGGCTATTCACAGCCATCCTAAAAAAAGTATTCCCCAAGGTTTGGCTCTCTGGGTTCCTTGCCCTGTGTCCTGTGTGACAGACAGGCCCTGAAGGGTGACTCCTGCTGGTTCTAGGGCCCAGGCCCAAGTCTCCCATCGTGTTTTTTGGGGCCTTTTCGTCCTGCCCCACTTCTCAAAGGTTGTTAGGCTTCGGGGCTCAGATCAAGTTAAATGTGCAGAAAAGGGATCAGAACCTTAAAAAAAAAAAAATCTTTCAGTCCCATTGTCAACCTATTTTAGGACTTGATTCAGGCGGAAGGACCCACAAAAGATGTCTGTGTGAGGCAACAAGTTGGATTTGGGGTAGGTGGTATCCAAGGTAGGCAGTTTGACCTAGTAATATCTGAGACCCGTGGATGCAAAATATTCCTAAAACACTCAGGCTGTTACACAGGAAGGGGAGACCGTGTATGACAGACACAGAACTGGTCAGGATAAACGCTTTGAGACTGCACCCTGCTCTTGGCTTTGTTGTAACATATGAGAATAATAAAGTTTTAAAAAACCGTAAGAGATCATCATTTGATACACTCCTATTTCCATTTTAAAAGTTTTTCAGTTGCATACCCCCTAACCCCGCCACCCCCACCCCCGACTTCCCCATCCTAACAGAAGGAATGCTTAATGAATGATGTAATAGATTTTAAGGTATGTCACACACCATGACATAATTTGTCTTGAATTAGCTCCTTATTATTATTCTAATAAAAATTTCAAGGTAACCACTATTGGATCAAAGGGTTTGATGTGCAGAAGCACTGGACCAAGTCAGGGTATGCCAGCAAAGAATGAGTGAGCCCATTTGATATGAGAATTAAACCACATCTTTAGTGGGTGAGTCATAGTAGCCAAAGTTCTGTTATTTTGTATCGCTCATCGCTAGCCAGGGTAAATATTTTGCCATGTGTCTGCTTCACCTGTGAGATTGTTTCTTCCTACTCCTTGTCTCTGGGTCTTGGTGTTTTTATTATAAATTTGGAATTTTTCTGGGTCATAAATGTTTCACACTCGTCTGTCATCTTTGATGGAGGTACATTTTCCAGTCAATTTTTAATTTTATTGTTATTAGAATTTTATATTTCATTAGAATCTGCTCCTCCCCCTTTACCTGAGAAATTTATAATTTTTCCATAAGCCTGACAAATTTGATTGCCAACTAGTTTTTTTGTAACTTTTTTTTTAAAATGGCATTTCTTCTGTTGCCCTTGTTTTGGTGGAAGGAGTGAAAATTATTATATTTTTCTCTAAATGGTTGCTCAGTTATTGCTACGCCTTTGGCTAAGCAATTCTTTTTTTCCCCCCTCATTTTGTCTTAGAACGCTTACATTGCTGTATGTTGAATACACACATACATTTGTATATTCACTTTATATCTGAACTCTCACTTTTTTCTCCTGGTTTGTCTTCTCATTTCCATAACATTTTAAGCATGTTGTTCCTTGATAAGAATGTGATATCTGCTAGGGTTAGATTATACTTGCTGCGTTAAAATGTCAACATCATTGCTCAGCTCACAGTTCATGACCAAAACCATTCTATGCCTTTTTAAGGATTTTTGTGGTTTTCACTATAAAGTTCTAACATATCTTTATTTATTACTGATTTGTTCCTGTGTGTTTTATGTTTATTAGAAATGCACTTTTTCTGCATGCTTTCTAATGTGTCATTCTTTAGTAAGTTTTTAACTTGATTGTCTTGTTTAAAGTATTCTAGTATAATTTGTTGATAATGATTCCTTTGCATTTTATGTGTATGCAATCTTATCACCTATAAATATGAGTATTCCCTCCTTTTTTTAATCTGAATAACTTTTTTAACCCAAAGGGAAAAGAATCAGAATTATATGTTTGCATCTCTAGTAGTCTGTAGTAAAGTTTACTTGTAAACATTTTATGTGCTTTTCTTCTCTTTATGTTCTTAATGGCATATATTCATTGTATATAGTTCTGGGTTTCAGAAAGACTTTTTTTCTTTTAGACGTATCATGTAACTCATTGAAGGAATATTGAACTAAAATAGAAGTTGTCTAAAATGCCTGGAATTCAAGCCTACCAAAGCAAAGTTTGGCTTTCTGTCGCTCCTTACGGTAGAGATTGAAAGAGTCAATGTTTATTTTTGTTTTCCTTTCCCATATTCTAAAAGAGAGAAACTGAGACTGATAAAATGAAAATGAATTTATAGTATAAAGTACTTAGAGTCTGCCAAATGGTATTTGTTCTGCTTTCCCGTTATTAGATATGTGTGTCCTAGCATGAAGCATTGTCCTTCCAGAGGAGTTGTGCTGTCCTGGCAGTTGATAAAGAGCAGGGGTCACTGCTCTGTTTTCTTGGTTGAGGGGAGAAATGATGCCTGCTGTAGCAGGTGGAGAGCATTTACCAGTGTTGCCTGCCTCTGGACAGCTGCAGGGACTTCATAAACCCCAAGAGAGGCAGTTGTCATCCCTGAAGAGATAAGGCATGTACCTCAGCCCGCTCACCCTGAGTGTAGAACATAGCTGCCTGCAGAAGGTGGCTGTTCATGCTTTGGAGTGACTGCAGAACAGACACTCACATAGTTAGCATACAAAACTTGGCTCTGAGTTTTGTCTTCTTACAGACTAGGAATACCACCATTCTGTCAAATGAGCTGCGACTGTGCTCACTGCTAAAAGGCCTTCCCTGAGGACTTTTCATTATTTGCTTTCCCCTTTATTCTGCCTATGTCAGAAGTGGGCATGGTTTGATTTGGAAGTACTGCCTAGTGACAGGAGGGACACATACACACAAACATGCACATGACATCTTGACTGGTTTCACAAACATGACAGCAGAGCCTGTGGGCTGAGGGACTGCACTTACTGCTTTCAGGGCCTTCTGATTTTCAGAAACACTAACTGCTAAGGCTTCCTGACCTTCCGGCCCAGGGCAAGCCCTGCTCAGTTTAGCTGTTCCTAACTGATGGTAGCTTTGTTGAGTAAGATGAGCTGCTTTGGTTCCTTGTGATTGGTTAATGGTCTTATACTTGTGCTTGAAGGCATTTGAGCCACTTAGAAACCACAAACAAATAATTTGCTTCCCTTTAGGCCCCTTGCCCAAACAGTGAACACTAAGAAGTATCCTAAGTGGGTTTTTTCTTCTCCACCGTCCCCCCTCCCCTCCCCCTTTTGAGGAAACAAAAGGTAGTTTGAATCAGTCATCTGATTTCAAATTAGTTTTGTTTGAAAGCTTTATGAAGCCTAGGGGAATAGAAATATCTTGGTTATAATAATAAAAATCAAGGTACTGTTTCATACAGTAGACTTGTGAGTGCAGAATGGGACGAGTACTAAGTCAGTGTGCAGGAACAAAGCAGTGGACGTACGCTTTGTCCATACGTGATGCAGGCTGTGTGCATGAAGCACACTGAGGAGGGCTGGGGACAGAGGTGCTGTCTGGAAACTCTGATACTGATAATTAGAATAAAGAAACCCGGTTAAGGAATACATGCAATTTCTGCTAAAGCTAGCTTGATCCCCTTCTTTGTGTTAGTGTTACATATTCTCAAGGGGGTGGCCTTTTAAATGTCCTGTGGACAGTTTCCTGTGCGCTGTTTTACATTAGCCTGTGATAGATCTGCCTAGAATGAACAATAGGGGTTTCAGGAGTGGGGCTGCTGAGGTGTTTGCCCTGGCATGCAGGCTCGTTCCTCTGGCGGCCCTGCAGCCTGGGAGCTCTTTGAGGCTGGACGATGAAGGTATCTATTTCAGTGATGATTAACATCCAGAGTGGTGAGATAGACGCAGATAAGCACAGTGTGTTTGTTTGTTTTAAAATGGTCGCACCTAAGAGTGCTCCCCACCCCGGTGGGGGGAAAAGCATGAAGTTTCCTTTCCTAACTGAGTGGTGGGCATTGCTGATTGGTCTTTAAGGCCTAAACTCTGGTTTTTAGAAAACAATTAGCAACTCAAAAGTAGCTTAGGTTTTTTTTTTTTTTTTTTTTTTTTAATATACTTCTGTCTTACCTGGGAGGGATCACCCCAAGGGACTGTTGCCTTAGTTGTTTTAGAAAAGTCTCGTTGTCTTTTCTTTTTAATATTTTTATTTTTAATTATGGTGTGTGGGGGTCAGTGTGTATGAGTGTGGGTACTTGGGGAGGTTAGAGACCTTGGCTCCCTGGTGCCAGATGAGGGGTAGAGAATGAACTCAAGTCCGCTGTAAAGAGCTGCATGCGCTCTTAACCACTGAGCCATCTCTCTGGCCCCAGGCCTTTTTTCTTTTTACTTTTTAAAAAATGGTTTTGGAGTTAATAAAAAGGAGGGTTCAGTTTACATGCTCACAGTAAATACACCTGCAGAAGCAGGAAATGGTGTGGTGCAGGCCCTACCTTCAGAAGCACACTGGAAGGAAGGAGGGCCTCCAGGGCTGTATGGATGAAATAGCCCCTGCCTTCCCCAGTCACCTGGCCTTTGAACCACAGGGGTGACTGCTCTAACTTTCAAGGCAGGATCACAGAGAACACAGACTCCGTAGTCTGTATGCGAATTCATTTGGAAACCTAGATCTTTCAGCAGAAGTAAAATTTGGGTTGAGCTTCTAAAAGCCAGGTGTGGTATAAGGTTATTGAGAAAGCATATGGATTTTAAAGTAATTATTATAGTGCACTTGACATAGAAAAGAATCTCCTTTGTGTGACAACTTACCCTTAACTCTGCGTTGACCTTGGCATTGGATTTGTGTCTGGTCCTGACTCTTAACCATGGAACAGGAAGAAATTAAAGTTGACTTTCCTTGAGGCCAGATTTTGTAAATTTTGAAAATTAAGGTGAGAAGGACTAAAGGGGAAAAATGGATTATGGGTTTTAAAAAGAAAATAGATTCCCCTCTCCCTATATACAGAAAGTGATTTTTCAGAAAATGTCTCTGATGTATCAGCCGTCAGATGAGGCTGAGAAAGGAAAGTCTTGGTTCACCTTTGAGGCAGTCTTTCCTATTCTGCAGTCTTGCTCAGATGAATGGGCTTTAGGTGGAACTCCACAGAAGCAAGCTGACCATCTTCTAGTTAAGAGTGCACACATGCGCCATGGCTTCTGGGAGCACTCATCTAAAACAGAAAGAGACGATCTGGAAAAAGAATTGAGCTCTCGTTAGAGGTTGGGCTGCCCTGTCTCAGCCTTGGGCCAGCTTTTCATCTTCTTCAGCCTGTCCACATCGCCCTCCCTGGAAGAAGGGGCCACCCAATGGGCTCTCTGTCCGCCCCTCTTTAGCCTACAATTAATTGCCTGCACATTCTTTCTCTTTCTCTTTCTTTTTCGGTATTTGACATGAGCTCAAATTGCCGAGAAAGGTGACAACTGTGAAATGAAGACAGGGCTTGGAGACACCTTAAAAAATACATGTAAAGGCCATTAAATGACAAGAGCAGACTGTCAGGCTCTTTCAAAACATTACCATGTCTGTTGACTTTCCATTCCTTGTTCACAGCACAAAATTGGAGGTCAAAGAATCATAGGAGTTAGAGATGGAAAAGACATTTGGGGTCAGCTAGTTCGTCCCGCCACCTTCTCCTACCCCTTATTCCAAATCATCCCTTACATGATATTTTCTCCCCCCCCCCTTGTCCAGTTTTCACGGTCTTCACTCAGCTCCAGCCGTTACCTTTGGGGAGTGATGTTGGAGGGTCTGTTCAGTCTCTCCTTGGTGAAGGGAGATACTGCCTCTGCCCCCAGTGACACTCATGAACTTCTTTGTTGGTGGTCTCAGCTGAAGTACTAAATGCTTACTGGATGTTTCTCTGTTGCTTGGTAATGGGGGCTTTTCCTGATAGTGTGTGGTGACACCAGGAAGGAGTCACTGCTGAATTAAGTCCTGGATTTTTGCTTCTTATCTCTCTTGGCCTGAAGGGAATTAGATGTAATAATGGAAGCATATTACATTGGAGTTTGATAAGAAATGCAACCTAGAAACTGGTGGATTTGCCAGGCACAATGGCACACACCTTGAGGCAGGTGGATCTTTGTGAGTTCAAAGCCAGCCTGGTTTACATAGTGAGTTCCAGAACAGCCAGAGACCTTGTCTCAAAAAAAAAAAAAAAAAAAAAAAAAAAAAAAAAAAAAAAAAAAAAAGAAAGAAAGAAAAGAAAAAAGAGCAGTGAGATGGTTCAGTGCGTCAAGGCACTTGCTGCCCAGCCTGAGGACCTGAGTTCAGGTCCTTCCCACATGGGAGAAGGAGGAGGAAAACTGGCTCCCACAAGCTGTTCTCTGGCCTCTGCAGCACAGGGGCAGCCAACCTCATTCTCTTTCCCTTTCTTCCCGGGCTCCTCCTTCCCACATTAAATGTCATTTTAAAAATTTTGTGGATTAAATAAACACAAAAAATACTAGACTCGTGAAGTAGTAGGACACTGTTTCCAGAAATACAAGTTAGGAACGGCAGCATTGCCTTCCTGAGGTGAAGCTTCAGTCTTAAGACAAACAGAGAACAGGTGTGCTGGAGATAGACGTCTCAAACAGGAGACACTGCTGCCTTTGTGGTGTCTTACCGGAGCAGGTTTTAGCATTTACTTATTTATCTGTGTACGCACGTGCACGTGTGGGGGCGCATATGCCATGGTATGGGTGGAGTTGCAAGGACAACCTATGGGAACGGTTTTCTCCCTCTGCCGTGTTCTAAGTGTTCTAATGATTGAACTCGGGGTGTCAGGCAAGTGTCCTTACTGGCTGAGCCACCTTGCCAGTCCTTCCGTTTGCTTTAAGGGATCAGAAAAAAAGAAGTCACGCTCATTGGCTCCATGGCTTGGAAGAGTCATTTTCAGAGGCAGCTTTTGAGGGCTATCCCTAACTCCCCCTTCTTGTTCCAGCAGCTGTTGGGAGCAGTCCGAAGGGGGTATTATGTTTCTTCTGGTAACGCAGCCAAGAATGAGAGGAAATCCACAATCTGTGGAGTTTGGGGGTGGGGTGGGGAGAGGTGGCAGCTGATGGGACAGGGAAATTACATTGTTTTATAGTAAATATGTTGAGACACTTTTCCTGGAGAGTGAGTTTACTGAAAGAAACAGTATATTTCCCCTGTTCACGAACTTAATAAGTTCCTTTCTTTAGAAAAAAAAAGGAAATAGCTTTTAGTACTTTTTCTTTCTTGTAGTTCTAGCTTTGACCCCCTGTGTTTTTGGATTTCCTTTAGAAAGTCTCTACTGAAAAGTTGCACAAGCTTGAGATGTGGTGGTGTGTGCTCAAGGCGGACTCCCTGCAGCAGTGTGTTGTGGGGAGGGCCTCCCACCCCTCCTGGTCTTGCCTGCAGTTTGACTTATCATAGCTGCCTACTGGAGATGGGAGAGCTGGCTGGTGGTACGTGATCCAGTTCTCTCCGTCCCTTTGGCCAGGTAGTGGGACCCTGGGACTTTAAGGGCTGGCTACTTTGGGTGATTAATATGGAACACAGTTTTAAGATTAAAAACAATAAAAAGTAACTCTGGGAAGCAGAGTGGTGTAATTATTCCTCACATCTCAGGTGGGGAGTCCAGGGAAAAGAAGGCCAGAGCACAAAGTCCGCCTGTGCCTAATTCATGACTCAGAGGGGAGGCCTGTCTGCACACACGCGCACACGCCCACAGACAGTGGCTTCTTTTTTACTGTCGTTTATTCTCAGAAAGTGCTAGATCAGCTTTTCTGAAAGTTGTATTGTAGGAGTCTCAGAAAGCTAATTCTGTAATCAAATGACTGTCAGAAGTGCTGTGTGCTGCATCCACTGCTGGGGATAGAGAACCTGTTTAATTTTGTTTTATCCTTCATTGTCCAAAATATTTTGAAGGTAAAAATTTTCTCATGCTTAATATCTGTTAACATTTTGCTGAGCACACATTGAACAAGTGCCCTACAAATTATGAATCCGTGACTCCAGAGAGAGAGAGAGCGAGAGAGAGAGATATGTGAACATGTCCCAAATGCCAAGCTAGCACAGATAAAGAGCAAAGGTTACGCCAAGTGCTTCTGCAACTGCTTTGACTTTTGGCGTTGAATCTGGATGCTTAGGTGTTGCTAAGAAGAGTTTTACATTTCTTTAGATTTATTTATTTATTATGTATAAGGGTGTTTTGTCTGCATGTATGTGTGTATGCATGCCTGTGTATAAGGGTGTTTTGTCTGCATGT
>NC_034590.1:156996817-157008208 GCF_900095145.1 Mus pahari | reverse complement strand
GCCTGTGTATAAGGGTGTTTTGTCTGCATGTGTGTGTGTATGCATGCCTGTGTATAAGGGTGTTTTGTCTGCATGTGTGTGTGTATGCATGCCTGGTCCCTGCTGAGAGCAGACGAGGGTGTCAGATTCCTTAGAACTGGAGTTACACACAGTTGTGAGTCACTGTGGGTGCTAGGAACTCAACCTGTGTCCTCTGCACAAACAAGAGGTCTTTGTTGTTGTTGTTGTTGTTGTTTGTTTGTTTGAGACAGGGTTTCTCTGTGTGGCCCTGGCTGTCCTAGAACTCCCTCTGTAGACCCAGCTGTCCTCGAACTCAGAGATCTGTCTGCCTGCCTCTGCCTCCTGAGAGCTGGGAATAAAGGCGTGTGCCACCATCGCTCGACAGAACAAGTGGCCTTCGCTGCTTCTGTCTCCTCAGCCCTGGGAAGAACTTTTGAAACTGCAGGTGGTGTTGGAAGTGCCGTATGCCAAAGGGAGAACCATACTTTTGAGATCTCTTTAAGTTAAAAACAAAAACAAAACAAAAACTCCCTCCCTTCCTCCCTCCCTCCCTCCCTTCCTTTCTGTTTTGAGATAGGGTCTTGCTATGTCACTTTGGCAGATCTCGGAGTTGAGTATAGTAACCTCTCGGCAGTGAGCCCCAGGCCGGGGAGAGCTGAGAAGGCGAGACGGGCAGGATGTGGTGGCACCAGTTTTAATTTTCTCACTTGAGTGGGTAAGGAGGGACAGGTGGATCTCTGTGAGTTCAAGGCAAGCCTGGGTTACTTTCCCAGCTTGGCAGGGTGGGCGTGGTAAGCTTGACTAGTCTCTTGAAGAGAAGCAAACATTGTCAGGGACAGAGGTAGACCTGTTACTACGGGGCTAGCACTATAGGTAGGTGGGCTTCTTAAGTTTTTTTCTACTTGTGATCGCTTTTTGCCTGATAAATTTTTATAAACCCTGGGTATAAATGTATATAAAATAGGTATACAAATAAAAACTTGGAACAATTCTTTGTTATATATAACTTTGCTGTTTGTTGAAGGTGAAATACATGCCAGTGAGATGGGTTTTGCAGAAGGACTTAGGTGGTCGCTGACTATTTGGTGCTGCAGCAGGTAGGGTATCTCGAGGGGTTCCCAGCCGGCTGAGGCTTTGGCACGTGTCACCACCTTAGGACCATTTTAGACATTATTGAAAATTCTACCATAATCTCAAGGTGAAATTCATTTAATGTTTGTTGTGTGTTTGTGTGGATGTATATACATGTGTGCGAGTGCATTTTTGTGATATGTATGTGAGTGTGTGGGTGTACTTTTGTGTGTGCATGTGGAGGCCAGAATGACTACTACCACTGCCACTGCCACTGCCACTGCCACCCCTACTGCTTCTACTATGTCTCCATCTCCTTCTCCTCCTTCTTCCTCCTCCTCTTCCTCTTCTTCTATTTCTCTTTCTCTTTCTCCTTCTCCTCCCCTTCTCTCTCTCTTCCTTTCTCTCTCTCTCTCTGTCTCCCTCCTCTTCCTCCTCCTCCTCTTCTTCCTCCTCCTCCTCTTCCTCCTCCTCTCTTCTCTCTTCTCTCTTCTCTCTTCTCTCTTCTCTCTTCTCTCTTCTCTCTTCTTCAGATAGGGTCTTTCACTGAACTTGGAATTTGAACTAGACTGGGTGTCCATAAGCCCCTGAGGTCGCCTGTTTCTGCCAACCAGGTCCAGGATTTTATGAGTTCTAGGGAGCCTGTGCTGTGACTCTTGTGCTAGTGTGGCAGACAGTTTCCTTGCAGGCCATTCCCTCTCCCTGTGCTGGCATTATGGATACTCACTGCCACTCCCTCCCTGTGCTGGCATTGTGGACACTCACTGCCATGCCTGGCTTTTCTATGGGTCTGGAGTTCTAAACTCAGGTCCTCATGCTTAGATGTCAAGAATTTTTCCCAACTAAGCCATCATCTCCCTAGCCCAGTGTAATGATTTTTTTTGGAAAATGAAACTCAAGTTGGCAACTCAAACAGCAATTTTAAAGTCAAACATTCTAACACAATATAATCCAAAGATATACTATTTAATACCTGCAAGTTGAGGCATGATGGTAGAAAAATATTTGGGTTTTTTTTCCCATGATTAAACCATTATGTTTCTCTAAGAGCAGAAAATTTTGTATACACAGTAAAAATATGGCAATTCATAATGTAAAATACTTTTCAGTTTGGGCCAAGATGTTTTGGGCAGCAGTGGTCAGTTTTGATATTGTGGCATGAAGGTGTGTATGATATAAAGTGTGCATGTTGTGTGTTCAAAGCGAGGCTGCAGTGAAGTCACATGCTACTACATGGGTGAGCTGTCAGAACTACTTCTGACTCATTCTGCATTTGATTCTGAATTTGTTTTGTGTTACATTTAAAAACCTTTTACTGTTAAGAGATGTTTAATGACTCCCACAATGATTACACATGGAGCTGTAGTCTGAGGTTAAGTGTGAAAGCAGCTTCCTGCAGGCGCAGAGTGTGGACTGTGGGTATGAGATGATAAAGTGGGTTGACATTAGGCGTCCTTTGAGGGGAGGTACAGGGCATTCTCAGCTCTGTGCTGTCCCATGCATGTGCTAACCCATGCCCCAAACTTCCTTTTATACAGTCTGTGCCCTTCCACTGACTCAATGCCTATTGGGGGCACTTCTTTCATACCTGTCTGTTCTTCCCAAGTTCCAAAGCATCAGTCTTGCCTGTTGCTTGAGTAGGCAATGTTGGTTGTTATCAAGGGGAGTGTTGCTTCAAGTGACAGGGGAGGAAAAGGATGGAGGAGTTTTCTGGTCCTGGAGATTCCATAGACTTACACACACACACACACACACACACACACACACACACGTACATGCAAATGTATACATGTTTACAAACACACAAAGAGACATACATGCATGCACACACACACATGTGCACCCCACATGGACACACATACAGAGCCATTATTCTTTAGAGCAGGTTTCTTTATTTGCTTTTGGGTTTTAGTGTGAGATTGGAGAGGGAAGTGAAGGATCGGTCTAGGAACATCCTAGATTATTTCTGCCTCCCCCCCCCCCGACTCACTTGCCAAGATATTAAGGGGGCAGGTAGCTTACAGTGGGTGCATGCTGTATTGTTTTGTTTAAAATAGTCCGTGTGCCCAGGAATGCAGTCAAACTCTGATGGTGACTAAGTGCCTGAAAGCTGAGAAGGAGGAGTAAGTGAAGAAATTAGCCTGAGGCGAGGGAAGGAGGCTGGGAAAATGGCAGTTCAGCCAGGCCCATGGGCCAAGTTAGAGATTTTTCCTTGCATTAACAGCCACAGGGAGATTTATTTACAGGGCACTAATCATGTTCTTTGAGGGGAGCACCCTGACTTTATATCAGTAGCTGGGAGAAATGGTTAGCCAGAGGCCGGTTCTCAGGTGAGAGCCAGACCTTTGTTGACTTCTAAGGCACACCAGCCTCTGTCCTCTCAAGTACTTTTCTGCTGGGCTCTACCCTCTCTCTTTGAATGGACGATGACAGGTCTCAGAGAGAGCAGATTATTGGGGTGTGGGAAGCCTCATTTTTCATGTACGGAATCCAATAATAATTAAGATACAGTTTAGCAACCAGCTAGGGAAGCTCTGGAAGACGGCTGGTGAAGGGGGGCGAAAGCTAAGTCACTTTTAACAAAGTGGTGCCTTTCCAAGTCCAAGCCATGTAGAATGCGCTTGAGAAAGCTGGAGGTGATGCGAAGGACCACGAGTAATTGGTCATAGCGTTCACCTCAAGAGAAGACACCGTATCTGCTGTTCAGTAGCAGTTTTTAAAGGTCAACTTGGAAAGGTTCTTGGTGCAGGGACTCCTCAAGGGAGTGTCATGCTCCTCACTAAAGTGTCACCAAGTTACTGTTAAATGACCAGGCAGAGCATCTTTATCCTAATGAGGACCTGTGTTGTTTCATCATTTGTAGCTTACCTGTGCCTGTTACTTGAGACCTAACTTAGGAGAGGAGTAACTGCGAACTCTCTGTCTCTGGCGCGGGGAGGGGCGTCTCCAGGGTAGTGCTGGCAGAACAGTGCGTGCTTTTTCAGTTCTGGGTCAGCTCCTCTCCGTCCTCAGTTCTCTCTCCCTGTGGTACAGGTTGCTCTCTAGTAATGTGAAACCGTGGTCCACATGTGCCCGATAGGAGAGTTCAGTAAAATAGTTTAGTGTTAACATATCCGTGCCCATCCTGATAGCCTTCAGCCTAAAAGATAAATTGTTTGATAATAGAGGAGTCATTGATTAGAAGAAAATAAGTAATTACTAGTTTAGATTTAGTGGCGGCATCACTGATACTATTAGCTAGTAGATATATTTGTGTTTACAAGAAAATAATGTCACTGTGGTGATAGCTAATCACTTTATAAATTATAAATTTGCCTTATGTGTCATCTTTGGAATATCACACTTGTGTGAGTTATATTTAATATTTTGTTATTAAGTTGTATATGTATGATATGTGCGAACACTGAAGCAGTAGAGAATATCAGAGAACAACTTTGAGAGTTGGTGCTTTCCTTCATTGTGGGTTCTGGGGATCAAACTCAGGTCATCGGGCTTGTGTGGCAAGCACTTTTCCTCGAGCCATCTCTGGCCCTGTGTGAGATATGATTCTCCTTTCATAGGTGTAGGAATAGACAGAAAGTGACCTGCAGTTGCACGGTACACACTGGAGGCCGTTCCAGTTCTCTGCTTTCGGTTCTTTTCTGAGCTGAATTTAATCTGTCTAGTTACAGATAAGCAGACATATTATCACCTCATGTATATTAAAGAAACTTGCTCATGTCCTAAAGCACCATTAATATACATCTTCTGACCTGTTATCTATAGAAACGGGATTTTATATGGCAATTTTACTTAGTCTTCAGTTATCGTTTGGTGTCCCACAGTTGTTCCTGTGCTTCGGTTCCTCACATTTGTTGTTTCTGGAGGCCCTACATGGTCTATTCCAAAGCGTTTGGGTGCCGTGCTCCCACGGGCAAGCATTCAGGCTGCGTCTGGCCCACGCACACTCAAACGTATTTCGAATTTGAGTTACTTGTTTGTGATACAGTGCTCACAGTGGAAACTGGAGATCAGAAAGACAGTGCCAACAATGTGTAAACAAACCCATATGCTTATGAAGTCAAAATGTCAGGTTTTCCTACTTTATAGAGGTGAGGCAGTGTTTAATACTTGTTTTAAGGTACATTTCTGTAAGCTAGTATTGAGCAATGTTTTTCTCAGTGTTTCATTGACTGAACCCCACGTGACTGTCTTGGACATGGATGGCTGGATACAGGAGACAGAGTGTTGTTTTGATAGATTTTTATCAGCTCCCTAAAGGTTTTAGAGATGAAACTTGTGTTTGCAATGTTGGGTTCTCTGTTACTTACTTACCTTTCCATCTCCTTTTCCCACCTCTGTTAGCATTTAAAAGTTAGTAGAATCAAACTTACACACTTTATAATCCGTATGTTTGTTTCTACTTTTAGTTGGAGTGTGTGTGTGTATGTGTGTGTGTGTGTGTGTGTGTGTGTATTTTATTTTCTTCTACCTAAACTATCTTAAATTGACTTCTTTTGCCTTTTTTTTTTTGTAATGAGACAAAATCTTGCAAGTAGGTGAGGGTGAATTGGAACTCAGTATGTGACTCGGGCTGGTTGGGGCTCACAATAAATCCTCCTGCTTTAGCCTTTTGAGTGTTACAGCATAGGCTTGTGCTATCATGTCCAACTAAGCTTCCTTTTAAAAAAAAAAAATTGTCATATTTGTCCTACTGTAGTATGAGATGGCCATCTAAATCAGTTTATTTCTTTCACTTTATTGGTAATGTTCAGTTTTGTCAACACCATCAATTATTTTTTATTACTATATGCTAAGGATTGAATCCAGAGCCTTACAAATGCACATGTATGCTACTGCTGAGCTGCCCTCTCTGCTCCACACCATGCTGCCTCCAAGCTTCTATAACTTATGGGACATTTTCCCCTTATTAAATATTACATTGTAATTTTTTTATCTATGATTTATTTTCTCATTGAACCTTAGGAGTTTCGGTAATAAGGAGGCTTTAGCTCCACAGTGAGTCTTCTAGACCACAGCTTAGAGAATGTGTCCTAAGACTGTTTCATGAGCACACGGTTTCAACATTACACATGAATGAATCCATTTCTCTAGCTCTGATGTGCCGTAGCCAGTGCTGACTGAATTTATTAACATGCGATTTATTTATTTAGCATTCAAAGTCATTTGTGAATTTGTTTTGTATTTATAAAATTTATACTTGGAAGAATGTTCTTTAATCTTTTAAACATTTTGCTATGTTTTTGTTTTATTTCTCAGCCAGTCTTTTTAATTTTTTTTTAATTTTTTAATTATTATTTATTTATTTATTTTTTAGTTTTTCGAGACAAAGTTTCTCTGTGTAGTTCTGGCTGTCCTGGAACTCACTCTGTAGACCAGGCTGGCCTTGAACTCAGAAATCTGCCTGCCTCTGTCTCCCAAGTGCTAGGATTAAAGGTAAATGCTACTACAGCTCTGTTAGGGTTGCTCTTTTTTTAAAGATTTATTTATCTATTTATTTATTTATTTATCTATCTATACGAGTACACCGTAGCTGTACAGATGGCTATGAGCCTTCATGTGGTTGTTGGGAATTGAATTTTAGGACCTCTGCTCGCTCCGGTCAGCCCTGCTCGCTCCGGTTAGCCCGCTGGATTGCTCATTTTTATACTGTTAATCTTCTGTGATATGTATCTGTATCTTTAAAGTTCAGTCCTCTCCATTCACTACAAATCAAAAGAATTATCCTGTACAAATAAATGGTTTAGATAACTTTCTGCCCAAGCCATCTTTTTCAATGTGTGTTCATTAGACTCTTGAAAGTGACTTTTGCTCACTGGCTTTTGTGTTGGGTGGTACATATGAAGGTGTGAGTAGAGACAAAGAGAAATGTGTGTATGTCTCTCCTTGTCAGTGATTTTCTAGGTAGGTACAGTAGTCATCACTGTGTGTCCCAAGCAGTGAACCTTGTACAGTTATGTGTATGAAGCCATGGAGACACAGATACACAGGCACTTTTAATGGAAATTTAAGATTCTTGCAGATGATTTCAAAACTCTGTCTAAAGATGTACTCTCAAAAGGCCTTTGAACTGTTTGCTGTCTCTACATCCCAAACTCTACCATCTTCTGGCTACTGTGGCCCCTGCCTCTTTCATCCCTTTCCTCCAGATAGCCATTGCTCAATCAACATTTTTGTAATGAAAAGTTTAAAGCATATAGAAGAGAATTATACAATGAGCACTCACATATTCACTGTCTAGATCTCATAATTATTTGGCCATATTTGCTTCCTTGTGCATTTCAGTACTAATACACACCATACTGGAGCATGCATGCAAATCCTTGATTATATTAGTTTATGTGTTTTCTTAAAAATGTATGCACAGTGGATTTGGGTTATTATATTTGAGTAAAGTGCTCAAATTTAAACTTGATCATTTGAAATTTGTTGATGTGAGTTTTGTTGTTTTCTAAAAGAAAAAAATTAGCACATTTAATGTGTGTGTGTATCACATGTGGAGAACAGAGACAAATTGTGAGAGTGGGTTCTCTCCTTGTACCATGTGGGCCCTGGGGATAGAACTCAGGTCCAGGGTTGGTGGCAAGAGCCTCTCTCTGAGTCTTCTGGATGGCCCCGCTCTTGTCTTCCTGAGACAGTGTCTTTGTGTGGCTCAGGCTGGTGGCTCAGCCCTTGGACTCATGATCTCTTTCTTCAGCTTCCTGAGACCTGCAGCACCACATCTGGGCTAGTTTCTGCCTGTTTGTTAGATATGCCCAAAGCCCTTCAGGATCCAGATACAGGACAGAAAACCTCAGAGAGTTTCCATGTGCTCCTTTTCAGACAGTCCCCAGCTCTGCCTTGTTGGTCATTTGTCATTAAGAGGGGGTTTTCCCCCCATGTTTGGTTATGGCCCTTTTCACACGTTCATATGAATGAAGTACAGCATGTGTAATGTTGCCTTCATTCATTATAATTTTTTTTTTAAGTTGTGGGAGGCAGAGAGATAGTTCTGCATTTGCAGAGGACCTGGGTTTGGTTCCCAGTAACCACATGGTGGCTTACAAGTGTCTAGAACCCCAGGTCCAGGGGATCTCATGTCCTCTTCTCGCCTTTTCAGGCACCAGATATAAACATGGTACATAATACGTGAATGTAGGCAAAAGCTCTCACACCCATAACAATATAAAATAATCCCTGCTGGACCTTCTGCTAATGGCTGTGCCATTTTTCTTTCCCCGTCAAATAGGAAACTCCCTTACTGGTCTTTTAAAATATATGGATGCACGGTCTGAGTGTGGTGGTGCCTGCCTGAGATGCTAGCACTGGTAGGCCGAGGCAGGGTGGGTCAGGGCCAGCCTAGCACAGGAAGAGAAATGCCATCTGAGGCCAAGTCCTTTGTTTTATTTATTTACATGCATATATATGCATATAATTATATATACATATTTATATGATAATTTAATATATTCATATATATAATATTTTCTCCCAGAATCTGGCTTGTTATATTCATTTTGTGGAATAATTCTTAATTTTGATGAGGTCTAATTCATTAGCTTTTTTCTTTTATGTTTTTGTTTTCTATATCCTAAGAACTTTGCCTATCCCCTGACAGCCTTTTTTTTTGTTTTGTTTTTATTTTTTTGATCCGGTTAGATGGGCTTATATAGTTTATCCTAATAGCTTTATATTGTAGATTTTATGTGCTTGTTTATTATATGTAAACTTTCTGTGTTTGGTATGAGGTAGGATATCCAGAAGTTTTACAAGATGGATATCTAGGCTTCAGTACTTGGAAAAAAGAAATGATTTGTGATTGTTACCGTCTCAGGAGGCAGTGCGTTGGTCTCATGTCATATTATTACTGTGTGTGCTCACACTGTGCGTGTGGGCAGGTGCATGTGTGACACGCGGGTGGACATGCCTTTGGCAGCCTTTGGCAGTCAATTCTAGCTTTCTACCAAGGCCTTTGTGGCCAGTGTGTCTTACCCAGGGAGCTGTCTCGGTGGCTCTAGCACTTTCTCGTCCTGCTTTTCACTAGACTGTCTTGACATCACTAGAGACACTTCTGATCATTTAAAGGGTAGATGTCTGCTTGGATTTCTTGATTAGCCACATATGGAGTTCTTAGTTCCTGATCTCATAATTCCTTTAGTGTAAATTTGATTCTATTCTGCATGTTTCCAAGTCCTAACCCAGTAAGTCCCCAGACTCCTCCCTTATTGCTAATGAGCTGCAGTGACCATTCTTCCTTCTGTTTGCACCTAGCATGGCCAGCATTCCAGTAAAGGAGCGGGTGAAGCTGTCTCAGAACTGGCGGCTGGGGCGCTGCCGAGATCGGATTCTACTGAAGTGGAGATATAGGTAAGTAGCATCTTGGTTGTTTACAAATGTTTATCTGTTTTTATTTCCTGTGTATTTTCATTGTTGTTTTGAGATGGAGTCTCACTATGTAGCTCTGGCTATCCCCAGTTTACTGTGTAGAGACCAGGCTGTTCTTGAACTAACAGAGATCTGCCTACTTCTGTCTCCCAAGTTCTGGGATTTAAAATGCGCACCACTAGGACTGGCTTGTAAATATTTTTTTTCTGTGTATGTCTCTTTACAATGTGTATATCTAGTACTTGAGGAAGTTCCAAAGGGCATCAGATCCCCTGGAACTGGAATTACAGACAATTGTGAGCCACCATGTGGGTGCTGGGAATTGAACCCTCATCCTTTGAAAGAGCAGCCAGTGCTGTTAACCTCTAAGCCGTGATTCTTTTAAGGCTTCCTAAGACCAAAGAGCATAGTAGAAAATATGAAATGAGATCATAGGGGCTAGCTCTGGCGTGGTAACTACTAGCGAGTCTTGAGGTACCCACAAAGAGTCCAGCAGAAGGATGACTTGCTAACATAGTTCAAAAAAGATTATACAAAATGCACTGCGGGGGCTGGACAGTATGAAGCAGAAGGATCTCAATTTTGAAGCTTGTCTGGGCTAAAGAGTCAGCCTGAGTAACTTAGGGAGTCCTATCTCAAGTTTTTTCTTTTTCCTCTTTTTCTTTCTTTCTTTTTGTTTGTTTGTTTTTGTTTTGTTTTGAAGCAGGGTTTCTCTGTGTATCCCTGGAGCATTATGTAGGCCAGGCTGGCCTTAGAAATTTTCTGCCCCGGCCTCCCAGGCGCCTTGATTGCAGGTGTGTGCTGCTCTTACTGTTATCTCTAGGAAGTTAATTTTCCTCTTGGATTCTGTCAAACTCTTCATTTGGGGAGCAGGGTCACGATGCTGGGGCTCAAGCCCAGGACCTCATCCATGTCTGGCAGGTGCTTTGCACTGAGCCACACCTCCAGTCCTGTTTCTTTAATTTAGTAGAAGGCAAAGTTGGGGGCTGGAAGCTACTCAGGAGGAGAGCCTGGCAGTGTGCATCTGTTCCCTGAGATCCACATGGAAAGAAGAAACACCCGAGAGTGTGTGCCTGAGATACATATGTGTGCTGTGACATGCATATGCAAACATTTGAGCACATACACAGTAAAGAAAGAAAGTGGAGTTTTTTAAGAAAGGCAAGATGAGCTATTAGGCATATGTGAAGTAGGACTTAGAAAGAGTGCCAGTGTGTCTCTGTGGTATATGTCAGATGTGTGAGTATGCAAAACAGTGCCTACAGGCCAAAAGAGGATCTGAGTGACCCGCTCTATCATCCTCTCTCCAATTCCCTTGAAGAGGGTCTCTGACTGGAGCAAGGCTGGTAGCCATCAGGTCTGTGACACTCTGTCTCTACTCCTCACCGCATAGTGCTGTGGTTATAGGCTCTTGTATAAAGAGCAGCTGGTTCTCTATACAGGTGCTAGGAATTTGAAATCGACCTCGAGGCTCGTTCAGCAAGTGCTTCCCCACTGGGCTGCCGCCATAGCCCAGTGCCATGAAAATTTTATTAAAGTTGTTAAACCATACTTATGCTTCATCAGTACCAAAGCATTTCACATTACCCCAAAAGTGCTTCCTGTTGGTTGATTTTAGTGTGTTAGGAGCTTTGTGACTTCTCATCCTGGCTGACCTGCTCTTTGCTGGTAGAGAAGGCACACATCTACCTTTGATGACTGTCTTAGGTACTGTTCTATTGCTGTGAAAAGATACCATGACTAAGGCAACACTTACAAAGGAGTTTCACTTAACTGGGGGCTTGCCTACAGTTTCAGAGGGTTAGTCCATGATCATCATGGCAGGAAGCAGGTAGACATGGTACTGGGTCAGTAGCTGAGAACTTTATATACTGATCCACAGACAACAGCTCTCTCTCTCTCTCTCTCTCTCTCTCTCTCTCTCTCTCTCTCACACACACACACACACACACATGC
>NC_034590.1:156988778-156996702 GCF_900095145.1 Mus pahari | reverse complement strand
ACAGGGTTTCTCTGTGTAGCCCTGGCTGTCCTGGAGCTCACTCTGTAGACCAGGCTGGCCTCGAACTCAGAAATCCGCCTGCCTCTGCCTCCCGAGCACTGGGATTAAAGGCGTGCTCACCACGCCCGGCTTAGGCTGAGCTTTTGAAACCTCAGAGTCACATTTCCTCCAACAAGGCGGTACCTCTTTCTAATCCTTCTCAAGTAGTTCCTTCCACTCTCTGGTGAGTAAACATTCTCATATGTGAACCTACGGGGGTCACTCTCATTCAGATTATCAAGGTGACCCTTTATCTTGTGTGCATTGTTTCCAGCGGTCTGACTGATGTCAGTTGCTGTGAATTATGTGGAGGTATTATGACAGAGAAGTTATGAAAGAGAAAGACTGGTTCTTATGGTGAAAGGCTTTCCCATCTGGTTTCCATTTGTACCTAGTGGAGGTTTTCTTAAAGAACAGGCTCCTCTTTGTAGCTCAGATTGACCTAAACTTGCTGTCCTCACACTTTAGCCTCCTGAGTGCTAGGACTACAGGCTAGTGCCGTCATACCCCACCATTTGTGCCTTTTAACATCAAAGAACATTTCTCTATCAAGCTTTTGCTCCTGGTGTTGTCTTTTAGGGCATTAATTTAAGGCAGTCTGGCAAATAAACACAACAAGGCCAGAGAGATGGCTCAGCAGTTAAGAGCACTGGCTAGTTCTCCAGAGGCCCTGAGTTCAATTCCTAGCAACTACACGTTGGCTCACAACTGCCTATAATGGGATTTGATGCCCTCTTCTGGTGTGTCAGGTGTGGTGTACTCATATACATGAAATTAATAAATCATTAAAAAAAAATAAACACAACAGTTACCAGGTTGCCCAGGATTTGCTACTGTTCACCTGGCATGAACCTGATTTCTTGTCCTAGGTGAGTGTCTGCCTACCACATGGTTGTAAGTACAATCCAGCTTTCTCTATTTGCTGCCCATTTGGGTGATCTACATAATTGTGGAAAAGATGTTGAAGAATAATGTGATTGATGAATAAGAATGTAGGCATCTATATACGCTCTCCACATATTCTGTATAATATATGCACACACTTGTGAAAACCTGCATGAATAGAGACTCGGTTACTGCAAAGTCCAAGCTGCATTTAATGGCCCGGCAAGTCAATTTGCAGAGCTTTCCACATTCCCATGACGCTTGGGGAAGAAACTCAGGCCCGTTTGCTCAGACCAACTTGGCAGTGGGAGATGGTGTCTGTACATGGGGAGGAGTCACTTTCCCTTTGTATTTCTTGAGACTTGGTAGCTCCAGGACTGTTTGGTAGGGTAGACACAGGCAGGAGGATGTCTGTCTTAGGCCACACCAGGGAGCCTAGCTGAGCACCCTTCCCTTTCCTCTCCTTCTGTCCCCTCATCACCCAGTCCCTATCTTCTTCCCGCTTTGTTCCCAGCCCCTCCTATAACGGCCTTACCTGTTCCTCCCAGGTCAGCACCCAGGAGTGCGTGCCACTCTGCCCAGCAAAGGCTTTAGTCCCACTCCTGGCCTGTGGCCTTTCTCTCTTAGGGTTGAGAGCTGAGCTCTTTTTAGCTGAGCTGCAGCTGCTTTGGAGTTATTCTGTTTTATCTCTAGTACAGAAATGTCCCTCTCCTTGGGAGGATCAAGGCATTTCTTGAGCAGGTTTGCATACTTTCCTAAATGGCTAGATCTTTTTTTCACTTGTAAATATGTCTCTGTTCTAATAACAAGGGAATGGGATTTCTCAAAACTTGTCTTTTCCCTATCACACCTTACCTGATGTGTTGAGCAGTGTGTACGTGTTGGAGTCTCGGAGTCTTGGAACTTAAGTTGGACTTAGCCAGAATGCAGAGGTCACATTACCTGGTCGGGAGTCTCCTTCAGCTTCCCCTAGTCCTCAGCTGATGTCTTTCTGTCTTTCCGTCCTGCCTGTCTGTAAGGAGTGCCGGCAGTGGCTCCACTTTGTTGTTGTTGTTTGTTTTGTTCCCCTCTCTAGTCAGATGCCTTGGATGCAGCTACAGGATGCTTCTCTGTACCTATCGCAGGCTAATTTCATCCTGGCCTACCAGTTCCGCCCGGATGGTGCAAGCTTGAACCGACGACCCTTCAGAGTCTTCTCTGGGCATGATGAGGACGTCTGTCACTTTGTGCTGGCCAACTCCCACATCATCAGTGCAGGAGGGTGAGTGCTGGAGGCCTCTCACCTATTCCTTGGCGTGCTCCAGAGACCTGGCCGACCCGGGCTGCCTCTGGCTTTGTGCTTTTTTTTTTTTTTTTTCTTAAAAAAAAAAAAATCCAAAAAACAAAAAAACACTTAAAGCAGAGATTTACCAAAAGCTGATAACAAGTTAGCCGGAGAAGAAAACAGGAAGAGCCTTTAATGCCAAGTGGAGCAGGTTTGCTATTCTCTAAGGGAAGTTTATTTTCTGTCTCGGCTCTGCTAGCCTGAAGTGTGCTGAAGACATAACTGTAAAAGCTCCGCTCCTTGTGAGCCACGTTACCGAATGTTTAGTAAATCCAGACATCACTGGACCCGTGCACGGGCTGCCAGTTCAGTAGACTTGCCCTCTTTCTATAAGCTAACTCCTGGGGCGGGCTCCTTATTCTCTTGTAGAGATGGGAAGATCGGTGTTCACAAGATCCACAGCACGTTCACTGTCAAGTACTCAGCTCATGAGCAGGAGGTGAACTGTGTAGACTGTAAAGGTGGCATCATTGTGAGTGGCTCCCGGGACAGGACAGCCAAGGTAAGTCCCCTACCCCGCCCCGCCCCACCCCCACCCCCACCCCGCCCCCCACCCCACACATACTGTTATTTCCTCCATCTATAGGGCATGGGGTAAGAGAGGGTGTATAGAGCCTGGAGTTCCAGGGTTGCCTGAGAGCACTGGGTGGGGTAGGGAGAAGAGACACAATAAAGAACTCACTTATGTGCCTTTGCATAAGCTTGCCATGCCAGGCTGTGCTCCTGCCAACTGGACTGTGGTGGGGAGGAGTGGCCAGTGACTGGGACGCGTGCCACTCTCTGGAAATGTGGTGTGAATGCAAAAGCACAGGGCCTGGCTAGCTTCTCTTCCCTGAGCTGGCTTTCCTCAAGTTTGTGGGTTGAGCTCTAACCCCAATATTTTATTTTCAAATCTCCCTCCTCTTGCTTGCTCTCTGTTTGGAGAAGTTAATTTTTCACCACCTTGTTTATAAGCAATCAGTCTGGTAATTAAAACATGTTTTTACTGACTCTCTGGAGAGCGATGTGGCCAGCAGGCAGTGGAGAGGATGGGCTTGTTGGTGGTGGCATCTGTATCAGATCGCCTGATCCACAGACAGCCACCAAGACATGAGAGATGAAACTGATACACACTTGTCATCCTCGCTTTGTGGATCCAATCATCCAGGCTGTGTCAAGTGTTGCTGCTTCTGGGACAGAGAAGACAATTTCCAGTCTTGGGTGCAGCAGGCCTAGCCAGGAGACAGGCTTTGGGGCCGCAGGGGGAACCCTGCAGAAGACCTCAGCAAGGCTTGTTGTTAGCTCTTTTCTAGGACCTAGAGACTCCACCGTAGCAAAATGCCTATTCATATCAGCAAACGGGCCTCTAAGCCACAGAGAGAGCTCAGGAGAGAGGAGTTGCAGCTTTTATCAGTAACTCTGACTCTGTGTACCCTCTAGTGACTGCTCTTTCTTGTCGCTGATTTATATGAAGACAACAACTAAATAGGTTCCCCGCTGTTTATGAACATTTCTCCTCCTTTTGGAATTTTCTGCTTTATATTTTATATTTAGAGAAAATGCCTGCTGGCTGGCAGAGGACGCCTGAGGGGGATCAGCAGTTTGTGATGTTATTTTGAGACAGGGTCTCAGGTAGCCAACAATGTACTGTGTCTTTATTGTCACAATCTGAGCTTTCAGCACTGAGAGTGAGTGAGTGAGTGAGTGAGCAAGCGAGGCTTCCTGTCACCCGCTCTTTCCTCTTCCCATCCCATGTTCATGTGGAATTGCCGCTCAATCAATGACTTTGTAGCATTCCTTGCAAAGATTCTGGCTTTAACTCGCCAAACTGCTCAGTAGTAAGCTCGGGCTATAGAAAGGGCTCAGACAAGTGCTTGCTAGCTGGTTTGGGTTGTCAGTGCTCATATCTGGGGACAGTGGCATTTGTCTCTAGTCCCAGTGCTGGGGAGGCACAGACAGGTGTAATCCCTGAAGGGTTTGTATTTAAGTAACTTCCGTTCCTTGATAATTCCATGCAAGTTTCTAATGCATCCTGTTCCCCTGGCCCTATGTTGTTCCCTTTCACTCTCTCTGCCCCCATCTTCCTCACAGGTCTCTTCAGTGTATTTGCTAGCTCTTGTTCTTATTAGTGTCCCAAAGTTTAACAGGGCTGTCTTTATAAGCAGGTGTGTAACTATGCCTCTTCCTCTCCCAGAATGTTTGTTGCCAATAGATGCAGCACTAAGGTGCCCATACCTTCTTCCTTCATCACCGACTGTTAGGAGAGCCAACATTACAGTAGCAACAGTTGCTGAGTCCATGACTGACTTGTCTATGTTGTGCTTGGCAGGTAGCATTTGAAGCCCTGCCCACCCCCTTCTGGCTCTTAACATTCTTTCTTTGCTATTTTCCAGAGTATTCCCTGAGTCTGAAGAGGGTGCTGTAAACGCCTTGGTTAGGTCTGAGCTCCCAACAGTCCTATAATGAGCAATTGTGAAGCCATGGGCCTTTGTAGTCTCTGTTTACAGCTAAGAACAGCAGCCTTTGTGGGGATAAGCTTGTGTTTTGAAGGTGGTTTGGTGCTGAGTTGATTCAGATAAACAGTAGCCTTAGGTTCTTCTCTAAAACCTCAGACCCACCTCTCTTTTTCTTTTGAAACAGTGTCTGGCTGTGTAGCATGAACTAACCTTGAACTTGTAATTTTCTGCCTCTTGAGATTATAGATACATATACCACATGCCTGCTAGGATTATTTTCTAGCAGTGTAGACTATAACCAGGAATTATGCTAAGCACTTTATTCATTTTCTCATTTTATCTTATTGGGTAAATATCTTCCTTTGCATAACTGTAATATATTTTGGATACCCAGTATACTCTGTGGTATCTTTTCTATAACCTTTTTTATTTTTCTTACAACCTTTTTTGTTATTTCTATTTAAATAGTTGTCCTTGAAGTTACGATGTAGAGCCATTTTCTGCTCTTGCCTCACCTGTTGAATGCTGGGATTACATGTGTGCTACCACATCCAATCTATGTAATGCTAGAGATCAAACCCAGTGTTGTGTGCATGCTAGGCAAATACTCTACCAATTGAGCTGTATCTCCAGCCCTCATGTTATCTTCAGTGACTTCAAAAGGAACTTACAGTTTCTCTAGTAGATGGATGTTTGCATCTAGTTTATTCCTGAATACAAGAACCTGGGAATAAGAATCCTTTCTGCTAAATTCTGTGCATTGGCTGTGCTACTTCTTGGTATTTACCTTCCCTTTTTTATACCATGGTCCTGAGACATAAGCATGTCCCCCATTCAATGAGCTGAAACTGAGACCGAGAAGTTAGGGAACATCTCTAAGCAAATATAGTAAGTCACAGGTAGGGTTCAAACCCAGGCGAGTCAGATTCCAAGACAATATGCTTGTTCTGTAATATAGGCTGCCACAAATATCTTATCACGTAGGTTTTGTTTTAGGATCTTTTAAAAATGAATTCTCCTCCTTAGAGTTCCTGAGTTAAAGATTATGATAGGAGAGCCTTGCCACCTCTGGTCTGCCTTCTAAAAGGGCTGTATAAATGTGTATGTTCACTGAGTGTTTTCTGGGATGGGTCTGTTTCATTGATAGTAAAGATCTGACCACATGTTTATTATGTCAACTCCTGTCGTTCAGGTGCCAGGACACTCTTGTTGCCACAGGATGCTGTGCTATGAGACAGGCTGCCACTCCTAACTGATGCTTGGAATTGGCAGTGTACTTGCTGATTCACTCCTAAAGATCAGGAACATTATTCTGTGGTTTGAGGGCTCTCAGTTACTACCAGCTGTCTCCATGGAGGCTATTAGAACACAGGTTTAGGTTGTCCTGGAGAGTTTGTAAATCGGGAGTACCCTCTTCACCACAAATGCAAGAACCTGGCTCTGAGGGAGTTCAGAAAAGGCAAAGGCAAAGGCAAAGGTCTCTTCCAAGCTGGGTAGTCTAAAGGAAAAACCAGAAGGGCATCTGGTTATTACCAAAGGCTTTGGCTGTTAAGGACAAAGCAGATGCTCGACTCCTGGGCTTACAGGAAATATTGAGATATGTGCCCTCATGGGTGGGTTTTTTTTTTTCCCGTCTCATTCAGAATATTCTCCTTAAATTTCTTTTCTTAGTTTTGGGGAAAGCTCCCCCTACTCTTACCCCACCCCCACTCCATCATACCCACAAACTCTGAGAAGCACTCTCTCCTTTTATAGGGAAGAGGTACCATGTGATCCTAAGAAGGCAAGACCACCCCCATTCCATCACTGCCCCTTACACTGAAGGAATGTTTCCTTAGGTTCTTCCATCTAAGGTCCTGCCTGAGTGTGCTGTGTTCCCCTTATAGCTCTGCAGGGACTGTGAGAGGTCATTGATCCCTCTAGCTGCCAAGGGATCCCTCTGGCTGCTCTGGGGAGAGCCCTGTACATTGGAGGTTTCCTTTCTGTTTGGTTAGAGGCTTATGTCCCTGTGTGTGTGTCATCTGGGGTAGGGTGAGGGGAGGGGAGCCTTGTGTTAATGGGAGATTTCTAAATGCACTGAGTGCTGAGAGGCTAGGGAGTGTTGATTAGAGTTAAGCCCAGAGTGCCTGCTAATGTGCATTCCTGACTGATAGGGCCCAGATAGTGGGCTCCAAGCAATATTTTTAACCTGTGGAGATATGGAAGCTTAAAAGAGTTAAGCTTTTCTGCTACTTTAGGTGACACTAGGTGCTAAAATTCCCTGCTGACACGAATACCTTTGGATCCTGGGCGTTATGAACAAACAAACACCACCACCCCCTCTCACTTTGAAGTCTTGTTCCCATTCTCTCCTTGTTTTGCAATTTTCTTCTTACTCCTCGAATAGTGTACATGTCTCCCTCCATGCTGGGCTTGGTCTTCCCGCTGCTCTCTGTGTGCCTAAAGTAAAGTTTTGGTGAAAGATAGGAGAAGGGAAGATCCACAAACAAGGAAGTTCCTGAGAGAGGCAGGAGGCTTCTATCTGCATTTCCTCAGTTGAATCTCACACAGAGCTGTGTACCCTCTCATAGCCTGGGAGGAAGAGGGACGCGCAGGGTAAAGGTTGGTGGTGGGGGCAGGAAGCAAGGCCTGTCTCTGTGGCAGGTGAACCAGTAGCTGGAGAGGCCTCTCTGCTCAGACCCTGGCTCTGACTTCAGGACAGAAAGGCTTCTCCGTTCCCCAGCTCCTCAGTCACGCTCGCTCTTCCCACATGGTGTACGCTTCCTCCTCCTCAGCCCAGGCAATGCCAACAAGCGCATTTCCTCTCCTGTTTCCAGGTATGGCCGCTGGCCTCAGGCCGGCTGGGGCAGTGCTTACACACCATCCAGACCGAAGACCGAGTCTGGTCCATTGCTATCAGCCCATTACTCAGGTAAGGGAGACATGTTTGGATTTTATCTCATTCAAGAATGGTTTCATTTTATTAGGTCAACTAAGCTAGAAGATTTTTCACTAGTGTATTCTAGGTTGCTATGAACCACTCTCCTGGGGATTTAAACATTCTCCAGAGACTTTAAGTGTTTGGGTCTTTCACTATACTTTGGAATTGAGATAACCTTTCCTAAGCATCTGACCAGAAATGTTAAGAACGCTACATCCTGGCTGTAGCTAAGGGACAGGGCTACCTTTCTGGAGCAGATGTCCTCTGAGGTTGCTAAGGGACAGGGTTCCCTTTCTGGAGCAGATGTCCTCTGAGGTTGCT
>NC_034590.1:156949112-156987823 GCF_900095145.1 Mus pahari | reverse complement strand
CCTTTCTGGAGCAGATGTCCTCTGAGGTTGCTAAGGGACAGGGTTCCCTTTCTGGAGCAGATGTCCTCTGAGGTTGCTCCAAAGCAGAGGCTTCTCGGTGTACCTGAGAGGCAATGGCAGCAGCTAGCCTGCTGTTGTGACTCATCTCTGCTTTGTTCCCTGAAAATGTCTTCTGGTGTATCCCTTACAGGCTCTGGGTATCACGAGAGGAGGCGAGGTTTGGGGCCTGCCAATTGGGCCGCATCCATATATGGAAAGGAGCAGAAACAGGGGCAACTGTGCTGGAAGTGCAGCTCAGTTTGATTATTTTATGTCTGTGGTAGTTTGGTTTGCACGTTCCTATTCACGTGCCTGGTTCTCTGGAGACCAGAGAGGGTGTTGAATCTGGAACTGTATTTACAGATGGTTTTGAGCCACCATGTGGGTATCAAGAATCAAACACAGGTTCTCTGGAAGAGCATCTCTCCCTATCTCTCCAGTCCACAACTCTGTAAAACAAACAAACAAACCCCTAAAACCAGAATCAAAATAAGTCTTGCTATGTAGCTAGGGCTTGTCCAGAACTGATTATACAGCTCAGAATGGCCGTGGGCTAGATCTTCCTGCCTCAGCTTCCCAATGGCCAGGATTATGCCAAAATGCAGTTATTTCTTCTGCTTTAACTAGCCAGGTGTGTTGGCTCATGCCTGTAATCCCTGCACCTGGGAAGCTGAGGCAGGAAACATTACCCATGTATTTAAGGCCAGTTTGGGCTATAAGGTGAGTTCAGACCAGCCTAGTACACAGAGTAAGACCCTGACTCAAAAACAAAGCAAAGTATGAAAAATCAAAATAAAAAAGTAAAATTGGCCAGGTAGTGACTGGTGCACACCTTTGATCCCAGCACTCAGGAGGCAGCAGCAGGCAGCTCTCTGTGTGTTTGAGGCCAGCCTTGTCTATGGTTCCAGGACAGCCAGAGCTACATAGAGAAATCCTGTAGTGAAAAATTGCTGCTTTCTTGGCTATTAATTGTTATTGAAAAATATTTTATTGGCATATACCTAATGTTGTACCTAATGTTGAGTTTCATGTAGACAGTGTCTTTCAATGCATTGTGTGCTTTGTATCCAGGCTTTTAAAAGAGTTTTTTATTGTTTTGTGAGTATGGGTGTTATGTATGTATATATGTATGTGTGTGTGTGTGTGTATATGTATACACACACACACACACACACACACACACTGTGCATCACGTATATACACTGTCCCTAGAGGCCAGCAGGGGGTGTTGGATGCTCTGGGACTGTAGCTTATATGGCTGCTGAGGATCAAGCCTAGGTCCTTTAGAAGAGCAGTCAGTGCTCTTAGCTGATGAGCCATTGCACCAGCCCCTG
Source organism: Mus pahari (assembly GCF_900095145.1). Taxonomy (NCBI): domain Eukaryota; kingdom Metazoa; phylum Chordata; class Mammalia; order Rodentia; family Muridae; genus Mus; species Mus pahari. The sequence goes on along the minus strand of NC_034590.1, from coordinate 156,986,450 downwards.
TCTAGGATATCCTGAACCAAGGAGGGCCTCTCTCTTCCCCAGGGGCATTTAGAGACTTTTCTATACTTGAACTATCTTAGAAATTGGTAGAGTCTGTCTTCCTGCTCTTCCCTGATACCTCTCTCATCCCACCTGAGTGGAATTGGAAAAGTTAGAGGGCCGACACCTCCACCACCTCAGTCGTTTGTTTTTATAAACAGCTTGCTGCCCCTTTTGCTCAGCCCCCTTCAGCCTCTTTCTCCTCACTTCATGGAGCCTGTAGCTCTTCTCTTGCTCTCTTCCACAACTCCCTTTCAATTTCTTTCTTCCTAAGAATTAGAGCCGATTAGCCACGTCATTAATTCTTCAATTTGACGGCTGATATAGCAGGACCTGAAACACATTGCTGACCTCAGAGAATGGAGACTCCATTCCTTAGCATATTGACGATGGGAGAAGTTAATTAAAATTCCACAGAGCAGAGGTGTCGGCTAACCTATAAACCTGTCACTTTTCAGAACAAATCATTCCAGCATCTTAGGAAAGAGGAAAGGGACGACTGTGACCAGAGGGAAGCTAAGTGTATGGGGAGTTCTGGGTGGAAAAATGGAGCTGACCAGCTTTGTCTCCTCAGAGTTTCTCTCTAATGTCACCCTTCTGAAAGCCTGTCAGCCAGGCTTGTGTGTGTGGGACTAGAGAGAAGTGAGTGACAAATGTGCTGGCATCAGGGGACAGGACCAGCTTGTTAGTGAAGGGGCTCTGGGCTAGAGATGGTCCGTGCACTCAGTACATGGAGGTGTGGGCAGGCTGTCCCCTGCACCCCAGCCTCAGAGTCTTCTCTAGCCACATCCTCTGGAGAACTTTGGGTTACTTTTCAAGAGAAAAGACCACATAACACCTATTACAGATGGTGTCAATAAGAGAAGTTGAGAAAAGAATTTGATTTGAGATCCCAGTAAGCCAAGTTGAGTGTTTTGGCCATAACTTGAACCATGGGTAAGAGTGTGACTTTTTTCTTTTCTTTTCTTTCTTTTTAAGAATTATTTATTTATTTTATGTATATGAGTACAGTGTCTTCAGACACACAAGAAGAGGGCATCAGATCCCATTACAGATGGTTGTGAGCCACCATGTGGTTACTAGGAGTTGAACTCAGGACCTCTGGTAGAGCAGTCGGTGCTCTTAACCTCTGAGCCATCTCTCTGTGCAGCCTTTCTGGGTCCCTTTCTGCTCTCCTCACATCTCTTTCAGTTTCCTTGCTATATTTTCCTAGCCCTGGATGACTCTTTTGCCCTGTGTTGGTTGGCTGTTTTGTGTTGACTGTCAAGTTATTTGATATGGCTTTTTCCTTAATTTCACAAATGATGTCTTAAACTCTGTTTTTGTTTATTTTGTTTCTGAGACAGCCTCTCACTCTGTAGCTGGCCCGGAGCTCACAGAGACCTGTCTACATGTGCCTCCCCAGGTCTGAGATTCACCTGCAGACTCTAGCTTTAAAAACTTGCATTCATTCTTTCATTTATTTGTGTGTGTGTGTGTTTGTATGTGTGCTCACATGCCTTTGTGCCTTGGTTATACATGTAGAAGGCAGAGGACAACTTTCAGGAATTATTTCTGCCCTTCTACCATGTAGGTCCCAGGGATAGAACTCAAGTTGAATTATTTTCTAAAAAGCTTGTGTCGGGGATTCTGACTTCACACTAGACATCTAGAGCATGTGCTGGGGTTTTATTGCCCCCCCTTCTTGTACTTAGAAATATATGGGCTAGGATCTCTATACTGTATTATTAGGTCCATGTCTCCCCGCTTTGTCCAAGACTTTGAGTCTTAAAAAACAAAAACAAAAACTCTCTAAGCCTGGTAGTGGCAGCACATGCCTTTAATCCCTGTATTGGGGATACAGAGGCAGGCAGATATCTGTGAGTTCAAGGCCAGCCTGGTCTACAGAGCAAGTTCCAGGGCAGACAAGGCTACACAGAGCAACCCTGTCTTGAAACAAAACGTAAAAAAATGAAAGCTCTCGGGTGGGCATGGTAGAGCCTGCCTTTATCCCAGTACTCTGGGGGGGGAGGCTGGTGGGTCTCTGTGAGTCCCAGGTCAGCCGGTGCTGCAGAGCAATGCCCCATCTTTTCTTTGAAGCTCTCAGCTTCGAGGCCCATTCTTTAGAGTAGTTTAGGAGAAAAGCTCTTTGCCTGCTACTAGTAGGGTGGCTGTAGGCCAACCAATCTCTTCTTTTATACTCCGTATAGGCATGGCTAGACTATAGTGGAGATGAGCCGAAAGGTTGTGTGTGCAGACTGCACTGTGCGCGCTCCCTCCGCGTCTCCTCGGGTGCGGCGTGTGCCTAGTGCCTAGTGCTTAGTTGCTCTCAGGCGTGGGCTTCCCTGGCTTCTGCATCCCAGGAGGCACATGGTTCTTTTGTAGTTTGCTTGAGGTGGTGTCTCTATGGGAATCTCTCTTCCCTGTCCTCTTCCTTTGAAGTGATCCTCACTGGCTGCCTTCCTCACCTCCCTGCCACTGTTCCTGCTGAATGTGTTTGTCAGTCACTGAGTTGGCAACATGAGGGGTTGTGAGCAGCCACTGTCCTCTGAGGACAAGTGCTTTGGTTCCCTTGCTGCTTCCTTCTCAGTGACTGTCTTTCTCCTGTTAAACAGTCCGTCCCGTGCACTAACAGTCAGTCTGTGCACTAACAGTCAGTTCCGTGCACTAACAGTCCCGTGCACTAACAGTCAGTCTGTGCACTAACAGTCCCGTGCACTAGCAGTCAGTTCCGTGCACTAACAATCCCGTGCACTAACAGTCAGTCTGTGCACTAACAGTCAGTCTGTGCACTAACAGTCAGTCCCGTGCACTGTCAGTCTGTGCACTAACAGTCAGTCCTGTGCACTAACAGTCAGTCCTGTGCACTTTGCCGTTGATGTTCTTTGTTTCTAAGTTTCCCCCTTCCTTCATGTGTTTGTACTCAGGAACTTTTAGCATAAAATATGGGTCCCCAAACTCCAGGCTTAATCTGAGGCTTTTGACCAAGAGAAAGCAGGGACTCTGACCTGGCTCTAAGTATTACCTTTCCTTTCTATGACTTTAAATTTTTAATTTGCAAACAATTGTAGAAGTGATATTTAATACCAGTTATGTGCTCAAGGATATATTTATTTTATTTTTTATTTTTGAGACAGGCTTTTTCTGTGTGGCCTGTTCTGGAACTCACTGTGTATACCAGACCAGCCTTGAACTCAGAGCTCTGTCTGCTTCTGCCTCTCAAGTGCTGAGGTAAAAGGTGAGCACCACCCTCCCTGGCCCCCACATATCTCAAAGCTATGTTTTCTCAAACAAACAAACAAAACAAAACAAAAACTAAAAGCAACAGCAAGTTCCACAGTAAGGCAGCAAGCAGGCAAGGGCTTTCCGTTTGCTTCCTGTGAGCCCACCCACCCTTCTTACCCTGTTGTCAAGACTCAGCTCTTATGGAATAAGGCCCTGTTCCATGTAGGAGTTTCCTACCTGTCTCTGTTGGGTGAACAAGAGGATGTAAAGAAGGCGAACAATGTTCTTAAAACAAAATGGTCTATGTCTTCCATAGTTGTGTGGCAGAAACACATTATTTAAAAAAAATAAATTTTTTTTTCGAGATAGGGTTTCTCTGTGTAGTCCTGGCTGTCCTGGAACTCACTCTGTAGACCAGGCTGGCCTCAAACTCAGAAATCTGCCTGCCTCTGCCTCCCAAGTNCTGGGATTAAAGGCATGTGCCACCACTGCCTGGCAATAAAAATTTTATATATATATATATATATATATATATATATATATATATAGTCACTATATATATATATGTCACTATATATATATATATATATAGTCACTATATATATATATATATATTTTTTTTTTTTCTCACTGTCTTCAGACACATCAGAAAAGAGGGCATCAGATACTATTACAGATGGTTGTGAGCCACCATGTGGTTGCTGGGGAATTGAACTCAGGACCTCTAGAAGAGCAGTCAGTGCTCTTAACCTCTGAGCCATCTCTCTCTTCAGCCCCTAGAAACACATTATGGATAGTCTCAGATATAGCTTCTAAGGTCACTGTGAATTCCTTTTTGTATTGTTTTGTTTTGTTTTTCAAGACAGGGTTTCTCTGTATAGCCCTGGTTGTCCTGGAACTCACTCTATAGACCAGGCTGGCCTCGAACTCAGAAATCCACCTGCCTCTGCCTCCCAAGTGCTGGGATTAAAGGCGTGCACCACCACTGCCCGGTCACTGTGAATTCTTGATGCTTTCCTATGAGTTAATACAGATTAATATATTTATTATCATTTAAATAATTATTTTTACCTGAATGAAGTTAGTAAATACAAAGCTTTTCCCCCCCCACACACACACTTTTTTAAAAATTTTGTTTTTGAGACAGGGTCTCAGTATTTATTTCTGGCTAGCCTGAAACTCACTATGTAGACTAGGCTGACCTCAAACTCACAGAGATACACCTATTTCTGTCTCCCAGTACTGGGATTAAAGGCCTGTACCACCATACCCACCCCTACAAAACTATTTACAAGACTTTATTCCCCATTAAAAGTAGACTGGAGGGCTGGAGAGATGGCTCAGCAGTTAAGAGCACTGACTGCTCTTCCAGAGGTTCTGAGTTCAATTTCCAGCAACCACGTGGTGACTCACAACCATCTGCAATGGGATCCGATGTCCTCTTCTGTTGTGTCTGAAGACAGCTACAGTGTACTCATATAAATAAAATAAACCTTTAAAAAAAAAAAAAGTAGACTGGAGAGATAGCTTAGCAGGTGAGAGCACTGGCTGCTCTTGCAGAGGACCCAGGCTCAGTCCCAGCATGCACTTGCTCCAGTTCCAGGCCCCTTAAAAGGCTCTTTGAGAACCTGAAAACACTTGTTGGTGTCCAGAGTTGACATAGGGCATGGTGGGGAAGGCCACCAATGAGAGAGACCCAGGCCCACTCAGGTACATGCTTCTTCCATTCCAGGAGCGCACGGACACTTAAGGCTTTGGTTGTCCGGATGCCTCCATCCTACACTTGGGGCCTGTGATGAAATGAATCTATGTCTGCCTGGAAGGAGAAGGGAGAGCATCTTGTAGCTCTCTTTTTCTCTGCAGATCCCATGCCTACTTCCCTGAAGTGAAAAAAGGCACTGGGTAGAGAGAGCCCTTGCCTCTGTGGACACCACCACTGCTGTGTGAGCGCCTGTGGTCAGAAAGGTTTCCCCACACTCTTGGGCTTTAATCCCTTCTCTCCTGCTTCTGTCATCAGGGAAATATATGAGTGGTATAGGCGTAGAGACTTGACTTAGCCGTGGTATTAAATATACAATATCATTTTGTGCACTGTGGCGGCCTGTTTGTTTTGTGGGGGATTAGTCCAAGTCTGCATGAAATGTACCAATTCAGATTTGTAAAGTGAGTTGTGGCCTCTGGGGGGTTTGATGGAGAAGCTGTTCCTTCTTGCTTCATTTCTCCCAGAGGTGAGGGTGAGGCTGGAAGGAAAGCCAGCCCTGGGCACTGTTTGGCCGTGGATGCTGGTACTGGGAGAGCAGGGTGTTTGTTCCAACAGCTACAGGGTTTGCTGTGTGCTGTGTGTGGTAGATGCCGCCACCAACTTGCTGAAGTACATCTTTCTTTACCGATGGTTAATTGCATGTGGAGTGTACTCTGACAGGTTTGGGAGTTGAAAGAAGAAGCAGTTTCAGCGTGGGTTTCATTGGTTCTCTATGATGATGCTGTTTTCTGGCCCTGGGCATCATAACTCACTGCTTTGCAGGGAAGAAGAGTCAAATATAAGGGGTCTGTCTGTGGATTTCACTTTTCTGATTGGTGATGAAGTGCTGTATCTGAAGTGGCTCTCCAGCCTTGATAACCTGAAGAAAGAGGAACAAATGACCGTGGTGCTTCTTTAACCAGTCCTCCTGATGGCTCAGGTGGACCACAGTGGCTTAAGGATCTTTCTGTTTCTTTTTCTATCCTAGAGTAGGAGCAGAGGAAAGAAGGCTTAGTGCTAAATGAGGCAAGAATGTCTCCTTGTCCTGAAGTGAGCCAGCCAGACACTGGAGGGATATGACGTCTCTTGATGATGAGAGAAGGAGTTATACAAAGTCAGCAGACGGCAAGGGGCTGCTGTGGCTGCGAGAGGAGTCGCAATACTTGGAGGAGAGTGGACAGTTTGAGCAATCCTGGGTGGGCCCACTGATTCCGCTCAGAATGTGCTCAAGTTGTCACAAGTTGTCAAGTGCTCAAGTTGTGCTCAAGTTGTCAAGGCATCGGTGATCTGTGTGCTGGTGGCATTGCATTGGGTCTGTAGTGCTGTGCTCTTCATCTGGGCGGTCACTGCCTATGCCAGTTCAAGCCTCTCACCGGGTCATAGCCATCAGTAGCAAGAACCAAACACTGGGGATGGTTTCAGGTCCTAAGACTGAGTTTCAGCCATTTCTCAGGGTAGGATGGCACATAGAGGCTCATGTGTTGATGTGATGCCTGGCTGGCTTAGAACCTATTTTTAGTGTGGTTGGCTCCTTTGTCAAGAACCGACTTAAGTACCACAGCAGGAAATGGGCTACTGCACGGTTAGATGGTGTGCCTAGAGTTGGTGTGCTGAGGCTATGTCCCTTTAGCAGGGCTCTGTGTCTCGTTCCCAGTGTCAGTATTGGTATTTTTCCTTTTAGATTTATTTTTAATCAGGTGTGTGTGTGTGTGTGTGTGTGTGTGTGTGTGTGTGTGAGATGAGCCACCTGGCATGGACGCTGGGACTCGAACTTAGATCCTCTAAAGAAGTGCGCACTCTTCTCGCCCGCTGAGCCATTTCTCTAGCCCCCTGGTATTCTTTCTCTGTCTCTGACATCGCCCTTGCCACTCCAGCCTCCCTCCCTTCTCTTACTCCTGCGCTTTCATTCTGTTTCCAGGCACTAGGCGAGCATTCCCGTTACCACTGGGTGTGTGGGTTACAGAGGCAAGGCTCCGGGATAGCCAGAGCTATACAGGGAGACCCAATCTCAGAAAAACTAAATAAACAAAGAGTTCTTATCTTGTTGTCACTAGAGAACACACCACGAACCGGATGGGACAGACTGACAGGGGGATCGGATGGGTAGGTAGTGAAGTGTGGTAAATTCTGAGGACACAGACAGGAGGAAAGAGCTCTAGAGTCACTCGAGTCACAGCAGAGAAGTAACAGGAGTCCAAGGTGGTTTACAATATGTTTCAAAATAAACTGGAAGTGTCGGAAGTTATTGTTTATTATTTAAGGCAGGGTTTCACAGTGTAGCCCTGGCTGTCCTGGAACTTCTGTATAGACCAGGCTGGCCTCAGACTCAGAGATCCACCTGCCTCTGCCACTAGCTTTGGCATCAGAAGGTTTCTAACACAGAGGTGATCAGGCTTGCCGGTTACACATGCATAGACACATCGGATTATTACTGCCCCTGTAGATCTGTGCAGCTCTGATGCATCAGTTAAAAATAAAACGAAGCGCGGATGGAGGGGATCGGTGATCGCTCCCCTACTGTCTTCACTGCCGGCTACCTGAAGTCCACCTCTCCCACCTCTTAGTGCCCTCCGTTCCTCCCCGGTGTGCAGGGTGCTTGCCTGTATTGTCCTTTGATCATCTTCTACTGACAGAGAGACCACTTAGCACTTATCCCAAGGTGGAAGCATGCCTTAATGTCAAAATTAGGGTGGGTTCCCCCATTTTCCCTTCTTTCTACCTTTTTCTCCCCCCCTCTTCTCTTTAAACTTCAGTGGGTGATGAGGCAGAGAGGGAGGTGGGAGGGGAAAGGGGAGCCATAAATTCAGAGACCTGTGTAGCTGTTCTCTGAGCAGCCAGGAAGCCTCTGATGTCTCGAGAGCACTTTCATTAACATTTAAATTAAGGGTTTGTTTTCCAGGCTGTTTTATAGGCTGGGACCTTTCATGGCCTGTCACATGCGGCACCCACCCTCTTCCCCAAGCAAGTGTGTAATTGTAGCCACTGCTCTGTCCTAACTCTGGGTTGTGGCCGGAGGTTCAAAGGGAGTTCTTGAGGATGAAGCTGTGGCGGTGGTACAAGCTGTGACAGTCAGGCCAGGGCTGTTATTCCTCAGATGAAGGTGCTCACAGGACTCCAGCACCTCTCCCCTGACCTGTACTTTTCTTTGCCCTTGAAGGAACATATTTCAACCTGAGTCTAGCCTCTTCCACTCTTGGTCCCCTTGGGCCATGGGCAGGTGGGCAGGAGGCCTCTGTGCCTTTGGACCTGGGAGCAGGGTTTGTGAGATGTGGCTCTCCCTGCCTATCTCTTCCTCCTTTCATCTTTTGAGCATCTTGATACTTTTACACACAGGTTACCGTCTGCAAAGAATTTACAGTGTGATCCTTAAAAGCACCTGCTTGCACAGCTAGATAGCTGTATGTCCTCCTCTCCCAGTCACCAGCTCATGTGTCTGTGCTGGAGAAAGCTTACTGAGGTCATTGAGGGAACTGTTCTTACAGATCTAGGAACTCAGGGCAAGGGTTTCTCACCTTTAAGGGATGGCATTTGTATTGTATCTTCCTCTCACCGAACTATTGGGCAGTGTAAGGGATGCTTTGGAAAGACATCCCTGTGTGTCTTCCCTTGCCCTCAGTCTGCTGCTCTTCCTCTGTAAGTAGCAAGAATGTGCATTCTATGCCCAGGGCACACAGCCTCCCCCACTGCTGGTCTCAGCTGGGTTTCTTCTTTGGACAGGAATGAGAAAGACACTGGACTTTCTCTGTTGAGAAGCTGTGGATTTTCTTTCTCTTGGAGCTCTGACTTCACTGTGAGTCGATACACATTTCTCCCTATCTCACTAAGTAACTCAAATCGTCCATGACTTATCTGTCAAGTGGGAGATAACTGAATGTCACCTATGCTTGTCCCAGGTAGTCTTGCCAGCAGGTGGACACCTTCATGCCCTGGGGTCCTGCCCAGAGGGAGGGAGGTGCTGGGCAGACCCCTCTGCAGGTGGTGCCCAGCTCAGATTGCAGGCTGGTGCTCAGCTCTTGCCTAGTGGTGATTAATCTAGGGCTCAGCCAGCAGAGGCTCAGGCAGGGCAGCTTTGGTCCCTCACTGTGAAGACCTTTGGCTTAGAGACACAAGTGATCTCTGTAGCTTGCTTCGGCTTGGGGTTTGATCTGTCAAGGCTAAAGAGTAACCTGATGGTGGAGCGGAAGTTTCTAGCCCTGCCTGACTTATGGCACTGACCCATTCCAGTGGCCCTGTCATGATAATGCTCATATATTTAAGACGATTTCTCCACCTGTTAGCTGTAACACTCAGATCAGTCAAAATAGGGATCTTCATGAAAGATGCTTTTAGTTTCTTGAGCCAATAGAGCTTACTCTCATAAGTGGACTGGGGACTGGGAATGGGTAAAAAAGGTAACAGTGGGGCTATGGCTGGCTCAGGAGCAGACTATGTCTGGGAAGGGTCATATTGGGGTGTCCTTCTGCAGTGAGGTGGTCCTCGGGCCGTTTCAGGCAGACTTTAGTATTTCACTTTAGATGCCTTGGCTTCCCTGTGTTCCATTTCATTTCACACTTCTTTTTCTAAGGGGGCCTCTACTTGCTCTTGTCATCTCTGCTACCTTTGCTGAGTGCCAGTCCCTGTGCCTTCCCGCCGACTATCCATGGAGCCAGTCATCTGCCAGGGAGCCCTTCTCTAAGGTCAGAACAGGCTCCATTTGGTCGTGAGCTTAGGGCCCAAGAGTAGGAATTCTACTGATATAATAATTTCCTGCATTTGTGAATCTCAGTAGGTTTTAGGATTATGTTGTTCCATTTGGCAGTTGTGACTTGAGGCCCAAAGCTTGAGACATTCTTCTCATACCCTGAAGGAGAGTGGGCCTCCACGTATTTATCAGTACCAAATGGTAATGGGAGCTGCCTGTAAAGATGCAGTGACTTACACAGGTTTGTATTGGTTCTGAATTTTTCTGCACTGACTAGAATTTCTATGCAAGATGACAAAAAAGAATGTATTTATGCACCATAAAAAGTCAGTTTATTTGGCTCTTCCTCCAGGCCCTTTCTGTAAAGGGGCTGGTGCCAGCTGACCTTGCACCTCTCTACTAATTTTTTGAAGAGAAATTTATCTCTGAAAATTTCAGATTATGACCTTTTGGGAAGGGGGGGTTCTCCTTCCTGTCTTGTGTAAAAAAAAAAACAAAACAAAATGAATGCTTATTGCTACAGCAGAGGTCTCTCTGCCTCTGGAGGGCTCTGTTAAAGGAGACTATTCAATATTCTTGCATCTTTCCCCTTTAACTAACTTACTAGCTAACTAATTAGTTAATGAATTAATTTGTGGTGCATATGTAGGGGTAATAGGACAACTTGTGAAAGTTGGTTCTGTCCTTCTAACATACAGGTCCTGGGGATGGAATTGAATTATTAGACTTGGTGGCAAGCCCCCTTATCCACTGAGCCATCTTGCCAGGTCACCCTTACCTCATTTCTAAGCTGTTTCTTGCTCCTTTTTGCAGCGAGGACATTTTCTGTTAGTGTATGACCTGGTTTGTGACTCTCCTTAGTGAAGCCCATCTGAGGTGCTGACAAGGGCAGGGGGAATGGGAGGGGAGGAGGAAAGGCCAAAAGTCGCTGGCCCAGGAAATTGCTTTCTGTGTATTCCCTTTTTCATAGTTTTCAGTACAAATAAAAAATATGAATGATGTTCGAGGAGCCTGGTAAAGATCCATGTGGGTGTGCCAACATCAAAACAACCAGCAGTGTCATTGCAGGAGAGAATCTCAGGTAATGAGAAAGAATTAAACATCTCAGGGCTGTAGCCAGCAAGAAGACCCAGTGGGTAAAGGTGCTGGCCATCCAGCCTGCTGTCCTGAGGTCACCCCTAGAACCCACATAGCAGAGAAAACTGACTTCTGTATGTTGTCCTCTGACCTCCATGTTCGTGCTGTGGCACACACAAGATTAAAATGTTTAAAATAGTCACAGGGCTGAAGATACGGCTCAGTTGGTTTGGACCTGTATTTGATCTTAAAAACATGTGTTAAGAGAAAGGGAGGGGAAAGGGAGAGAGGGAGGCCGGGGGAAGGAAGGAGCAGAGATGTATGGTAGCTCATTCTTGGAACACCAACAGGGAGGAGGAAGAGCAGGCCAGACACTTGGGCTCACTGACTGGCTAGCTAGCTTGGCCTAGTTGGTGAACTTCAGGCTATTGAGAAACCATGTCTCAAACAACTAGATGGCGACTGAAGAATGAACGCTCAAGAGTTCATAATGATAATAAACCATAATGATGGTTTCTTTAATGAGTCAGGGTCTTTCTATTTATTTCTGACTGTCCTGGAGCTAGCTATGTAGACCAGGCTGCCTCAGACTCACAGAGATCCTCCAGCCTCTGCTTCCCAAATGTTGGGTTAAAGGTGTGTGCCATCATGCCTGGTTAAATATACTCACTTTAAATGTATAGCTCCCTGAACTTTTTACACATTTTTAGAATTGTGCATCGTATTTCAGTTTCAGAAAATTGTTATCCCCCTCCCCAAGAGCCTTTCTTTGTTCCTGGGACGTGTGTGTGTGTGTGTGTGTGTGTGTGTGTGTGTGTGTGNGAGAGAGAGAGAGAGAGAGAGAGAGAGAGAGAGAGAGAGAGAGAGAGAGAGCACTCTGTAGGTGTGAGCGCTCACGCATGCGTGCATGAAGGTTGGCAGCCAGTGCTGGGAGTCCTCCTTTATTGCGTTTCACCTGGTTGGGAATCAGAGCAGTTTTGACAAGCAGGCCCTCGGGATCTACCTGTCTCACCTGTCTCAATCCTCCTGGTATTGTGGATACACATGTGTCACAGTGCCTGGAGTTTGCACAACACAGTTCCTCATGTTTGTTTAGAAAATACTTTATTCAGTGAGTTCTTTTCTCAGTCTCCATTTGGACCCTTTTATGGAGAAAAAAAAAGAAATAGAAATAAAGAACTATAAACTCAGAACCATTTTTCTCTGTCATGTGATCCTCTGAGATCCTTCTGATCTTCTAGAAGTGTGGAATGTTGCTTTGCTGGGGTCACATGTCTCATGTCATGTACGAAGCCTAAGAGAAGAGCTGGTTTTTAACCTCTCAAGACATCACAGCAGTGTTAAGGGGCGTGTGTATCCATAGCTCTGTGGCCTGCTGTATATACACTGTAAATGTTACCAGAAGCTGGAGTAGTCCGAAAGCAGCTGAGAACAGTCAGTTGTCTTGTTGAAGATGTGCTTCATGGATGCTGTGGAGTTTGAAGTGGGACTAATCTGGTGCCCCTGTTTACATCACAGTGTGGGCAAAGGCATAGAAAAGGATGAGGAAGCTCAAAAGTAGGTCTGGGGTCCAGGTTGGGCAAGGTTGACTCCCTGGGGGGAATTTGAGGGCCAAGTTGGGAGTAGCTTGAAGGGATGATTTGACTTTAGCCTGAGGGAAAACAAGGCGCTTGAGACGGTTCTGAGTGGATTGAAGTGGTGGGGTGCAGAGGCTGAGGGGTCTGCACACAGCACTGAGGCTTGCTGCTAGGATGCAGTCCAGAGTCGGTCCCCTCTGCAGAGTGGAAGGGAGAGGCTGGTGAAGACCTGAGAACCTGAGCGTGATGGGGCTCTGACCTGAGCAGACCCAGTTCCCGTGTCCAGGGCAGCCGGGTGGCAATGGCCAGAGATGGCTGGGAATGGTGGCCAGAAGCTCAGATGTAGGGTTGAAATGTGGAAGGCCTCAGCCTAAGGAGAAGCAGTAGACATAAGGCAATGGAGCTACACCAGAGGAGACCAGAGATAAACAGCAGACAAGGAACATGGAAAAGACACAAAGGAAGTAGGAGAGCTAAGAGCTGGGAAAGGGAGCGCCCCGGCACAGGGCAGGGCAGGGCTTTCTGTGCAACTCCTGTACGCCAGCTGCCAGCCCGGCTTGTTGGGTGGACACCATAATGGTCAAATGCAGGGCCTCCATAGTGATGTGTGGGGTGGGATGTGTGTGTGTGTGTGTGTGTGTGTGTGTGTGTTTTCCCATGTTTTGTTGTTCATATGTCATTGAGTTCAGCATTCACTTTCCTAACTGCAGAAAGTTTGCTTTCAAGTTCCCACTGGCTCTTGTTCTGGTCTCAGCTGTCTGCCCTTATTTGTTTTTCCCTTGAGGAGTGCTGTTCTGCACAGTAAAAGAATACATTGTAAATAAAAGTAGATACAGAAAAGCAGCAGATACATGTAAGTCATCATCCAGTCAGAGATCCAGAAGAAGGCGATGAGGGAAGCCCGGGTTTAGCAGGCAGCTGGAACTCCTGATTGGGAACGCACTGGGTGGAGTGATGCAACTCTTGGGTGAGGCTTTCAAGTAAAAGAACAAATAGCAGAGCAGAAACAAACATCAGATGCTCAGACATCAGCAGTGATAGAAGGGGGATGCCTCATAGAGGCAGCCAGCTGAAGTTTTCTGTTGAGACTTTGCTTCCTAGGGTTGAACTTCTGGCTTCTAGTCCCACTGCAGGCATTTTTATGTCATGAGATGAACAGTAGCAACCACTTTTTTTTTTTTTTTTTTTTGAACTGTTTCTCAAAGATACACGATTTTTACTCTTATTTTGTTTGCTTGTTTTGTTTTGTTTTGTTTTGCTGTTTCCTCTCTGTCACAGAGTTGGTCGGGTCAAGGCATCCCCAGACAAGGATTGAGACAAGCATGCTTTGGTCTGAAATGCAGGAGAGAGGGCAACCTCACTTTTAGAGTCAGAGTCAGTTTCTCAGTGGCTCAAAAAGTGCTGTTTATTAATGCAGTGTACATTCTGGGTTGATGAGATTTCCCGTCAGTCTAAAGAGTCAGGTCTGAGTTGGAGCTGGCGTGAGGGATGGGTGAGGCTCAGACTCCACGTTATTCTGGCATCCAGTGCAGAAAGAGAGGCTGGTTTAGGGCCCAAGAAAGAGCCAGGGACCACATTGGCATTTGGAAAGATTTGGCATGGGAGCCACAGGGCTGCCTAGGTCCTGGGCTTACTGGCCAACTGTGTCTCTTAGGAAACCTTTTCTTTAAAGAGAATTGAATAAGAACTTTCTAGTCCTCTTTGGATCCCCTTGGGTAGTAATTCCACAGGGCTTGTCACTTGTGTTTGAAGCTGGTGCTGAGGAGGGCGGAATGTAGAGAAGTGAGGGGGTGGAGATGGGAGGCAAGAGGGAATCAGAGAGAAATTTTATTGAGGGAGTTTGCTGGGTTTATGGGAGGGAATCTCTCCCCTCCTCCCCATTCGGATTTGAAAGGGCCGGTGCATCTTTGATTAGGTGCAGGTCAAAAGAATTTACACATTGTGACCTTAATAACTAGAGGTGATTGGCAGGCGGGCTATGGGGAGGGGGTGGCGGGCCCCTTTCATCTCACTTAGCACAGAGGAGAGACAATGGACCAGCCGATTTTCCTTGTTGTCCCTTGTTTGAAAAGGTCTGGTGTCTCTACTAGGTACCTGTGACATGGGGGTCTTGATTGGGGTCTCATAAAGGCCCCTGTCAGTGTGTCCAAAGGCCAAGAGTACAAAAGCAAGCTGTGGGTGGGGGTCTCAGCTGACCACTGAAGAAGGGAGGGGAGGGCCCGGGAAGCAGTGGAGGGAGAAGCGACCCCGATGGGAGCCCTTAGAGAGGGAGGGGAGGGGGGCAAAGAAGGGCCATTTTTGTCCCTAACTCATCAAGCACATCTGCAGAATTGTCCAAGCTACTGCCTCCCAGTTTCAAAAGAAAAAAAAAAAATGATCGTTTGATAAACCGTCCTGATTCACCACTTTCTCACAAGAGTGGGAGACCCAGTCCTGACCTCTGTATGATTTCACGTCAGGACAGGGCTTTCTTGCCCCGCCTCCAAATTGCTAGAGAAACTTTGAAATATATCCTGTGGCTTTCTCTCTCTTTTTTTTCCCCCAACCTTCAATTTCCCACCCTCTCCACCCCACTGGCCTCTGTTCTCTCCCTGGGCACTCCAGAGTCTAGGCAAGTAATTAGTCCCCTCTTTCTGGGGCACAATGAAGCCAGGGTGTTTTGTCAGGCCCCTTCTCACCGCTCACAGTGCTAGGGGCCTGTGGGAAGTACCAGGTGGCATGTGCAGTGTGTTCCAGGCCTGTGCAATCACTGGGGGATAGAGTGAGGGGTTCAGGGAGTGGTGTGCACAGCACATCCATTAATGGTCTGCACACAATGCTTGCATTTTTCCCAGGTAGAGGCATCTTCTGTGAAAGGCCGCTTTCTGAACTCGGAGCCCAGGTGGGAGCCCTTGGCACTACAGCTATTTCCCACCCTGCGCTTAGTCACTTGGAGCTAACATGGGAGACCAACAGGCTGCGTCTCAAGAGAGCCTGATCTTTGTATCCAATGTGTGCACCCCCTCTGCCCTGTCAGTTTTGTGTGTTCACGGAGTGTTGATTTTAATGCGGCCTGTGTAGGTCTGGGAGGCCAGGCTGGGGGGCCTCAAGCCTTTGTCTTGCAGTGCCTCTTCTTCTTGGAGGGTCTTCTACCCTAGAGGGCAGAGGCAGATTTGAGGGTCGCGTGGTATGCCAACTCTGGCTGGCAAAAGATTCCCCTATCTCTGTGTCTGTCACAGACCACTGCAGGGTGCCTAGAAAACAAGGGCCCCTTGGGGTGCTCCAAAGCACGCTTGCCGGGCACCTACCAGCCACTCCTTGAGATGGGTGGGGGCAGGCAATTCTACCCTGTAGGCTGCCAGCTTCAAGTGAGTTGAACTCTGCTGGTGACTGTGAGATCCCAGGAGGCAGGGCAGGGTCAGAAAGGCAGAGAGCAGGCAGGATGGTGGGGAAGAGCGCTGGTCAGCTGCAGGACCTTTGCAGTGGTTAGGCAGGGGCAGTAGGTGTAGGCAGGAAAGAGGCAGAGCGGCAGGAGTGCTCCTGGAAGTCACAACACTTATCTCCTCCAGGCACAGAGCTCCGATGCAGAGGGAAGCATGGTGGGGGGATGGGTATCAGGAGCTCAGATGGCAGGCTCTGTACCTTGCTGGGAGAGAAGTTACAAATGCAGGAGGTAAGGGTACATACAGCACTTTAGGAAGGCCTGAGCCCAGTTATAGCTGAGCTGCTCTGCCTCTACGTGGTAAAGCTTCTGAGAACCCAGGCCTCAGGGGGTGGGGGGGACCTACCCTCCTGGCTAACGGGGTTGTAGCCCTAGGCCTGAGGCCTTGTTCTGAAGCATGTGGTTTTCAGAACTGGGCTATGTCTTCACTGTTCATAGGGATCAGAAGGCAGAGATGAGGTGGCCCTGGGAAGGCATCCTGCCAGGGTCCGAACACAGTGGCTCCTCTGTGCTGCTGTTGGCACCCTTCATACTGTCTTGGGCACTGATGCCAGTCACTCTGCCAGGCCTGTTGAGGGAATAGAGCTAGACCTCCAGGCTTTTGGGGGACCAAGTCCCAAAGGGGCCTACCAGGAAGAGGTTCGGGTCACTGTTTGGGGGGATATTTCTTTCACTGAGAAATAGGTGCCCTCAAAAGTGCTCAGTCCCTCTTATTCTTCTTTTTCATTAGTCTTCCCAAGGCCTGTCTCTCCCTTCCTTTCTTAGTCTTCCCAAGGCCTGTCTCTCCCTTCCTTTCTTCTGCTTTGCCGAAGCCTGGGAGCGAGAGAGCCACTGTATAGATGGTGTGCTGAGAAGTAACATTGTCAGGAATCCTTGTGTGGCTCCTGGCTGAGTGCCAAGGCTCAACTGTTACTCCCCATGGGGTGTATTCCCTGCCAGGGTCTGCCTGAGAGGCACCCACACATCCAGCCAGTAAGTGCAAAGGTGGTGGAAGACAGAGTCGTGAGCAGAGGAGCAAGCTGGACAGATCCACGGAGACGTCCACCTGCAGAAAACAACCCTTTCGTTCTCGTTGGAGGGCAGGGCATTTCCTTATCAAGCTTCACAAGTAGAATGTGCAGCGGGCCTCTCTGGGGATCCCTTGAACTGATGTTTTCCTTTTAAAAGTATAATTATAGCCAGGGTGAAGGGCCGAGGCAGGAATTGCCCTTGGGTTTAAAGCAGAGTTTGGATCGAGGTAGAGGTGAAGGGGGTTGGTCTCCTAGAAGGTGCTTGCTTAGTGGTTCAACTCCAGGACAACAGAAAGAGAGGAGCTGGGCTGTGGTATGGTGCTTAGGAGGCAGAGGCAGGTGGATGTCTGTGAGTTAGAGGCCAGCCTGGTCTATAGAATGGATTCTAGAACAGCCAGGGCTACACAGAGAAACAATAACAACAAAACCAAACCAAAAAAAANGAGGCAGGTGGATGTCTGTGAGTTAGAGGCCAGCCTGGTCTATAGAATGGATTCTAGAACAGCCAGGGCTACACAGAGAAACAATAACAACAAAACCAAACAAAAAAAAAAAAAAAAAAAAAAAAAAAGGAAGGAAAGAAAGAAAGAAAAAGAAAAAAGAAAAAAAGAAAGAGAAGAAGGGAGGGAGGGAGTGGGGGGAGCTCTGTGGGTGGGTTCTTCACACCTGCAACCAAAGCTAAAGAATCTGGTACCAGAGGAACAACGATAATCACAACAGTTGTCTTCCTAGGAGATTTTATATTTGAATTGTAAGGGGAAGAGTGTTAGGATTGAAGCATGGCGTTGCATGTGTCTAGCAAGCGGTCCGCTACTGAGCTGTACCCATGTTTACACGAGGCCATGATGACTTCTGTATTGAGGACCAAATGGTGGTATAAAGATGCAGTATGGCAGTCTGACAAAGCACAAGATCTTCTGCCTATGACTGAGAGAAGGAGTGGGCTGAGGGTCCCTGCCTGCGTGTGTAGAAACCTCCATCCTGGCAGCAGCAACCTGAGCTGTCCATGGAAGATGATCTGACTCAGATCATCGGCGATGACACTGCAGCTGTCATAGACTCCTGTCTGAAGTGCATTGAGTTCCCAGAAACCTGTTCTAGGTCAAAGGAGTGACTAGTGAAGTTCTGCAAATTATTCTGCTTCTCTGGTGTTCGGTGTTCTCAGGAAGTATGAGAGAAGGGGCTGCTGATAGAGGACGTGTACTCAGAAGCAGTGACACACCGTCTCAAGCCTTTCTCTTGTTGCTGTGACCTCAGAGGCCCAGAGATTCTTCCTCACCCAAATGGCTTTTATTTGTATTACAAGTATACTTAATGTCCCTGAGCTGTCAGCCGCTGGAGTGCATGAGAGTCCTTACTAGTGGGTAAAGGGGCTCATACCTGAGGGAGTTTGCCATTGGTTTCCTGTGTATGTGGGCTTCCAGAGCTCCTGAGGGGACTGGAAAGCTGGCTCAGTGTTTGAGAGCACTTGCTGCTCTTGTAGAGCACCTGTTTCAATCCCCAGTGCCCACCTGGTGGCTCACAACTACCTCTAACTCCAGTTCCAGGGAATCCAGTGTCCTCTTTTGAACTCAGGGCACAGATGGTACACACACATACATGCAGTCAAAACACATAAACATTTTTTAAAAGCTCATTTCATCTTTCACTTTCCTCATCCTCCCATGATGAAGTAAAGGTATGCTCTGTGTTGGTTCTACATCCCCAGAGCCATGGAGAAGAGAAGGTTTAGAGGAAGCGTCTGGCACCTCAGGAAACGAGCTGGGTGCTAGGTAGTCAGCACCAGCATTGTGTTTTGCGACACATCCTTCTCCCATCTCTGCCTGGTAGGTAGCCTGTGGATTCATGAAGAACCTAAACTCCTCAAGTGTTTCACACAGGGCTCTCGGGGTGTTAGGTAGGCGATGAGAAGTTAGCTTTCCCCTGAAACTTTAGACTTGAGTTTGCTCAAGCTGGCAGCCAGTGGTAATCTTGGGCTATATAGAAATGGAAGCCTGAAATGAGGTGGGCCAACCAGCTAGGAATTCAGGTGTCTGTACCCCACTAAACAGTCTGCTAGCTTGTGCCATTTCATTCTTCTGTCAAGTTGTTATCCCACCCCATGTGGCTTAGTGGGAAAGAGAAAACTTCTGATCAGACGGTCTTTTTGACAGCCTCCTTTTGTTTTTACAAAGAAACAAAACAAACAAAACCCCCATAGCTTTGTAACTGTTTCAGAAATGAGGGAAAGGCTCTGCTGTGTCTTAGGTTCAAGGATTGGTGTGATGAGCAGGTTGAGCCAGACTAGAGCTGGGTGGGATGGCACACAGCAGTGTGGTTCCCCTGAGGAGAGCCCTTCCCTCATTCTAAGGAGGCTGTCACTCAGGAAGGCATGGCATGAGGACCCTGGCACATGCTGGAGAGGAGAGAGCAAAGGCAGAAATAATAGGCAAACAGGGAAGCCAAGGTCTCCATTGGAATCTCTTTTGTAGGAGTCCTTGCCCAGGCTAGGGGTGGGGCTCACAGGAGACAGGACTCCACCCCACAGTGAGCTCTGGCCAGTGGGGTTGAGTGCTCAGTGTAGAAAGCCATGCATAGCAGTGTTGTGTATGTGGAGACCTGAGTTCATCTCAGGGTTTCGTGGTGGGGTCCCACCACTTAGAAGCTGAAGCAGGCAGATCTCTGTGAGTTTGAAGCCAGCCTGGTCTGTATAGTGAGAGGCAGGGCTTTGTAGAGAGACCCTGTCTCAAAAACTTAAAATAAAATAAAAACAAAGCAAAAGGTAGAGAATTGTTCCTGCACTCCAGAGAACTCCAGCCTGAGGACTCCGATCATCAACCTCCAACACTGATGCTCAGCCCCTGGTCCCTGTCGGCGTGCCCGTTACATCTCTGTAGAGATTTGTAGTGGATCCACACTGAGCCCCAAGAAGCACTTTGCCCCTGCCTGCCAGAAGATAGAGACCTTCCCTCTTGGCTTCTTGGGACTCTACTCAGGCTCCACTGCCTGCCTCTGCTCCTAGTGCTGGCGTTAAAAGGATTATATTTGGGTGGATTACATACCTGGCTACAGTTTTCTTTTATTATTTTTCAAACCAACAAAAATACAGACCAATTTTTAAAATTTTGATTATTTTTGGGCTTTTTGTTTGTTTGTTTTCTGGGACTGAGGTTTCTCTGTGTAGCCTTAGCTGGCTTGGAACTTGCTCTATAGAACTTGCTCAAACTCACAGAGACCAGCTTGCTTCTGCCTCCTGAGAGCTGTGATTAAAAGGATTTGTCACCACTGTCTGGCTCCTAACCAAATCTTAAAACCCTGAAACCTTTCATTCTCCTCCCCTTTCCTGTCTTTCTTTGCTGGGTAATACAGTGCTTTCCCTAGCCCCCTTGGGCTGTGTGCTGAACAAAGTGAGAAACCCAGGAGCGGAGGAGGCTGGGGCCAGATGGGCTGGTCCTGGCCCCTCCCAGGCCTGCTGCAGCCACTGGAGGTCTGGGCCACAGCCCAAGCAAGCAAAAGCGGGTTGACCAGCAACAAGCCCCAGCTTTGTTCCACGTGCGTGTTCTGAAGCACTGGATCTCATCTGAAAGTCTCCTGTGCCTCCTGCCTGGCTGGCACCTGCTGGCACCAGGGCCTGGTTTTGTAGCCAGCAAGTTAGTGGTAGGGAATGTAGGGTGGGCTACAGCTAGGTGGCTGTGGTCAGCTTGAGGGGACTCAAATTTCGACTTGTCTCTTAAGGCCCTGTTTGGCTCAGGATCCCCTAAGGCTTTGGCCAGGCTCAATTGGTCCTATCTGTCACTGCAGTGGCAGTGACTTTCTAAGTGGCCTGTAAAAAGGGACAAGCTCTCACTTTTAACTCCAGCTCCTGGTGCTTCAGGAGGTAAACAAATATAGGTTCTCATTACTAGACCACTTCCTTGATCAGAAATCCCAAGTGACCCGTGTTGCCTAGTCAGTGTCGACAGTGTGAGAATAACTAGCACACCAGGAGCAGCAGTGGTGGTGCACAACTTTAATCCCAACACTTGGGAAGCAGAGGTAGGTGGATCTCTGTGAGTTCAGGGCCAGTCTGGTCTATAGAGAGAGTTCCAGGGCAGCCAGGGCTACATGGAGAAACCCTGTCTTGAAATAGTAAAAACAAAGCAAAACAAAACAAAAAAAATGAAAACCATAATACAGCCAGTAAGGAAGCTGAGGCTTCTGTCTCAGCCTCTGACCTTTTGCACTCCTTGGCTTCAAACTAACTCTGGTGATCTGTTCTAATCTTCTGGCTCCTTCTCATTCTCCAGCTCGTTCTGACTTCACCTGCTCTGGCTTGTTCCTGTCTCCTTCCCCCCCCCCCGACCCCTCTCTCTGCACTGTTCTCTTAAGTAGCCTCCCGTTCTTCTCAGTTCTTGTGAGAGTTGGACGGGTCCTATTCTGTCAAATCTTTCTCTGATTTCGTCACTTTTTCTGCCACCCAATTAGACATCACTTTCAAACACAGGTGTTTGTGTGTCTACACACTAACTTTACCTTCATTGTTTTGGATTAAAGGTGTGTGCTGAAGGTTGAGCCATACCAAACTAGAAACAGCTTCTTTCAGTAAATAATGCAATATTGGGGTTTACAGTGGGATCAAATACCTTTCAATGCCCAAGCAAGTCACATACTGTTCCACCTTGTGTCCCCAGCCTTGCAACCCCTGTCCAACAGAGAGCTCTTTCCCTGTTCAGTCCTGGATTGAAGCAACTGTGGTAGCAGAGGTAGAATTTGGAGTCACAGAGGCCCCCTGGGTCTCCCTAGTTTTCAGCTCATAGGGGAGTCTCTTTGCAAAGCTCCTTGACTCTGTGGTGCTTCTGAAAACCCCATCATGACGTGAGCTCCAACGCCGAGTTGACTGGGAAAGCTAAGTGGCTAAGCTCTGACCATGCCGCTGCCTACACTGACCTCCTCAGCCCAGGCTGCCCAGCCCATGCCTGTTTGCTTCATGGTGCCGATGTGGTGCTAAGCACAAGGAGATTACTTGGAGCTCTGAGCCTGCCTGAAGCAGCCTGCGTAGGTACCCACGGACGCAGTGGATGGTAGCACCTTTCCTCCCTAGTGCAGGCCCCAGGCCCAGCTGCCCCCCAGCCCTGCTCCAGCTCTCCACGGGGCTCAATTGAGAGACCTCTTTTGTTTGGCTTGCACAGAGCAGCCGGGCTCTGACTGTTCTCACATGCCACAGTCTCCACACCATTCACTGGCAAGACTGAAAAGCCCTCAGCTAATTGCGTTGGGCTGAAAATTACCACTTGCCTGAGTTCCCCTGCTGCTGAGGACATTTGTGTCACTGCTGTATTTAGGGGGACAAAGGCCTCCTGTGGGGAGAGCCCAGGTACGAATGTGGGCCGTGGGGAGTAATTGCAATCTCTCCAGGTGAAAGCCCCTGTTAAACTTCAGTAAGTCAATTAGGCTGGGGGGGGGAGGGCAGAGACCCCACAATAAACTGTTCCCACCACCAATTAAAGAAAATCATTTTAGCTTTGAGGACAGAAACTGCTTATTAGAAATTTTGTATCCCCCCACGTCCCAGTCCCCTTTAGGGATGAAACAACAAACCGCCTTCCTCAATAGAAGCCTCTCTCCTCCTCCTCCTCATTGTGTGGCCTGAAAGCACTTTACCCTGGGAGGGCACAGGCAGGGACACAGGCCGACCAAAGGGGAGGAGGAGCCGGTTTAACACCTGGGCTGGTGCAAAATCACAACTGCTTGGTGACTTCGCCACAGAGACTCCTGCGGGCACAATGTGTCTATAGGGTGTGGGTGGAGTTTGCTCATGTGGGGGACCATGCCTGTGGACACCAGTGAACACCAAGTACTGCATGTGTGTGTGCAACAGTTCTCCTTACCAAGGGGAATGCTCAGGGCGTGTGTGTGTGTGTGTGTGTGTGTGTGTGTGTGTGTGTGCCCATACATGTGTCTTCTCAGTGAAGGGTGGTAAAGCCAGGACAACTCAGCGAGCGGTGCAGCGCTTTCCAGGGCTCTGACCAAGCCCATGTTTTCCTTCCTTCCAGGAGCCAAATAGCAGCACCAGGGAATTGAGCCACAGCATAGCTGTCCACCTCAGACAGTTGGCAATGGAGGGCTGAATGCCAGCAACCACCTAGTGGCTTTGGGCTGAAACAGTTCAGTGGGATTGAAGGGTAGACATGCTACTCTGTAGCATTGTTCCTGTGTTCTTTGGGTAGAAATGAAGTGAGAGAAGACTGAGCAGGTAAGAAAGTAGAGGTTTGGGCATGCTCTCTTGGCACCTGACTTGGCTGATACAATGTATGCCCAGGAAACTCTGGTTTGCAGAGTCAGGCCCGCCCCAATTGTTGAGAGGCACAGGTTGAAGAAGCTTGCAGGGAGGGAGGTTGACGTGTGAATCAGGAGACTAATTTAGTACGTCTGTCTGTCTGTATCTCCGATCACAGGTGAGTAAGGCTCACATCCGGCTGGCTCTATATCTTACTAGTTTTTACTGGGAGTTGATGGCACCGATGGTGGTCATGGCATTGAGTCGGTCCCTGCTCTTGTCCCCAGCGATTCCCTGTGATCCATGTGTATATGTGCACCTGCATGTGGCTACTTGCAGAGGCCACAGGTACTTCATTCTCTTAGAGTTAGAGTGATAGGTAGTTGTGAGCCCCCAGACATGGATGCTGGTAAGTGAACTCAGGTCTTCTGGAAGGGCAGTATGCACTCTTAACCACTGAGCTATCTCTTCTACCTCCCTTTCCCACTGCTTTTTAAGACAAGATTGATGGGTGTACTCCAGGCTGCCCCGGAATTCACTATATTGCCCAAAGCAGACCTCATACCCATGGTGATCCTCCTGTCTCAGCCTCTCAAATACTGGAATTATAGGTATGAGTTACAGTGTGTGTGTGTGTGTGTGTGTGTGTGTGTGTGTGTGTGTGTGTGGAGAGAGAGAGAGAGAGAGAGAGAGAGAGAGAGAGAGAGAGAGAATGTGAATGAGGATAGTTGAGTTTGTTCATGTATGGTTACCTTTCCCCTTGGTTTTGTATCTGAGTCAAGGGGAGATAAGTTGGAGCAGGGGAATCAATTGCTGGGGGAAATGTCACAAAAAAGATTGTAGTCACGTGGTTTCAGATATGTAAATGTGTGAGGGCACTGGATCCCCTGAAACTGGAGTTACAGACAGTTGTGAGCCACCATGTGGGTGCTGGGAATTAAATCCAGGTCCTCTAGAAGAGCAGTTCGTGCTCCTAACAGCTGAGCCATCTTTCCAGCCCCTGTATGTTTTTAAGCTTTTAATTAAAAAAATGGAAACCCCAGAAATGAATACAACTGACCATGGCCGTCTCCATTGTTCCATGTGTGGTTTCATTCCTGTCAAGGAATGTCAAGACTGTCTGGGAATGGCCTGGTTCTGTGGTGAGGACCTCAGGGGAGAGCAAACTCCCGAAACAGTCAGTCCTGGTACATGAAAAGGGGTCAGAGGAAGGTGGGCTGCCCAGGGCTTTGATCTGTGGACACTGTACTTCTATCCTTTAGCAAGGTTCTTGATAGCTGCCAGTGTGCAGACTTCGGAGTGGGAAAGGAGGTCCGTCTCTGCTTGCTCTTCTTGGGCCTGGGTGGGAGAGCCTCTTCTCTTCTCTCTGCTGTTGCAGGCTACCCTGTGCTGATGGCTTTATCTGCCCTTGTTGCAGACTGCATAGCAGAGGTGTCTGTTCTCAGGCACTTGTGGTGTGCTCAGTAGATGCCTGTCTAAGTACGTCGCTCATTTCTAGCTGGGACGTTCAGTCTGTTGAATATCCAGCAGCCACTGAGCGGAGAGAGGCTCTGTGTTAGTTAGGACAAACGGGTTATAAGTGGTGACTCCAAAGCAAACTCAAATTAATGTGAGTTTTATTTAAGATGTGCTCCAAGGCCGCAGACTTCAGAAGTGACTGGACCTGGAGGCCACAGTGCTGCCTGCCACTTGATCCTTCTGGGGCCTTTCTTTTGTCTTCTTGCATCTTTTTTTTTTTTTTTAAAGATTTATTTATTTATTATATGTAAGTACACTATAGCTGTCTTCAGACACTCTAGAAGAGGGAGTCAGATCTCGTTACGGATGGTCGTGAGCCACCATGTGTTTGTGGGCTTTGAACTCAGGACCTTAGGAAGAGCAGTCGGGTGCTCTTACCTGCTGAGCCATCTCACCAGCCCATCTTCTTGCATCTTGATTCCTTTCTTTTTCCAAACTGACTAGCTTATTCCATAAGGCCCCCAAGAACTCTTCAGTCTGGCAACTCATTGCTTATGTCGCAGAGAATGACAGAGAAACTGGCTCATAGAGCTTGGTCCAGTTCATTACCCCTTGATCATCTAACTAGGCAGGAGGAAGTGTCATATCAAATCATGGCAGGTCACTCAGGACTAACACTTTTGAAGAGAGAACTCAAGGTGGCAGAACAATACTGTGGGCTATGTTGTTTGTGTAAGGATCAAATTAGCCTTTGACATCTTTTTGCAGTGTATCTATGGGAAGGCTGCCTGAGTTTAGACTTTGGCTCCCAGCTCTCAAAACAAATCTGGAAGGAACAAGTCACATTCCTTAAACCCCCATTCTCTCTTCATTACTAGTTTAGTAGTGAATAGAGATTTCTTCCCCTGTATGCCATTGATGGGGAACTCAGAAAAACCTGTCATCTTCCTAGTGTGACATGCACAGGGAATTTGGCTGTAGAGACATGATTTTTGAATATAAAAGAAAGAAAGAAAGAAAGAAAGAAAGAAAGAAAGAAAGAAAGAAAGAAAGAAAGAAAGAAAGAAAGAAAGAAAGAATTGTGGCCTAGTACAACTTAGGGCTGGGGCAGAGACAAGAATCAAGCCCTGGCATGGCACAGGCCTAGGTTGGCCAGGCCTCCTCCTTAGAGGCCAAAAGAAGGTAACTGGAAGGCTACAGGACTTGGAACTAGATGCCGAGGAGAACCCTCGATCTTCAGAAGAGGCAGAGCAGAGGGCCCTGCTTCCCCTCCTTAGGGCTCGTCACGGGGCAGAAGCCCTGGGGAGGAGCATGGTTCCAGATCCAGGCCTGCGGTCTGGGAACAAGGAAGTCCCTTGGAACTTTACTCTCCTGAACATTCGTGTGACGTAGTTTGACCCAATGGAGCTCCTCTCCTCTCCTCAGCCTCATGATTTTCTCCTGGTTTCAGGAGTAGAAGTCACAATTGGTTTGGACAGTGGAGGGACTCAGCACACAGGATTTGACATGTACATCTTGGTTGGATTTGTACACCAAGATTTGCATTTGACAAACATGTACTTTTCTTTTTTCTTTTCTTTTCTTTTTTTTTAAACATGTACTTTTCTACAAATAGAACACACTCTGGCAAAGAACAGTTCCCCAACAATAAGCACTCTTCTACAGACGAGCAGTCCTAAAGATGAGTACCCCAGCAAACATGCACTTGTCTACCGATGACATTGTTGTTTACTGATAAACAGTTCCCTATACATGGAGCATTCTTTTACAAGCAGAGTTCTCGTGTGTGTGTGAGTGTGTGTGTGTGTGTGTGTGTATGTATATATGTGCGTGCACACAAATGTGTATATATTTTTTTCATGAACCTTATTTCTATAGCTCTGCTGGATATAATTTATAATGCATGGCAGGCTCTTCAGTCCTGTCAGCCAACATGATACATGCCAAAATATACATAATCCTTAAGGGTAATAGGGGAAGGGGTTGTACAATGATCACTCCAAGTTAAAAAGTATAGGGTTTTTGAGACAAGCCTGACACACACACACACACATGAGAGAGAGAGGAGGGGGGAAACAGACACACACACACATTGGGGGGGGTGGTAAACAGACACACATATGTTGGGGGGGTGATAGAAAGAATAGGACTTCATGTCCCCTTTTATTCCATCTTTTAAAAAGTTTAAATTTATTCTCTTACAACATCATACACATATACACTATACTTTGGTCATACACGTACTTAATCCCCTTGTGCTATTCCATCTAGAGCCTCCCGTGTGCCCCTCCCTCCTTCGTACTCTCCTCTTTTTCTTTTCTAGAGACAGCCTTCTCAACCTGTAGCCCTAGCTGGCCTAGGAACTGCTCTGTAGACGAAGCTGACCTTGAGCTCACAGAGCCTCACGTGCCTCTGCTTCCAGAATGTGGAGAGTAAAGGCGAGTCTCCCACTAGCTCTTCTTATCACCTAAGTCCAGACGTGTGTGCGCAACCTACCTGCGGCCACACCTTTCAAAGAAAGATGACTCCCCTTCCCCACAGCCGTCAACTGCCTGTAGTTCTCAGCTAAGAGTGACACCTCAGGGCCCCCACTCATGTCCATGACAGGATTACTAACTGGTTTGATCTTGTTTAGGTAGCTGCAGCTGCTTAGTTCATGAGTGCAATTGCTGTGCCATGTCTAAAGGATAGCACTTGACAGAGTTTCTCTTAATCTTCTGACCCTCAGGTTTGTTTGCCCCTCTTCTTTAGTGTTGAGTCTGCCTTATGGGGGTGGGGCCTCACTGAGGGCTGAACACTCAGTGGTCACTTACTCTCGGCTCTCGACCCCTGCCTGCTACAGAAAGGAGCTTCTCTGACCAAGACCGAGAACAGCACTAACCTACGAGGTTAGTCATGAATATTTGGGTTTTTGTGTTTTTTTTTTTCTTTTTGTTTTTGTTTTTAGGGTTTTTTTGTTTGTTTGTTTGTTTGTTTGTTTTGTTTTTCGAGACAGGGTTTCTCTGTATAGCCCTGGCTGTCCTGGAATTCACTTTGTAGACCAGGCTGGCCTCGAACTCAGAAATCCGCGCCTGCCTCTTCCTCCCAAGTACTGGGATTAAAGGCGTGCGCCACCACGCCCAGCCAAGTCATAAATATTTGGAAAGCAGTCATCTCTGGTCTCACGCTTGTGCAGCAGGTGCTTGTAACCACTGAACAGACTTTCCCTTCAGCCCTCACCTCCTGTTTTCCAGTGTGTGACGAGGGTGTGTTTGTGGGGAGATCAAAGACTGTGTTGTCACCCTCAGGAAGGCTGTCACCTTCTTTGAGTCAGAGTCGGATTGGCCTGGACTTCACTGATTAGGCCGGCTGGCCTGGGAGTCCCAGGGTTCTCCTGTCCCTGGCTCTCACGTGCTGTGATCGCGAGTGCATATCACTGCTCCCAGCTTTTTGTAAGGTGCTGGGGATCAAACTCGGGTCCTTATGCTTATAAAGCATGTACTTTACTGATGGAGCCACCGCTCCATCCCCTGAAGAAACTTCTTGTGACTCTTTCTGGAGAGAGTGTGTAGTTATGAAAGAGGTCGGGGAGAACAGTGTCATAGCAGCTCGGGGAACCTGAGGGCTTTGTCCTGCAGACCCGACTAGGATGTCAGGGAATGGAGAAAGCACAGACACATGACAGGAAAGCTGGAATCAGCTGGGCTGTGCTCACTGTGCTGGAGCTGTCACCTAAGCAGCTGCACAGAAGGAACCTCACACACTGTACAGTGAGGAGGAGGACTGAGGCTGTGAGTGTCCAAGAGGAGGACAGGCTGTGCTTGATGCCATCTGTACACTGTCAGCTCACAGGAAACAGAGGCGAGCGCCCCAGTTCCAGTGGGCATCGTTAACTACACATTATACACTGTTAACTACACACGTTATACACTGTTAACTACACATGTTATACACTGTTAACTATACATGGGGCTTTACCCTCTCCTTACACATCAGCTTGGGGCTTCCTTCACTTCCCACACGCACAGACATCTCTTCTCAAGCTTCCACCACTCCCAGTGCCAGCCACAGTCCAGTCCAGCATTGAACTGTGGCCTGTGGTTCGTGTGAGATCCAGAACCACATTTAGTGTAATGTTTTACCAATAACCATCTTTCAGGCAATTTCAAGTGAATGCTTTTCTTATCATCTTTCTCATAATTCCCTCGGTTTGATTTTTTTTTTGTAGATTTTTTTTAACTTTAAAATTGTGTGTTTGTATGTGCGCTTGTGTGTGTCTGTGAGTGTGTGTGTGTCTATGTGTGTATCTGTACATTAGAGTGCAGATGCCCTTGAAAGCCAACAGAGAACATTGGATTCTCTCTTTTTTTCAAGTTTGCTTTGTGTAGTCTTATCTGTCCTAGAACTAGCTCTATAGAGTAGGCTGACTTCAAACTCACAGAGATCCTCCTACCTCTGCCTCCCAAATGCTGGGATTAAAGGCATGCACCAGCACTATCTGGCTTTCGGATTCTCTAGGGCTGGAGTTATGGGCTGCTCTGAGCTGGGACTTGTCCTCTGGAGGAGCAGCAAGCCCTCGTAACTATAGAGCCATTTCGACATTTTCTGTTCAGAAACATGACCCATTTCATTGCTTATTTGACTCTTTGGTGTCCTTTCATAACCTTTTACATTGGACCTCTTCTGGGTTCTGTTCTTGTTGTTTCCTGTTGGTTTGTTAGGTTGTTCTTAGGTATTCCATAGTTTTTTATACTTTTGGTGATGTGTATTTAGTAACATGTCCCATTGGTTATAATAACAACTAACATTTGTGGGTCCTTCTGTGTTATGTAGTGCCACATACTTACCCCAGGGAATCCATGCAACAAGCCTATGACTTCATTTCACAGATGAAGAAACCAGTTTGTTTGTTTGCCTCTCACTGTTATCAAGGACTAGCTCAGCTGTGGTCACCCCGTAAAGAGAGAGGTTCATTGTGATTGAGATTCCGGGAGCTCCAGAAGTGGTTGAGGCCATGTCTGATGATGGCCTGCATGCTAGCCACGTTCTGAGGTGGTGCATGAAGCTCACAGCAAGAGCCCAGAACTGAGTCCCTCTCTGTCTCTGTCTCTGTATCTGTCTCTGTCTCTGTCTCTGTCTCTCTCTCATGTCCCTCCTCCTCTCCTTCCCTTTCTCCCTCTCCTCTTCCTGTTCTTCCTCCCCCCACCCCCCGGTCTGGTGATATGAAGCCTCCAGTATTCCATCATGGGGGTTCTACACTGATGACTTAATCCTAGTCTTTTTTCAAAGGTCCCACCTCTCAACACTCTATTTTGGTTAAGTTTCTATTCTCTTAATACCTCACAGGGGAATGTAAATTTCAACACACGGTCCCTCTGTGAGACAGTCAAACCATGCCTAGGATTGGTTTTCTAAGAGGTTAAATACATCCAAGATCATCAGGAAATGAGGTGGCTACTTTATTTAGCCCTGACCTTCTAGACACCATCCTGCACTGACTTGAAAGGCTAGAGAGACGTGTATCAGTGTGAGCCTGACTTCACAGTTATTCCAGACCTCTGTAGCAGTGGGCGGCAGGAGTCAGCCTCCTGCTAGCCAGGACCAGGCACAGAGAAGAGGCTGATGGAACCACTCTATACATGACCTGTTTTGTTTTGTTTTTGAGGCTATATATCCCTACCTGGTCTGGGATTTGCTATGTAGACCAGGCTGACCACAAACTCAGAGATTTATCTGCCTCTCCCTACCAAGTTCTGGGATTAAAAGTATGCACGATCAAGCCCATCTCTCTAGGGCTTTCTTGTCTGACTTTGGTATTGGTCAGTCCTGATGCTTCAGCTAAGGTGCATGGACGCGGCTGTTGACTGACAGATGATGTCCACCTGTTCTCAGCCATGAAGCTGGGACAAGAGCATCGAGGTGTTTGTTACTGAGGTAGAGCCTCACCATGTAGCTCTGGCTGTCCTGGAACTCACTACTTAGACCAGACTGGCTTTGAACTCAGATATTAGCTTGCCTCTGCTTCCCAAGTGTTGAGATTAAAGGTGTGAGCCATGGCAACACTTGTTAAAGACTATCTGAAATAATAAAACATGGGAAGACTTGCTTATTACTGCATGCTGGGCACAGTCTCCTGAGCACCGTAGCATGCGCGTTCTCTCTCACCACTGCTTTTTACATCCTTGAGTAATGCATTTGCACCCTGTTTTCTCTCACACATACGCATCTACCTGTACTCTTCGGAATATTGTGTTTAACTCACATTTTTGGTCTTGACCCCCTTGAAGGCAAAGTGTGTTCTTTTCTGATTAACCAACCATCCATGGAGTTGGCTAAATCTCTTCTTTAAAAAATTCTTGTTGTTGTTGTTATTATTATTATTATTATTATTATGTGTGTGTGTTTAAGTATGCAAATGTCATTTGTGTGTGTGTGTGTGTGTGTGTGTGTGTGTGTGTGTGTGTAGAGGTCAGAAGACAACTTTGAGGAGTTCTTCCCCCACTATGTTAGGTAGGATCTCTATGATTCCTTCTGTTCTGTGTACTTCCCCCTGGCCGGCCTGTGAGCATCCTGTGATTCTCCTGTCTCCACCTCGCCATAGGAATGCTGGGATTAGAGATGTGGGTCACTGCATCCAGAGTTTCAGCTGGTTCCAGGGGTGGAACTCAGGTTGTCAGGCATGCACAGCCATTTTGCTAGCCCAAATTGGCTGAACTTGTGAGTTTTCTGTCTTCATTCTCTTTTTGAAGTAGTTACTCCAGTTTCTGTATGAAACAACTTAAGATTATTTGCCTTAAACTTTACTCAAATGTCAGACAGTCCTTTTCGTTCTATTTCCTTTAGTTTGGTGAACAAAGTTGAGTTTTCTTCTTTGGTCGCTGCCCTCCCCCTCCTAGACATGCTACTCTGTAGGCTGGCTACTGTGATCCCAGTCTCCACCACAGGCTTGGCGAGAATCCAGCAATGGAGCTTCCCTAGCTGTAGGTGGACATGTGTGCTAAAAAGACAGCCCCCCTCCCCATTGACCTCTCCCAAACAATGTTTCTCTGTGTCTTTGTTGACCAGGCTTCTCTGTTGATTACAGCTCAGGCACCTCACTTTCACCTGTTGCCTGCCTCCATCTTTCCCCTTCTTGACTTGTGTTGACCTTCTGTGACCACCTCACTGGTCCTGTCCATGCAATGCTGTCACCACAGCTCCTGCTTTCCCTCCTGAGTGAGTTTGTGTGACCTCCGCACTGTATTCCTGCTTTGGGATTTATGCTGTAATGATGTCATGGTGGAGGTTAGCAGATGGCAGCAAAGCAATGAGACCTGACATGTTCTAATGACTCCCTCCTCCCCACCCTTACTGGCCAAGCCAGTGGAGGGGCAGGGGTTTCCTTGAAGTATTTAAGGAGGGGGCCAAGGGAAATCAGGGGTGGGGCCCAGGTGCCTATGAGGCCTGTGACCTTTGCTGCTATAATATCAGTGTTTCACAAGCAGGGCGGTTCAGGAGCCCACTTGCAGCCCATCAAAAATTGATTTAATTGCAATTTTTCCTCCAATTAGGAGCACTGGAGCCTGACTAATTGGAGTAATAGAGAGTAATAAGGCTCAGATAAAAAGCCTTCCTCGGCTTCCTTTGTATCTTGTGTCAGTGCCTGTCAGAGGTCAGAGAGCTTGCATATTCTATTAGGCAGCCCGGCCTTCATTTGTACAAATTAGTTTACCCAACAGTAATTAAAATGCCAGTGCGGGTTGAAGAGAGCTGAATACACTTGATGGGCATGCTGGTGAATGATGTGACAGCTCTGCTGGCCCCCCTTGCCAAAGTGTGTCCGCCTGGCTCAGGCTGCTGGGGCCTCGTCCAGCCGGGCGGCTCTGGCCAGCCTCGGGCACAGCTGCTGAGCACAGCCACTTCTGCTGCCTGTCTGGGCTGGGCTTCTCCTCCTCCTCCATGTACAGTCGTTTGTGTGATGTTTGATTCATTCCCACCATCATTCCAGACTCTTTTGAGACTTCTCTAGACATTGTTCTACACGCTGGGAGCCAAAGCCAACTTAAAACATATCTCCCTCGCAAGTTTGTGGGGTCACATAATGGATTCTAGAATTAAGAGGCCAGTTCCAATACTGCTTCTTCTTGCTCAGCTGAGGAGGAAGCTACTCTTATTACCTCCCTGAGCTTCCTGATCTGTGGGAAATGCCTCAAACATACTTACTCATCACCTGACACATAGTAGGTACTCAGTAAGTTCCAGTTGCTTGGTATGCTGCTGCATGCTTGACATCATACACTTGGGAAGCTGAAGGAGGAGGGTTGAGAGTTCAAGGCTGATCTGGGCCACATACAAAGACCCTGTCTCTAAACAAATAGTAAATGACGGCCATTTCCTTGTGTCTGTGAGGGATTAGACCCAGTACCCATCCCCTAATCAATACCCAAATCTTCACATCTTCAAATCCCCTCCTAAAGAAATGCACAGAAGGCAGCAGGTAGTGTATACTTGCAATCCCAGCATGGAAGAGTCAGAAGCAGGGCACCACAGATTAATGCCACCCTGAGCTTCGTGGTGAGTTCCAAGTCAGCTCTCAAAACCAAACCAAAATAAAAGGGTTGGAAAGATGACTCCATGATTAAGAAGCACTCGCTGCTTTTGCAGGGGACCAACAGAGGACAGTTTTTAACTGTCTGTAACTCTAGCTCCTGAGTTGTCTTGGTAAGAGTTTCTATTGCTGTGAAGGGACACCGTGACCATGGCAACACTTATAAAGGACAACATTTCACTGGAGGTAGCTTACAGTTCAGAGGCTTGGTCAGTTATTGACATGGTGACAAGAAGCTTAACACACAGGCAGACATGGTGCTGGAGAGGTAGCTAAGAGTTCTGCATCTGGACCCACAGACAACAGGAAGAGAATGAGTCACACTAGGCTTGAGCCTCTGAGATGTCAAAGCCCGCCCCCAGTGACACAGTCCTCTAACAAGGCTGCATCTACTCCAACAAGGCCACACCTTCCAACAGTGCCAGTTCCTATGAGCTCGTGGGGCCATTTTCATTCAGACCTACAAAGGTTAATTATCCTTCTCATCATTTTTTCTGACTTTTCTTTCTATTCTTTGTCTTGCATATAGGATCCTTAACTTTCCTAGTATCTTTCTTGATTGGATACCTGTGTGTCCAATTTGTACCTATGGCCTCTGTGGTGTCAGGCTTGCCTAAGGTACGTAGTCAGTGGCAAGTTGAGGGTCTGGACAAGGGCTGAGAAAGGACAAGGAACTCTAGGCTAATTTCTGGCCAGGCTCTGTGGTTAGAAAGTACAGCTTATGGAGTCTGAGGGACTTGTTCCCCCACCCATGGACACCTGTCATATGCTGTTCAGGTCTGAGTCTTTGATGGTTTGGGACACACTCCTTTAAGAGGCAGAAGGACCACCTGCATGCTGGCTTTAAACTCTGGCCACTCTCATGACTATACTGAGCGCCCTTTGGCCCTGCACTAGGCTGGAGTACTTGTGGGGGTCTTTAAGAGGAGCCATGAGAGGGTGCACCTGCTTCATTTCACCGGTGAGAACGTGAACAGGCTTAGCATGGAAACCAGAAGGGTGAACACTCTGAAGCACACCAAGCACTGAGGTCAGCCTGACCCCAAGCCAGCAAGAGATCAGAGACGGCTGTGGTGCTTAGAGAACTGGGGGTGAAACTGCCAGGAGGCACAGCCCCACCCCACTGCCCTTTCAGAACGTCTATCTAGACAGTGCCAGGGAGGTGCTGAGCGATGGCGGCCCTTGATGGGGTTGACCAGGCTCACCGGCTTTTAGCATCTACCTTCAGATGTGGCTAGTCAGTGGCTTTTGCCACATTCTTCATAATGACCACAGGCACTGGGCAGAAGAAGGCAGGCACAAAGTGTGGCCACAGCAGTGGGGAGGAGTTCACGAAGCGTAGGACTGCATCTAGAGCCAGCTCGGCTCCTTGATGCCC
The DNA here is from genome assembly GCF_900095145.1 of Mus pahari. NCBI lineage: Eukaryota > Metazoa > Chordata > Mammalia > Rodentia > Muridae > Mus > Mus pahari. The sequence goes on along the minus strand of NC_034590.1, from coordinate 156,952,063 downwards.
AGGCATTCCCGTGGATCAGGCTTGCAGTCTGCAGTTCACATGACTTTATGTTATCAAACTCTTAGGCCCTGCTAAGTTCCAGAAAGACATTCTAGCTTCACAGCACCAGGCAAAGGGGAAAGAACAGCTTTGGGGGAGCTTTTATAGGTGTTCTGTCCAGGTCATTAAGGAGGAGAGGGGCCTTCTCAGTGGCAGATGGTCAGGGCCAGGGGTGGGTGGGAGGGTCAAGCAAAGGCCTGGAGTCCCTGGGAAGGGTCTGCATCCTCCCCCCACCCTGCCTGCTGGGAGGTCAGGGCTGCAGGAGTGGCAGGGATTCGCTTCCAGACTCCTCCCCCAGCTTTCTCTATTGATTTACCTTGAGGCTAATTTAGGCCTGTGGCCAAGAGGCCTTAGAGACTTCCATAGGAGATGCCTGTGTCTGCTGGTGCCCTTCACCTGGCCTCAACTCCTCAAAAGTCTGGAGAGCCCAATTGCCTGCTCCAATGATCTCCAAGTAGCTATTATGTTTCCAACCCCAGGTAATTGGCTTTACCAGTTATTAATGGATTACACTGAAGAGAAAACTGTAGGAGCGGGGATGCGAGGGGAGTACCTCCTGCCTCTGTAGCTTGGTTCTTCGGTGCTCTGTGGCTGCCTGGCACTGCCACTTATGGTAGAATTGCTGCTGGCAATAGATGAAGAGGAAATTGGGATGCTGTCATAGTCCTGGAGGAAGCTTTGGCTTGAGGCACGAGAGCCCCTGGGTGTCTTGTCTGGCCTTGTTCCAGTTTGGAGATGACAGGTGGGCACTAGTCTACAGTTTTGGTACTTAAACCAGCCAGTGCCTGCCCAGACATTTCCCTCATCAGCAACTGCTAGCTAACTCCTCACCAGCTGCACTGTCCAAGGCACTGCCTTCTTCAGATCCTTCTCTGTAGAACTCTGCCTCCCACTGACATACATGGTGGGTACAGGTGCTGGGCACTACATTGTGAGGTATCACTAGTGCATCCAGTGCAGGACATGTGGGGCCCTGGCCCAGCCCCTTTAATCTTACTGATTGACATTAGGCTTCTTAAGGATTCCCCTTCCACGTCTCCCAAATGATATGACGAAGGTCTGCTCTAGCTCAGATGTTCAAGCTCTCATCCCAGTATTGTGGCTCGGCCGACCCATCCTTCCCACAGTGCCCGAGCCTCCGCAGCATGAAACCACTCAGACTGCCCATGCTGACTATTTTGAGAGACTCTGGAAATCGTGTGTTCTTTCTCACCCGCTGTTGGCAGTGCCCATGGTACCCTTGGAGACTCTTCCCAACCATAGCTCACTCCTCAGCAGACCTGGCTACTTGGCCCTGCTCCCTGAAAGCTGCAACATACTTTTGGAGATGCGCTCGCTTTCCAGAGTTTGTACAAGTTTGTCAGTTTTGCAATTATTTGAGTTGAGGGTTGAGACAGGGTTTCTCTTTTATAGACCAGCCTGAGTTCTGGCTTCAAACTCAAGAGATCCACCTGCCTCTGCCTCCTGAGTGCTGGGATTAAAGGCGTGTCCTACCATGCCTGGTTTCCAAAACTCTTAAACCCTTCTGGAAAGTCTCTGTCTGATTGGGGTGTCACTGGTCAGTCCCTGTAGGATGCTCCTAGGGGAGGTCTTATAGCATTGAGCTCACAAGTCTCATGCAGGTACATTCTCATCAGCTCTGCCTTGGGCTCAGAGCTGCCCATGCTGCTGACCTTCTGTGGTCAGAGGTGACACGCCCAGGTCCAAAGAGCAGGCACATCATGCTTGAAGCTCCACGGCCTCTAGTCAGACAGCCTTAGGAGCTTGCACCCCTCTTCCCACCAAGTTGTCTTAGAGACTTCTGTGACACTTCCTCATTCTCTCCCAATGTTTCTTTTTCTGGCTTAACCCCATGATCCCTGGGCAAAGAGCCCAGCATTTCTAATGTGTAGCCATTTCCTCCACAAGTCCTGACAAGCCAGCTCTCACTCAGTTCTCCTTTTGTTTGGCAGCTCTTTTGTGACTGGAACAGCTTGTTGTGGGCACTTCTCACCTCTGAGAATCTGGGACCTCAACAGGTAAGAGATTCCTAAACCCACAGTGGCATTCAGTGGGGGCAGGCTAGGGCAGCTGTGAGACAAAGAAAGAGCTAGCTAGCCAGCCCCTGCCTCAGTTGGCCTGGTGGTACCAGAGGAGGTGGGAGAAATCCCACTGCCACCCACCAACAGCTGCAGTGCATTTCTTGGGGAGTTATTTGAAGTTAGCTTGAGGAGACCCTTGAAATCACCTGGAAAGGTGAGTATGCACATGGACAATTGATAGTAACGACTTGGATTTAATATATCTTCTCTGAGGAGTTCCTGGCTGTGTAATCTATCTTCAGAGGGGCATTTTTATACCATAAAAATTTTCAAAGGTGGCCTATAGAACCCATAAAATAATTGTGTAGGATGATTAAAATGCAAGCAGGTTTTCTTCACGGTTCTCCAGTCAGCAAGCTTAACGCATTCTCTGATTGTCTGCTAGTCTGTTTTAGTTTGTTATTTTTTTCAACAAAAAAACTTTTATTTTGAAACAACTGTATATTTGTAGGATGTTACAGAGAGAGAGGTCAGAGGGGTGCTTGTATAACATTTATGTAACATAGTTTCAGAAGCAGAGCGAGGTGGAATCCCAAGGGCCCTTTTCTGTACCTACCACCACCGTCATGATGGAGATTGGTCAGACACCCTTCCCAGCCGGACCTGCATCGTCTCTAATACCCACAAACACTTAGATGCTCTCTACCTTTAATTTTGTCTTTTTAAAGATATGATTTAGATGGAATCATATAGTTTGTTACCTTTAAGAGTAGCTTTGAGCCGGGCGTGGTGGCGCATGCCTTTAATCCCAGCACTCAGGAGGCAGAGGCAGGCAGATTTCTGAGTTCCAGGCCAGCCTGGTCTACAGAGTGAGTTCCAGGACAGCCAGGG
>NC_034590.1:156919689-156948547 GCF_900095145.1 Mus pahari | reverse complement strand
TTTTTTTTTTTTAAATTCAGCATATTGCAATGAAACCTATAGACATGTTATACATACATGTCAGTATCTCATTCCTTTTTATTAGTGAGTATAGTCCATAATAGTCCATAGATGCACCAAAGTTTATTTCTCCATTGGAGAATTCACCCACGAAGGGACATATGATTGTTATGACCATTTATGCATAGGTTTTAAAGTGAACATACACTTTCATTTCTCTGGGGCAAATGCCAAGGAAGACAATCGCTTAGACTTTTTTCACTTACCAAGCTTTTTTGTCTTTTTAAAGCCCATCTTTATTATTTTGCATCTCTACCAACAGGGTACCAGGTATCTGGTTTTCTTTACATCTTGAACAGTGCTTTGATATTGTCATTATTTTTTATTTTAGCTGTTCTAGTGTGATACTATGATTTTTAGTTTGTTTTTTTCTGATAGCTAATGATGCTGAACATATGTTCATATGCTCATCTGCCATCTGTGTGCCCTGTTTAGCAAAATGTCCATGTGATGCCCACATCCCTGGCCTATTACATCGTTTTTCTACTGTTGAGTTTGAGCTTTATATAGTCTAGAATTAGTCTTTTGTCAAATATGTGATTTACAAATATCTTCTAGACATTGTCTTTTGTGTCTTCTGTAGAACAAATTTTAAGAAAAATTTTCAGTATTTATGTGTTTTGCCTACATGTATTTGTCTGTGGGGGCCAGAAGGAAGTGTGGGGTCCCCTGTAACTGGAGTTACAGATGGCTGGGAGCTGACATGCAGATGCTGGGAGCTGACCTGGATTCTTTAGAAGAGCAGCCAGTGTTCTTGTTGAGCCATCTCTCCAGTCCTCAAACTTAAAATTTTGATCTAAACTACTGACTTTTCCTCTAATCAACTGTGCCACATCTCAAACTCTTGAGCTAGCCCTGGGCTTTGAGCATCACACTGTATGGCAGGAATAAGGCTGTTTCTTGCCTGTTTCTTCCATCCTTTTCCCTAGCCCTGTCTCCTCACGTCTTCTTCTGAAGCATATATGCCCACTGCCTCTCTTTCCAAGGGATTTCTCAACACAAGATACTTAATTGAGCATTTTGTACATTCTGATGGTAAATCTGAGAACAGGGATAGGATGCTCAGAGTCTTTTCAAACTGCACTGTCTCTCTGTTCAGCTCAGAGGACCAGAATACCCACTCTTTATTGAGGTCCATTTGTTTCCTGGATCTGTACGCCCAGACAGAAAGCAAGCAGAATCTCTCCTGTAGAACAGGCCTCCAGCTGTCTGGAAACCTTGTGCCTGCTCCTCCAGGGTCTTCTTTTCCCCAGGCCCACCATTTTATTCCTTAGCTGTTCTTCACAAATAGAGTTCATCAGTTAACGGTAGCTTTGGGCTCTAAGTAATGAAAATCTAATTCCAACAGCTCAAATAAGAATGGAATTATGATCGAAGATGCCCAAGAGCCCAGAGTTGGGTGGCTCCAGACCTGGAAGGGCCATCCTTACTCACCTTTCCCCTGCCACTGCAGTCATGGTGGCTTGGTGACAACAGTGCCACCAACTCATAAGACAACATTCAAAAGTAGAAGGAAGACCTATGTGTGCCTGGGACCACTTTACTGTGAAAGAGCCCTTCCCAGGAATGCTGAACGGACTTCTCACATCCAATTGTCAAGACTATGTTCAGGGTCTCATCCTAAACCAAACCCTGGCAAGAGGCAAAGATGGAGCCATTGTGCTTTGCCTCTTTGGCTTGAGAGAAGAGCCAGCTTCCTCTAGCCATAACAGCACTGGCAGAGAGAGGCAGGTGTTGCAGAATCAGGGTTTGGTTAACAGGAAGGAACATGAGCGGTGGGTCAGTGGTGCCCTATGGAGTTGGCCTCATGCTGGCTCCAGGGTCATTTTTATCTTACAGTTTATGTCTCTCTGAGCACTGAGCAGTCCAAGTGTGGTTGGTTTCATGGGAGATGTGCTGTGGCCTCTCTCCCTTCAGATCTACTGCTTTTGTCAATGCAGTAAATGGTCACATCACCATTGTCGGCTGAGCTTGTACTTCTCAGGTTCCTGTGGTCTCACATCCTGGGGCTGTTGGCATCCTGCATGCTGTGGAATTTGTTCTCATGAATTCATTCCATACAACTGCTACCCATCCTCCCCTTGTGATTATGGCTGAGGCAAGAGGAGCCCTCTGTCAAAGGGCTGTGTGCTGGAAGCAGTAGGAACTTAGAAGCTCTGGTTGTGTGGTCCGACAGGATTCCACTCAAAACTGTATTGTCACTTACCAGCCTCATCTAGGACCTCTCTGAACTTTGCTTTCCACAGTGGGAACTGAAAAATGGGAATTCACTGTCCCCAACTCCAGAAGTAGTGACTGGATAACTGAAAAATGCCCCCCACTGCCTGACGCCTTTGCGTTTCCAAACCCTTGGAACCAAAGGGTTTGTGAGGATCTCACCTCTCAATTCCCAGAATACCTGTGGCCTCTGGCCAGTATAGAGGGAAGTGCCAGCCCCACAGCAAGGAGCGTCTTGCCAGGAGGGCTGTGGTCCAGGATGGGCATTTGTGCCAGCAGCTTCAGTCAGCCACACAGCTGAAGCTCATGACCATCATCACTGCCTGGGCCTGGCTCACAGACCGTGGTCTGGGTACACCACCATGGCCTAGCAACATCTCAACTGAATGATCTTCGAGCTGCCTGTGGCTGCCTTGGAGGCACTAGGGTCAGGATGGTGTTCTAAGGGGCATGGCCATTTTCATGAAATCTCTAGATGTCATCAACCCCAAACACAAATAAGAATGGACACAAGGGCTGGGCAGTGGTGGTGCACACCTTTAATCCCAGCACTTGGGAGGCAGAGGCAGGCTGGTCTACAGAGTGAGTTCCAGGACAGTCAGGGCTATACAGAGAAACCCTGTCTTGAAACCACACACACACACCAAAAAGAAAAAAAAAAAAAAAAAAAAAAAAAGAATGGGCACAAGGCAACTGAAGTCTCTAGTTGCCTTGGAACAAAATGAGTTATTGTCACTGTATTCTCTGCCAACTTCTGGGCTCTGCCTGTGACAGGGCCACCCTAGTATCACATGGCATTGCCTCTTCTCTAGCCCCAGACTGCCCTCATCACCCATAGGAGGAGCCAGACCTTGAGCAAACATCTGCCCTGTATCCAGAACTGTGCTCAGCTTGGAGAACTGAGCAGGCCAAGGGTGTGGAGATGCCCTGGTGGAGGAAACGGATGGCCAGAGCAGCTCTGAAGCTGTCTTGCCTAAAGAAGCCCAAAGCAGATAATAAAGCCGTGTAGAAAACAGGATTAAGGTAATGAACAGGCAGGACCAAGTTTGATCTTTCAATAACACCAAAGCCTGAGTGACAGGCAATCTGCGAGGTGGAGTGGTATTGCCGGCAGGACGCTGGCTGGGCGGAATGTGCCACTGCCTGGATGCTTTGCTTTTAACCTGTCACCGCCGAAACCTGAGCACAGTCTGAATTTCCTTTTATGTGTGTGCTGACTTGGGGTGTGGGAGCTCTCAGCATCTGAGCTACCCTTAGGTGATGGTGGGGGCTGGGACACCCAGGAAGTGCAGCTCTCCCACTGGACACCAGTTCTGTCCCCTTTAGAGCTGTTGCCACATTCATCTCTCAGGTACCCACAGTGGTAGCACTGCGGTCAGAGGGACTGCACAGCTCTTTCAGGGTACCCAGGAGCTGAGCAGGGAGGAGGGGCGAGGAAGGTGCTGGTCTGAGCTTGCCTGGTACTTTTCTGCCTTTTCCTCTATTGGAACAACACTATAAGTTAAGCCCAAGGAAAGGGGATTGTCAATGAGGAAGATGGGGCCTCTGCCTCACAGCACAGCTTCGAGGTGCACAGGCCCAGTATTCATTTTCAACTGCCCACAACTCCTAGTGACAGCTGACCACTGAGGTAGTCCTGTTAGGCTCTGAGCAACTGTGCTTAGAAAGCCATCCTATTCCTTAGCTTGTGTGTACTCTGCGTCCTCTTCGGCACTTCAGCAAAGCACTTGGCTAGTCCCCAGGGGTGCACACGGCTCTAGCTACCGGAGGGTGGAGAAGGTCTGAGTGGCCTGACATCACCTTCCACCACTGAGTCTGCTGTTGCTTTAGGAGTTGCATTTTCTACCAGGGGGCATGTGAGCTGGCTGCATTTAGCATTGGCCAATAAGAGCAGAGCACTCCAGGTCCCCTGTGGCTGGGGACAGGTAAGCTACTATGACTACAGACCTGAAGGTATCTCAGGGGGTCCAGCCCTTGGACATAAGCCATCCTGGGGACTTCGAGGTAGGGAAGCAGGTAGGGGGCTTTTGGTGACTTCACTGTTCAGAGGCATTGAGCTCTCCAGATAGTCCACCTTGCAGGTGCGTAGTCACATGTTGCTATACAAACCCTTTATCTCTGACCCCTGAGGCCGGGGCCACCACTGTTCTCTGTTATGCTTTTATTCTGCTGAAGCTACCAAATCTCTTCTCCACAGGGAACGGGCAGAGTGGGTTTCCCACCTGCCTAGGTTTTGCTCAGGGCAGCCCCATACTGGAACCAGTCTCTGTGTAAGGAAACCTTCCGGGTCAGCACTAGTACTGTCCCCTCATGAAGCTCTCCCTGACCTGTCCCCATGGCCTCTTCTACTGAGTACTGAGCTAACCAGGGCTACCTGGTCAACCAGGTATCTGGGAACGTGGCTTCAGCTCGTGCTGAGCACAGGATATGAACACAGGGCTAACGAAAGAATGGCAGGGTCACATGGATGGAGATAGAAACTAAGGTCAGCCCAGGCTGGTGTGCTAAGGACATCATGCATGCTCCATCCCACCCAGATGTGGCTTTGTCTGCCCAGGCCTTCCTCTCCCCCACCCTGTACAGGGGCCTGGCCTTCAGTCAGGGTGATTATGGGACTGCCCCTCTTGAAAGTACCTGCCTTCTCCTTTGAAAGTATTACTGACAGCTTTTTCATTCTCCCTTTTCTTTACTTCTTTAAGGAACCCTGTAATTTCTTATTCTTTCTCCCCCCTTGGTTTTGCTTTCTTGTCCCCTCTGTCCCCCTCAACTCTTTGAAATTGGCTCTCTGCCTGCTGACACCAAACTGATACTTTGCGTTTCACTTCTCCTTATCCCTTTATGGCAACAGATGTTGAAATTTTGTATCCTTTTATCTGCCCGGCTGTCCTTTCCTGTAATTATGTCGCCTTGTTAGCAGTACAAAGTGGGCTGCCTGGCTGCCTGGCCTTTGAGCCAGTGTGTCTGAACACGTGTGCTCTGGTGGGTGCCGGAGGGGATACATGCTCTCGCACACACATGCTCTCACACACACATGCTCACACACACATATGCTCACATACATACATGTGACAGATACCGTGTGCCTTCTCAGACTTGATGTGGCAGGGCCAAAAAACTTTAGCATCATCTCTTTATCCTATATCTCCACTGTTACATTTGGAGTCTGGGGCAAGTGCTCAGTGGGCTTGTCATCAAGCCTGACAACTTGAGTTTGATCCCCAGACCCTACATGGCAAGAGATAATTGAGTCCTTTAAATTGCCCCAACTTCTATAAGTGTACCGTGGCACCGCCAACCCTTTCTAAGTACCATTTGATTTTTTTTTTTTTTAATTTGGGACATAGTCCCTTGATTCTCTTACTCCCATTGAGGACCAGACCCTTAGGCACTCGTGAGGTACAGAGGCCCGCAAAGCACAAGTGAGGGCCTGAAGCTGGTCCTTGTGTCCACTGGGGCTGGCCAACTGCGGGACTGGACAGATGACATCTAAGGTACTGTATGTGTGAGAGAAAGGTGGGGAGGCCACCAGCAAGAGTGTGCAGTGGAGCGGGCAGGCCTGAATCCATGGCCTTGACTTCTGGTTACCAGGGCAGCCTGAGCTTTGCCTTACTCATCTGTACAGTGGTGTTAGGAGACCCCAGGCCCATGCTAAGGACTCCATGAGCCAGAGTCTATGAAGCACTCAATGCAGTGCCTCCCAGACACAGGGACTCAGCCACGCGAACTGCTGTAGAGGTGGCAGCTGTCTGCCACCTGAGCCTGCATAGCCATCTCCACTCCTCTCACGAGGCTACCAGGCTGCATTTCCAGCTTTCCTGACCAGGAAAGCTGGTGTGTTAACTTGAAAGTATTTTCTCTGTAGCTTTGGCTCCTTTATTCATAATCTGAGGGCTGATCTGAGACTACTACCCTGCCCCAAAGCCTCACGATACTCTATGGCAGGTAGGGCTGTGTATCCACAGGCCTGTGGTCTGGGTGTCAGAGACTGCGATGTGCACCCCCCCCCCGACACACACCCCAAGCCTCATCACCTCCATAATTGCCTTTCCTTCTCATTGCCTGTCACAGTCCCATCACTAACTAAAGAATCACTCATCCCTCTCACCCAAAATGCCAATTTTCCTCATAGAAAGTTGTTTTTCTCTGTTTGTGAGTATAAATTTAGACTTCTCGTCCTCATTGGACAGAATACTCACTGAAAAGAGGGATAGTATGTCCTTTATAGTACAGCTCACCTCTCTGTAATTTCTGTTAAAGCATGATAGTTTGCATATAGAAGGTGCTCGATTAATTGTTGAGGGAGGGAGAAAAGAGGGCCCATTACTTTCTTTAGTGATCCTGGGCCCGATGTAACCTTCAGGCCATTTGCCCTTGGAGAGAGGATGTCAGCTTGCCAGGCTTCAGGCTTTTTCCCCCCCAAAACCACTGTTCTGGTTCAGGGTAGCACATGCCAGATGAGGAGTCTGACTTCCAAAGAGAAGCGCAGCGTCCATGCACAGGCTCCAGGGAGCCCGGTCAGACGTCAGAATGTTACAAGTAGCTGAAAATGTGAGATCCACAAGTTCACGTCTTTGTGGCAGGGAGCCTCAGAGGGTTTCTAGTACAAGAGGCCCATGGTGAGTGTGTGGTTGGGGGGGGGGGGGGATGAGAGTGAAGCAGGGCTGCTGGGCAGTGGCCGTCCATGCCTCTAATCCTAGCAGAGGAAAGTGGGTCTCCGAGTTAGAAGCCAGTCTGGTCTACAGAGTGAGTACCAGGACAACCAGGGCTACACAGAGGACCGCCCCCCAAGAAAGTGAAACATGGCATGGTGTTTAGATTCTGCAGGGTCCAGACTTGGGGCCTGGCTTGTGGCCTCTGTCAGCTGGGCCACAGTGGTTAATAGCAGTACATTATTAAATTTCTCTTTCTCCTGGTCAGCAGGGTGAGCCAGGGCCAGGAGCCCTGCTTTCTGTTCTGAGAGACTCCTCAGGGATATGGTCCCATTTAGCTTGCTTCTTCCTGCCCAGGTAGGTACTAGAGCCTCACAGAGACAGCCACAGCGGCTGTGCCAGGGAACAGGGCTCCTTCTGCACGCATGCTTGGCCTGTGTCATTCATTCACCAGGGCCACCCCATCTGTCTTTACCTTTCCCTGGGTGGAGAGAGAATTGCTGAAGTCAGAATTGGGAGGCTGGGGTATGGAGGTCCCCAGCCCACAGCAGCTCCTAGAGACCTCGGCTTTGTCTACAAGAGCTGGAAGAGAAGGGGCTTTTCTGTCTGACTCTAGAGTGACAAGCCCAGTTTGTGCTCCTGTCTTGGCCTGGGGCTCTGAGCTGCAGCCCTGTTCCCACACAAGTTGTGGGACAGCCAAGGCTCTGCACATGCCGCCTCCCTTTGCTCCCTACAGTGAGAAGCTGAGTCGCATTCTTAACATTCTTTCCAGAGAAAAGGGGTGAAATGTCTGAATTTGGGGGTCACCACGTTATACAAATTGCAATCTAATCGTTTTTTACAAGAACACACTTGCAGTGAGAACAGCAGCGCAGGAGGGGACAGAGACAGGCTGGTGGGCTATTGTTGACCACAGCATTACAGCTTTTCTACGGAAATTGGGCCTGGGGTGGGAACCTGAAGGGCCTATGGTGCCATTTCTGTTTGTTTTCCCAAATCAAAGTCCCAGCAGGGCTCCCGTGGCACCGCTGGGCCACTATTAGAAGAGTCAGGCCATTTCCCAGAGCCTGGTGTGTCAGTTGATGCTCTGAACTTAACCTTGCAGTGCTTTACAACAGAGCCTTGAGGGTCCTGAGCCTCAAGGCCAAAGAAAGTGTATCTTTTTATTGGTGGTTTAAAGTGTGTGTGGCCACTTGAGAGTCCTAGAGAAAGGAAAGCAGACACTTCTCAGGCTAGGCCACGGGTCTCCCCCGGGGCCCCCTGGGCTGTGCTGTATTGGGGGCTTCTTGGGCAGTGGTCAGGATCCAGATTAGTGGTTCAATCTGGATGTGCCCCCTCTCGTTGCTAACCCCACTAGCAGTGGATGCCCAGGTCTCATTCTCTCAGAACCCAGCAACAGGGTGGGCAGATGGGGCTCCACCCTACCCCAAGTCTTTCATCTTCTATTTCAAACAAACATGAAATTACTTCCACAGATTAAAGGGGAGAGTTCCTCAATCATTCCTTACAGCCTTACTAATGGAGTGGGCAGGCCCACAGTCAGAAAAGGGAGAAGTGTGGAGCGCAGCAGCTCCCCCTAGTGTACACAAACCCAAGTGCACCCAGAGTCAGAGACTCCTCCCACGGCCATGGCCATGGTGGTTGGTGGTTGGTCTAGAAAGGCAGGGCCTCTCTGGGAGCAAGGCCCAGGGTCTCTATCAGACATTGACCTGTGGAGAAAATGTCTACCCCAGTCCCTGGAAGACAGCCTGGTTTTTTGTTTGTTTGTTTGTTTTGTTTTGTTTTAGTTGTGTGTTGTTTTTCAAGATAGGGTTTCTTTGTCTAAGAGCCCTGGCTTCCTGGAACTCATTTTGTAGCCCAGGCTAGCATCGAACTCACAGAGATCCACCTGCCTCTGCCCCTTGAGTGCTGGGATCAAAGATGTGTGCCACCACTGCCCTGCTACAAGCCTATCGTTATCTTCTCAGGCCAACACTGAGCCATTGCATACGTCAAGAATATCCCTGGGAAGGTGGCTGGGCACAGAGGTGCCAATCTGGGGTGTGACCATTCAGTGGACAGCAATAGTGAACCTTAGAAGCCTTCAGTGTTCACAGTGAAAGGCCACATAGGTAAAGAGAGTGTCCCAGCCTCCTGCGTCAATACTTTGCAAGATGGTGTCTTTTGGGGGGAGTAGGCTGGGTAAGAGTCTGAGTGACGGGGACAGCATGGAGCTCAAGTCTACGTTTAGACACGTGGCTGGCAGCCTCACCTGTTTCAAGCCCTTTGCTGACGACTGCTCAGGCTTGTTACCTGAGCATCCCTGTAATGTGTCTATGGCCTTGTTTCTCCCGTCATACCATGAAGGCTGAGGCATTGGGCCTAGAGGGTGCCTCTTCTCCAACGTTCCCCCCAGACATTCTGCAGAAGCTCAATACATCCACCCATCCCCTGGCCATAAGGATTAGCGGGTGCACTTGATGTTGAGGGGCAGTTGCTAGGGCCAAGAGGCCCCCCTACGTGGTTGCTAGGGGTCTGGCATGGGGTGAGAGGTCTGCCCACTGCCGCGGTCACGGAGGGAATTACACAGTCACAAAGAAATTGTTCTTCTCAGTAATCTGTTCTCGGCCACCGGGCGGGGTACGGGTGGGGGGAGCAGGCTGGAGCCCAGCAGGCTGGGGGCTGTGATCATAGAGGCGTGTTAGCACTGGGCTGGGGGCCAGAGACCGAGAACACCAGGGACCAGCACACTAAGCTGCTTTCTCAGCTATTTCTGTCCCTGGACACAAAGGTGTTTACTTGTTTTAACATTTCCTAGGACTCTCCTCTCTCCCTTTGTGTGGTCTTTATCCCCAATAAGGTTTGAGCCCGAGATTACAGGCAAGAATTAAGGCACTGGACTCAGACAGCTCAGAACTGCATGACCTGCCAGATCAAGGAGTATAAAGTAACCAAGTGTGTGCTTCTGAGGGGGGCGACCCCTTCAGCAAGGCCCATTCATTGCCCCAGAGGGAGCAGGCAGCCGGCATGCAGGTGTGATGGAGGACGGCTGCCACATTGCCCCACTGAGGCTTCGGCTGGGTCTGGGGGAGGGGTGGGCCATGGTGCTATTTGGAAGCCCAGTGGTTTGCCGCATCTTCCCTGAGCCCTCCTCTTCCGGGAGCACCCAGGTGCCAGCATGGCCCAGGTGGACACCTTTCACCAGCTGCCCTTTTTTCTTCCAGTGGGCAGCTGATCACACATCTGGGCAGTGACTTTCCCCCAGGGGCTGGGGTGCTAGATGTCATGTATGAGTCCCCCTCTACACTGCTGTCCTGTGGTTATGACACCTATGTTCGCTATTGGGACCTCCGCACAAGTACCCGGTGAGTGTGCTGGGGGAGAAGGGGAGACGCGCAGGAGCCTGGCATGGCTGCAGGCTCTTTTTAATCCTGAGTCAGCCCAGGGCACAGACTCCTCCGTGTCAGCAAGGCCATATCAAGGCCAGATTCCCTACCCTTCGGCAGCTCTGGTCACTGTGGCCAGGGAGACTGAAAAAACAGACATTTCTTAGAGCCTCTACAATGGGTCCTACATCAGGTCGTCTGCCAGGAAACAGATAAGGATGTGCTGCCTCAGTGGCCCAAAGCTCCCTTAGGTTTGGTTGAGTCAGGCTTCACATCACTTGAGCCCATTAGGGGTCCCTGAGCTGGGCTGGGCTGGAGGGCGTCCAAACCTATCTGTATCACTCTCTTCCTGGACAGGAAATGTGTCATGGAGTGGGAGGAGCCTCATGACAGTACCTTCTACTGCCTACAGACAGACGGCAACCACCTGCTGGCCACAGGCTCCTCCTACTATGGTCTCGTGCGGCTGTGGGACCGACGCCAGCGGGCTTGCCTGCATGTAAGTGTCCCGCCCAGTGTATGCCTCTGGGATGTCAAGACTCACTGTGGGTTGCATCTGAGAGCTGGTGGCGAGCCCAAGGGTGTACCTAAAGCGGGCTGCAGTCATTCTGTTTCGCTGGTCTGAACTCCTCCCAAGCAAGGTTCCCCTCACTCCTGTGTCTCCCTTGCAGGCCTTCTCGTTGACATCGACCCCACTCAGCAGCCCTGTGTACTGCCTGCGGTTCACCACCCGACATCTCTATGCCGCGCTGTCATATAACCTCCACGTCTTAGACTTTCAGAACCCATGACAGAGCAGCCCTGCCTAGGGGCTGGGCAAGTCAGCTACTCAGGGACCTCTCCTGCCTGGCAGGTGAGGTGATGCCTCACTCTTCTTCCCAGCCCTGCCGAGTGAGCTCCTGGGTCTGTGGCCACCATGCCCTGGCACCCGAAGCACCGAGTCCTGGACACTGGGCTGACTCTGACATGGGCCCTCCTGTGCTTAGGAGAATGTACCTGAACTTAGGTGTTTACAGCAGGGTCAGGCCTGCTCCCGAGCCCTTCCCAGCACTGCTGCAGCCTACAGAGTGAGGTGAGGGCTCTCACCATCCCAGACAGAAAGAGATGCAGTTGCTAGAACTTGTGCTGGTCCCAGCCACCTCCTCAGTCAGATGGTAACTTTGACCCACATCTTGGAGCTGGGCTCGTGCCTGAGGTACCGGTCTGCTTTGCTTTGAAACTAAGGAAGGACAAAGCAAGCCCATTAGCTTGGGGTTCTGGGCTAGCTGTGCCTCAGGCCTGCTGTGGGAAACATGCTACCATTGTAATTTTTATAAAAATAAAATTTAATTGTTGACAAATCTGGTTCTTCGGTGGTTAGGTCATTCTAAGCGGCTCCAGGAAGGCAGAATATCACATTTAAACTCAGAAATGTATGCAGGAAAGGAAAAACCATGACTCTGTGTCCCCAAGAACCTCCTCGGGGTGTAGACAAGGAACTGTCAGAGGGCTCTAGGGCTGCTGAGCTATGGTGACCTTTCGCCTCTGTCCCACCGTACACACACCTCTGACAGTACTGTAACCATGTTCTTTTAACCATGTGACTTACCGTTCTGTGCTGTTTCCAAGGTTGTTGAATGTTTAAACTTCCCCTTTGCCCACACCTGCCTCAGAGGGGTTTTTCCTGAGCCTCTTGTATAAAGCAAGCCAGCACACAGGAGCTCCAAGATGCCCAGCCTGTTCCCACTCTGCTCCCCTGTGAGCTGGAAGGTCCCCAGGATGGGAAGGTGGGGTGGGTTGTCACACCACCATCTTCCCTAAGAAGGCAGGGTATCCAGGGACTGGCAATACACAGGAGTAGAGAAAGGGGCAGTCAGTCGTCCTAGAGCAACTGCAAATGACTTTACTCAGGGACAAAGCCACAGGTGGAAGCAAGCTGTTCCCCAAGAACCAGTTCTGGGGACTCTGTAGTTCTTAGAAGAGAAGAGCTTCCCGCGCCATAAAAGCCATGCAGGAAGTCTCAGTTTCCTCTGCACTGGAGGTGCAAGGCTCAGAGCAGCTACTGTGTCTTACAGTCCCCGGCACTGCTGTGGGCCGTCTTTACCTTCTTTAACTCCTTCTGTAACTCTGACTCAGCTGCCATGACCTCTTTTGGCTTCTGATACTGTGGAGGGAACCAGGGAGAAAGCATAACTCAGTCACTAGCCTCTCCCTCCACACTCTCTCTGGCTCTCCAGTGATTCTCCTTGTACAGGAGGAAACCTAGGTGTGCCAGTCTGAAGGACTTCCTCAGCTCCTGTGGCTGGGGAGGGGCAGCCCCAAGGTGACAATTTAAGGCTTGTGATTACTACCACTGTCCCATGGTACTCTGCCCTACCCCACCCCCACCCTGTGAGCTTTGGGGTGTGGCTCTCTCTTGCTCTCCTCCCGCACCCCCCAGATGAATAGGAGATGTCGTTCTCTAACAAGCACACCAAGGGTTTGGGATGCTTGGATTCTGGAACGTGGGTGAGGGATGAGAAACCTCTTCCTGATGCCAAGTCTGGGCAAATCTTACAGAGATGATCAGGGTGCGGTTGGCGTGTGCAAAGCTCAGTGCAGAGTCCTCCAGAGGAAGCTGGTGTCTGTCTAAGTCAGGGATGGAGAACTTCTTGTAATATCTGTGGGGACACAAGAGGCTGCTGGGGAACCCACAAGGCGACCCCGACACTTGGGAGACACTAGGCCCTCCACAGCTCTCCCCTGTTTTCTGTTCAGCTCGAGAGGAAACAGGCAAAGCCACAGGTAAGGCCTGGTTGAGTCTAAGGTTCTAAAAGGACAGTAGTGGCCTCAGAGCCAACGGTGAGCAGAACCAGCGGCAGTTCTGAGGTTAGCCCAGGGGCCAGAGGGACTTCCCATGCAGGGCGGGAACTCCCAACTACACATAGAGCGTCCCGAGTCTCAGGGGGTCTTCTTAGAGGGAAAGCTCTGCGCACAAAGCCACCAACCTCCCCAGGGAGCCGAGCTGTGAAGCTAAAGTCCCTGGATCCCAGACCCTTTTCCTGCCCTCGGGACTCCAGCCCTCCATTATCACATAGAGTAAAACCAAAACCAACCAGAGCAGATCCCAGGCTTCCCTGGAGGAAATGCAGCCGAGCGAGTGGGTGAGGCGCTGCCGGCCTCCCTGGTCAGTGATGTAGGAGTCGGGGTGGGGTGGGATGGGGAGGCTGGAGATTTCTCCGCACATTTATTAGACCAGAGCCTAAGGAAAGGCCCTTCCTCTCAAACAGCCTCATTTGGCAGTCTCCTTGGTGGCTGTGTGGGCTGGGCACTGGCCAGGGGCTGCTGGAGCCTTCACCTGGACAAGGGGTCCCTTTTTGCAGAGGGAGAGGCTGTGTGGGCCAAGGAGGGAAATGCCTTAGGCAGGTACAACAGACTCAAGAGCTGGGCCGGGAGAGAATGGCTTTCAATACTTCAGAGGGTCCTGGCCCTTGTGGTGACAGCTACACTGAGTCCACTTCAAAAGCCCTGATGCCCCAAGGACTCAGAGAGTTGACATCAATGCAGCACTTGTGGCCTATCCTCCCTGCTCAAATCCCTCAGTTCAGAAGAGGCTGGGGGGGGGGGGCTCTTCCCAGGGTCCCCTCTCCCCACCAAGGTGCTGGGACCCAACGCAGGAAAAGAATGTTTACTTAAAGACTGACAGTTCAAAAGGAGCGGGGGCGGGGGATCCTAATGGTACTGCAAGTTGCTTCCCTTTCCAAAGCTCTGCCCCAGGGAAAGGTGATCCATCTGCCTGCAACAGGGTGGAATGCCTGCTTCATCCTCTTCCTAGCCAACAGGCTGAGCGAGGGCTTTTCCTGGGGCCCGGGTCTGGCCCGCAAAGGTGGCAGACGCTGATAATAGCAGGGGGTTAAAGGTTAAACAGCAGAGATTAGGTGAACACAAAGGCCGGTTAGGAAGTGTTAACATCTTCCTTGCAAATATACACAGAAAGCAGAACCAACAGAGAAGTGCCTCCCACCCCACCCCCAGGAGGGGCCAATGAAGGAGGAGCAGCCTAAGGTTTGTCCCCACCCCAAGTCCCCCCCCCCCAGGGCAACCTCAGGATCCCGGGGACCTTAAGGTGTGTGGTTTGCCCCTTTCCTTACAGCCAGTGCCAGCAGCGCGAACACTGGGTGAGGTTAAACAACCCCCTAAAGTGCAGTTAGGGTTCCCCCAAGCACAGCCAACACCCCCTGCCTCTCCCTCCCCCCCCCCCCAGTCCCCCACCCCCCCCCCCCGCACCTCACCTACTCAGAGTTTGCTGCGACAATAACTGAACTTGAATTGTCCCCAGTGCCTGGATGAGAGGAGCCCTCTGTGCTTCTGACACAGAGTGCCTTCTTGTCCTGCTTTGCTTGTCTCCCCTGCCCAATTCTCTGTGACCCCCTCACCCGTCCCTTCCCTTTGCAGGGCACACTGCAGCCCTACTTCCTGCCACTCCCAGAGTCACAATATACAAGCCCACACTCAAGAGAGTCTGAGTGTGTGCAAGTCATCTGACCACCGAGTCCTGCCTTCTAGTGCGGTCTCAGCCTCATCATACAGTGCAGTCAGCCGGGCTCTCTTCCGATCCTGTCCTTTGGCACCTTGACCATAGTACAGGGAGCACCACTCAGGTATCTGATATTGTCAAATTCCTCAAACAATCCTTGAGGTAGTAGAAGCACCGTTCTCCTAGGTGAGAAGCTGGCTACAGTCACATGGCGGAGGCTAGACTTAAGCCAGCATCTTCCTAGCTCAGCACACTCCATCTTCCCCTTACAGTTGCCAGCTTCCAGGCTGAGGTCTTCTTGAGACCAGATGGTACCGCACCACAACCACGTACCAACAGTTCCTTCCTTCCCCAGCCCATCCTATTGATACCGAGGCTGAGGACCACCACAGGACCCTGGAATCACTTCTTTAAACAAGTGGCTAACCTAACCACATTCTCCAGGGGCCAGGCAGATACCAGCAAGGCAACTGTGCAGCTTTGGCTGGAAACCACATGCTGGAATACTAAAATGAGGGCTCACAGCCAGGGGAAGGAAAGTGCCACCAAGGTGGGGTGTGCTGCAGATGCCCAGGTGCTCAGCAAGAAGGCCACACTCGGCTCTGCACAGGTCACGCGGTGCCGACTTCTTACATGCCTTTCCACATCTCTTCATACGCTGCATGACTGTTTTGAGTGATGGGATGACCAGGACAGAGATCTTAAAAGTATTCTGAGGCCAGGCGTGGTGGCGCACGCCTTTAATCCCAGCACTCAGGAGGCAGAGGCAGGCAGATTTCTGAGTTCGAGGTCAGCCTGGTCTACAGAGTGAGTTCCAGGACAGCCAGGACTACAACAGAGAAACCCTGTCTCGAAAAACAACAAACAAACAAACAAACAAAATATTCTGAAAAACTTAGACCCTGCACATATAAACACAGTTGCGTTCTGTTTGATGGTTGAGTACAGGTTCCCTTTGGCCGCCTCTCTGGCTTCCTATCCGATGGACCTGCAGGGGGCAGGGCTGAGCCTGGTTAGGGCTCAGAAACTCGTTTTCAAAGTGAGCACTAAGATACCCTTTCTCTTTGTGGGAAGCCCTCCTCCCAGGGTACCACTCCCATCCTACCTTACCTCCACCACCAACATCTCAGCATGTTCCCAGTCCCTGTCACTGGGTGCCACTGGGAGCTGGAATGCCCCACGGGCTACAGAGCCCCTGGCCAACAGCGCCACCTACGGTATCTACAGTATATGTGTGCAGGAGATGGGGCCCAGAGGATCTGCTCACAGATGAATTTTTTTGGTGAGCTAGCTAGCCTTTCTCGTAGCACTCGCTTGTAATCACATTTCTGCCTGATATCTGTATTCGACAGTGACCTCTGGGGGACAGAAAGGAGGCAGCAGCCAGCTCTACAAAGTGCTTAGCTGCAGATTCAAGCACTATCAGAAGCACTTTTGTTCCCAGTTTGGACCCAGGGCCTCTTCCGCCAGGGAATGCTTGCTGAAGCATGGAGTTTGTTTTCCTACAGGCAATTTCTCTGTTGTCTGAAATTGCTAAATTCCACTTTAGGCACTGACTCCTGTTAATGATGAGAACAATAACGGGAATAAACGGCCTTTTATCTTAGGACTTCAGCGCGCTTTATAAACGTAAACCCTTATTATTATGACTTTATATTTATAGACAAGGTCCACTACAGGGGCTGCTGGCTGTGTGTACAGCAATAATCCTGAAATTAATTCATTCATCTTTACCCTTTCCCTTGTCCCTTTAACCCTGCCAAAGTGACAGGGTGTGGGGTGCTAAGAGGAGGACAGGACCCAGGGCTGCACTAGAGGTGGGTGAGTCCTCCCCACCCCCTGCTTCCTTGTAGGCAGGCTCTTAGGGGAATGGAGACTACCTACCACACCACCTAAAGGGGGGGTGTGGTAAATGATACAGGGGCCCATGGGGCTAGGCTCTGTACCCAAGCATCAAGCTGGCCAGTTTGGCGGCTTGTGGATGAGAAGATAAAACAGAAACAAAATGAAGCTCCAGGCTGGAGTTGGCCACATCCTCTTTCCAGCTTAGGCTGAAACAGATTCATTTCGTGACTCTTCCACTGTGATGAGCCAGAGTGGCAGAAACAAAATGTGATCCCACCTCGGCCATCTCCTCTCAAACCTGACCATCCACTGCCTTCACTCAGCGGACCACAGAGAGGATCTGAAAGACCACTGCAGAGATTTCTGAGAGCCCAACATCCGCCCACTTTCTCTCTCAGTCTGGGGAGGGACGGAGGGACGGGGGTTTACTACTTCATTGTCTGAGACTTAAAGTCTCAAATTGCCACCAAGGCAGGCAGGTGTACCTTCCAGGACCTGACTCCCTGCCAATGCAGTGATGTCATCAAGCCAAGTTCACCAGACCAAGGACATAACAACCTTAGAGTAAAACTACCAGAGATCACAAGTAATGACTATGTGATTACTCCTCATTCGTTCAACAACAGTCTCGTGAGGCCCAGCATATGCCACATAGGAAATCAGACGCTGGCTGAGCTCTGCTGCCTCGATGGAGCCTCACAGTTAGCTGGTTACTCTGAGCACCCGCCTCCCAGATACGGAGCAGCCTGAGAGCTCACTTCAATCCACTCCACTCGCACACAGTAAATAGGCGCCCACCACCCTACTCACTTTTTGTTTGTTGTTCTAACAATGATGCAGCGCTCCTTCTGGGCCACAGACACACTATACACATCCTTTGGGTAGGGAAGATTTCGAATCCGCCACTGGAAACTTGTTTTGGTGTCCTTGCGCATGAAGATGGGCTATGGAAAGAAAATCAGCCCAGGTTAGCCTTGAACTCACTGTGTAGGAAGATGACCTTGACCGCACGGCTCTCCAGCCTCCACCTCCCCAGTGCTGGAATTACAGGCATGTGGTATGATGCCCAGCCTGTCAAGGACCATTCCCGGGGAAAAGGCTTGGCTCCTCCCCATCCCTAGACTCCTCCCAGAGTCAGATAGGAAGCTCCTCTGCTCTTCTCCATGGCCCCCCACCTGAAGCAGCTGCTGTGGCTGTGACATATCCTACGGATTTTCACACAAACCTAGAGTGGCTAGATGGGCATGGTGGATATAAGGTAAACAAATTATAGACCCTGCCCTTAGAGGTCAGGAGTCTCCTCCCAGTCCCCGTAAGACCCTGGACGAACAGACATACATTGGCATTACTTTCTTTGATGAGCTCGGATCCCAGGCTCCCAGCTCCTGAGGGCACTGGCTCTCCCACTTCAAGCTGCCACTGGCCCAAGGCTCCCAGGGCATTTTTCACACGCCACTTCCTCACTGCAGAGAGAAACGCAATGGATTAAAGCTTGCTGCTGCCAAAGCTGACAAGACGTTGGATAACTGGAACAGGAGAAGCCCAAGCTTTGGTCTCAATTCTGGGCCTTGTGGATCTGAGCCAGGAATCATTGCATGACTTGGGAAATCAAATGGGGCATTTCAGCAGCAAGTAACTTGCAAAGCCCGTTTCAAAGGCAGGCATCCAAGTGGACCAGGGATGAAGCTCCGAGAGCAACCATGGGGTGTGGCACCCAGAAGAAGGCAAAGAGGCGATGACGGCCATTTCTGGAAGCGGGACATCTGATCCCCAGATGGAAGTCTAGTTGTGCTTTGCTGATGTCTCTTGAGATACAGTCATACTGACAGCCAAGGCTGTTTTCAAATGATTTCTTGTGTCTTGGCCTCAGGTGTTTGGATTTCAGAGTTCACCCGCATACCTCCACACCAACACACCCTTGCACCCACACACCCACACACCAGCACATCCTCAAACCCGCACACCAACTTTTGGGTGCATTTTTTCTAGAATACCATGCAAAGAAAAAAAATGAATTGAGGAAAAGCCGTTTTTGCCTCATGATTCATAAAGTCCATATAAAGATATTCACTTATTTCAGGTACATCTGCCTTAAAACAACTACCAACAACAAAAACCCTGATAGCACCAAAGTTGTATTTAAATGCAATCTCGGGCTGGAGTGGAACGCACTGACATTTTTCCCAAGTACTAGGACTGACCTCTAGCATCGCAATCAACACATAGAGTCTTTGGCATGTACTGGATTCTGTAGATTTATTTACGTTTGTTTTATGTGCTTGGTCTGCATTTATATACTACGTTTTAAATGGACTCTAAGAGAATTGTTCTTAATAGAAACGTAAACAGGGAATAGATCCGACAACCGTGTTTCTTTACCAAGAACTGCACATCACCCTCAGGTCAGTAATAACTGCCTTGCTAACCTATGCCTCCCATCCCACCCCACGGTATTTGCATGTGATTACTGCTCTCGCTCTCTGGGCTTCACAAGTGTTTCCATGATCTCCCCAGATCCCTTCTTCATGACTCCAAATCCTCCCTCTGGCCGATCTGAATCTCCCTCTCCCTCCTTTCTCTCCTTCCTCTGGTTGGCAGACATCCCATCCTCTTTTCTCTTCTGCCCAGCCACCGGGTGATGAACTGTTTACACAAACTTGAGACAGGGGATTCTTGGTATACACATTTCAATGCTGTGCCCAGATTGAAATGAGACATGAGGGCAGAGAAATCGGTACTTATACACATTGCACAAAAATATCAGCCTACAATGGACTAATTATAAATTATAATTTAAGCTGGGCGTGGTGGTGCACGCCTTTAATCCCAGCACTCGGGAGGCAGAGGCAGGCGGATTTCTGAGTTTGAGGCCAGCCTGGTCTACAAAGTGAGTTCCAGGACAGCCAGGGCTACACAGAGAAACCCTGTCTCAAAAAACCAAAAATAAATAAATAAATAAACAAATAAATAAAGTATAATTTATAATTATAAATGTGGAGTTTTTTGTAAAATAATAATAGATCCTTACTTTATAACTTGATAATGCAGATTGATCTTCACTTTCTAGGTTTTATAAGTCAGATATTTGTGAAAGGGTTCTTTTGTTGATGATGCTGTTTTTAGCCCCAGCCCTACACCCCTTTAGGTTTGTTTTGTGATGAAAATCATTTGGTAGCCTAGGCTACTAAGGATCTTAGCATCATGGGTGCTGAGTTTACAGACCTGTGCTCCCAGGTCTAGTTTTTGTTGTTGTCTTTTAAACTAAGGCACATATTTTATGGAAGTCATAAATCCAGACGGGAGTCCTGTCAGCAGCACTGGGAATGAGCCCCACTGAGTGCTGTGTGGGTGGCTGCTGTGTCACCTGCCCAGTGGCAGAGGGGCTCTGCTGAGGAGTACCCTCCGCCCTCCACTCTCCTCCCTCCACCCTCAACCCTCCACCCTTCCCTTCCTGCTCTGTTAAGAAGCTGGGGGCTGTGGAGTTTGGGTGTCCTGCTGCAAGAGCTGAGCAGTCAGCACTGAATTCCTGCAGCCTCCTGTAGCCGTTCTAGGAGCTGCACAGCTCTGAAAGGCCTGGTGGGGGCCACAGCCGTTTCTGGGGTGGGGTAGCATTGGGCCTAGGGGCTTTTCATCAGCTGGGGCAATCCTGCACATGCTCACCACTGTGAGCACAAAAGCCGAACTCGGAAGCCTGATGTAAACTTAGAACTTTCCCTTGAATGTGGGCTTTTTTATAAGGTCCGCTGCACTCTGCACTGTGGTTTTATTACATCTCAGGGCCAAGATTCTCCCTAGAAACACATCTGCAAGCTTATAATGAAAATTAATAAGGAAGAGTAAAACTTGGAAATATGCTTTCTGGGCAACTTCTTACACCCGCGAATACTTCCTTAAGTGAATGGACTGTGACCAGGAGTATATGCAAACCTAGCCACGGTAATCCCTCAGTCTGCTGGAAGCCAGCCTCTGGGGTCTCTGTCACAGCTACAAACAAGTGACAGACGCCTCCTAGCAGCAGCTCACCATGACAAGATGATGACACCTACTCCCCACGAGAGCAAAGATCACCCTGGATCCTCAAGCCATGTATAAAATGCTCTGCAGCCTGGGGCGCAGCTTAGTGGTAGAGCCTGCGCCTAGCATGCATGAGGCCATGGGTTTGACCCTCAGCACTCAGAAGGAGAAGGCCAGGGAAGCCGGGCAGCTGCTCCATAGAGAAAAATGAGGCGGGAAAGTGCGTTCCCCCAAACACACCACCGACAGTAGTGTCAGGGGACAGCTCACAGGGCAGGACACAACCACCCAAGCATCACTTGGTGACTTTAAGATGGGGGTCTCACTATGTAACTCTGAACGTTCTAGAACTCACCGTGTAGACCAGGCAGGCTGTGAACTCACAGATTCGCCTGCCTCTGCCTCCCAAGTCCTGAGATCAAAGGTGTGCGGCACCACTGCTGCCTGGCCGAGACCACGCAGACTGGCCCTGTGTCACCCTGGCGACACTCAATGGCAGAGCACAGCCATCACCGGCCTAAGGAGGCAGTCACTTTGGACACAGCTAGTCTAACAGCTCTATTTTTATTTGTCTGTTCATTGAGAAGTAGGCATTTCTTCCTCACCTGCCCCCTTCCTTCACCTCTATTCTCCAGGGGTCTGGGCGGAATTACTGAGGAACAGTGAGATTCACTTACAAAAGTGACAGGTAAGCTCCAGGTCTACAGATCACAGTGCTGCACACACACACTTAGGGTGGTAGGATGGAGGTTATAGGCTATCCTGGGCTAGATAACAAAATCTTGTCTTAAAACAGACAAAGATAATTTGGGTCTTATTACCCCATGTCCAGAATTCAGTCGTCAATAAAGAGATAAACTACAATCTCCAAGCATTCTACGCAGAGGTGACGCAGAGGTGACATTCTGAACAGCTTCCTCAGGTGCTGCTTTGTCTTTTGTGGGTTTATGTTTTTGTTTTTTGGGACAGGGTCTCTATGTAGTCTTGGTTGTCCTAGAACATGCTATTTAGACAAAGCTAGCCTCAAATTCACAGAGATCCTCATCCTCCTGCCTCTGGGATGCTGGGACTAAAGGTGAGCCTCTCCATGCCCAGCTTCTATTTCTATATTTAAAGGCCAGGTTTGGTTATCTGAAGGGGCAATATGATGAATTTTTATATACCTGGGCTGGAAAAGCAAGATAATCATGGGCTCTGTTACACTCATTGCCCTGGAGACATCACCAGTGCCTTAGTCAGGGTTTCTATTCCTGCACAAACATCATGACCAAGAAGCAGTTTGGGAAGGAAAGGGTTTATTCGGCTTACACTTCCATACTGCTGTTCATCACCATGGAAGTCAGGACTGGAACTCAAGCAGGTCAGGAAGCAGGAGCTGATGCAGAGGCCATGGAGGGATGTTCTCTACTGGCTTGCTTCCTTTGGCTTGCTCAGCCTGCTCTCTTATAGAACCCAAGACTACCAGCCCAGAGATGGCACCACCCACAAGGGTACCTCCCCCCTTGATCACTAATTGAGAAAATGCCTTACAGCTGGATCTCTTGGAGGCATTTCCGCCAATTGAAGCTCCTTTCTCTGTGATAACTCCAGCTGTGTCAAGTTGACACAAAACTAGCCAGTACAACCACTACAGGCCCTAGAGGCAAGAATCACTGCAGGACTTCCCACCTGGTCCTCCTCTTTAAGGAAGGCCAACTCAGTCTTCCTCAGAAACGCGCTCTAAGAAGGGAAGAGCGCAGCCCGGCTGGCTCTCTTCTCTCTCTCCAATGCTACTTGGGCCATGCAGCTGGCTGTTCTTGGCTCTCACTTTTTGTAAAATGCCCTGGGGAATCACATCCATGTAAGAATGTTAACACTTAAAGTTTCCTTTCCAGTCTTTCAAGCTGCGAGATCTAATGAAAGATTCTGAACTCCTTACTTTTTCCGTGGTTCGGGCATGCGCACATGCACACACAGTCTTAGGCTTTCTGGTCCCGTCTTTGTTCCTGCACTCAAGGACAGCTCCTGCCGGCAGCAGAGGACTGCTCCACCTGCTGTCGTCCTGATTTGATTGTATGTTAAACCCAAACTGGTGTGTACAAGGCAGCTCCCGGGGATGCGGTCCTCTCTTCTGGACTGAGTCAGGGCCGGTCTTTGGAAAGGAGACTTCCAATGACCCTGTAAGGGTCTGGCTGCAGGATGGATGAAGGAGACAGTGCCTGGGGGCCTTTCCCAAGTCAGCAGGAAGCAGGCTGACGCCCCAGACTGCTGAAAGCAGCCCCATCTTTCAGGTGGGCTGGGAAGTGGACGTCCTAAAGGCCTCTTTCCCCAAAGCTTCAAGGTCTGGCCCACTTCCAAGACGGATAATTACATTCCCCTTTCCTAAATACTCCCTGCAGCTTAAACTGGATGCAGGATTCTTCTTTTCTGCCCTAAAACACTGCAACACTGCTCCGTGGCTATTAAACAGCTGCCTGGCCCATCCCTGAGGAGGCTGGGGGGATTCGAGTGGGTCATTTATAAAGGCGCTCAAGTGCCTGGGGATGAAAGTGCTCAATATCCTCCGAATGCGGCCTGCCCTGGTTAGGCTGGCGGTCAAATACCAAAGCAGATTAAGAGGTAATCCAAATGTAATCGCCTGGGGACGGTCTGCCCTTCAGCCACGGCCCCCTGGACACGCTGTGTTCTTCTGGGGGTTGGTTTGATGTTCCGATCATTGTTACAAGGCCCTTCAGCTCTTTCCTCTATGAATACATACAGCGATCATTGTGGGGGGTGGGAATGAACAGCCCCGAGAGGGTAGAAAAAAAGATGACACTAACATGCTTATTAACACCGGCTGGAGGAACTTCGTCCCAGACAGATGCACACCTACCGGCAAGGGCTCCTCTGTAAATTACTTTCTGAGCTTTTTTTCTAGTAGAAAACCTGTTTGACCAATTATCAAATTTGTATATTAGCTGGGGAAACAAATGGAAACCATTTCACTTACTGCCACAAAAACCATATCCATATTTTACTTCACAGTATGCGCAAGCACAGAGCTAGTTCCAGCCCCGAGATTATATTTATACATTAGTAACCAGGCATGGTGGCATGTGCCTGCAGTCCCGGCTACTTGGAAAAGGGTTAGGGTTAGGGTTAGGGACCACTTGAGCCCACGAGTTTAAGGCTAGCCTAGGTGATGCATAGAGATCCTATCTCAAAAACAAACAAACAAAGAAACAGACAAGAACTAATATTGGAGAGTATTTTGCAAGGTAGCTAGGTGGAGGCTAGGGGAGATAGAAAGTAACCGGGTCTCAGGGCTGGGCCTGCTGGCACACACTTTAACCTCAGCTCTAGGGGACTCTTTTGAAAAGGCTGGCCCTGCCCAGGATGCATAGGGAGCCTCAGGCTGCAGAGGAGAGAAGAAAGCCAACCAAAGTGAGCAGGATTTAAACACTCCAGCTCTGCCACTACGCCGCGGGGTCAGATGCCATCCCGCTTTGAGGTTTTCAACCTGGTGCTCACCTTCCCTGAGCCTACTCCCTCCAGTGCGAAATGGGGGCCAACAGTGCCTACGTCGTGGGGCTTTAAGGAAGATGTCACAGGAGGTAATCCATGTAGAGCCCCTAGAATGATGCCCAGTTAAGGTGTAAATGTCACCATTGGGTCAAGCAGCCAAATGATGAACTGTAGCCCTCCTCCATCCTTGCTGCTAAAGCAAAGGAACTTTGAAGGTCTAGCCAAACCTGCCACCACCAGAACTGAAGGAGATGCGGGACAGCAGAGCAGGCAGCCTTGTTCTTCATTTTAATATCACACCAGTCTCGGCAAGGGCCGGGTTTGTCTGTGCCCTTTTGTAGCCTCGGCAGCTCTGCCTGCTTTGTTTGCTGTGTGGAAAAAAGAACTGATGTGCGGGTCTGGGCAAGAGCTGTGGCTGGACGGGTGGGCGGGTGGTGGTGGTGGTGGCTAGCTCACGTGACCTCTGCTTTCATAAGTTCTCCCCTGTCTGGCATTCCAAGGCTGTCACCCCCCGGGAGCACTATAAATTACAATGCATTGTGAGGATATTACTACTGTATTGCTTTCCAACGAATCAGTGTCATATGCTAAACACATCAAGATTTTTAATAGTGCCAGACTAAACCAACTGGGACTGGAGCCCAAGCAGCTCATAGTAAGTAAGGATCAACACTTTGACTGCAACTGAGCATGCGCAGGGCACACACGCTTTAAGACTGGAGACTGAGAGAATATGCAAACCAGTATAACCCACGTTGTCAGCTGCAGACATTTATGAGCTGTCAGGAAAAGGGAAAACGAAATTCCCTCACCAATACTACCTGTCGATCAGACCCAGGAAGAAATGAAGTCAAGAATAAAAACATGAAAATATCCCAGCCCGTGATTCCGTCATTGGTCTTAGCATTTCAGGTGCAACTTAATAAAGAGACCAGCTCTCGTGGCGGCCAGCTTTGGGCCCTGGGTCACAGAGCTGGTCACCAGCTCTGGGAAGTCAGTTACTGCTGCCGTTTGTTCGTACCTGGGAACAGAACAGGCAAATCAAATAATCCCCTGAAATCCGAGCTGGAGCTCCTTCTTATGAGCCCACTCGGAAGGAGGGGGACCCTGCAGGAACAAAAGCGACGGAGCCGCAAACCCACCACTCCCACCCAGTTCTCATCCGTCTTCAAGATGAGGGTCATATTTAATACGGTGTCATGGGGTCGTCTAGGAGGCAAGGTCAGACGCTTGTCACCTCTGATGCTTGCCCTTGTGGTGTGGCTTCAGGAAGCAAAAGAACAAGCCAGCAAAAAGCTTGAAGTGCAAGCCTTCCCTGCCTTACCCCTGCCCCTTCTACACAGCCTCCTCCATGATACGCTCTTCTAGTTGCTTCTATAATGCTTGTCCTGACGGAGAGGCTCACTGGCCCTCTCATTTGTCTGGAGGTGGGGGACAGGCTATACCATGTAAACAATTCCACTGGGCTTCTGATGTTCACACTGTTCTCGGGACAGTCTTGCCCCCAACCACCTCCATTTCCCTACCATGCACACTACATGCTGAGATCCCACCTCAAGCCTAAGGCCAGACGCATTCAACTTATCTCAGTCGCCCCTTCCCCCCCGCCCAGCTGCCGAGCCCCCCTCCTCCCCAAGGCCCACACTTACCAAGGAGTTCACTGGTCTTCTCGTCATATTCTTCTGCCATTTCCTTCCCATCTGGGAACAAATAGTGTACCATCCTCTTCCCTGCACACAGAGAGGAGACACCTTACCTCAGGCCTTCCTCTGCCTTGCCCCCTGCATACTGAGATGGCTGCCCTTATACACTTCGAAACAGCATCAGCCCCAAGAATGTCCACCAAAAGCTGACTCGTGGCCACCAAGGCTTTCCATGGGCCCCAGCCTCCCTTCCTTTTTCTGGACATGTCTGCTGCTTCCACTACCAACAAAGCCTTGCTTCTTCCCAACCGTGGGCCTTGGCTCACTCTTTAAAACCCAGTTCAAATGTCACTTTCCCTGGGAAGTCGCCATCACCCCTTCCTTGCAGCTACCACAGCAGAGGGAGGGCTTCTTCCTCTGTACCCCTCAGGGTTGGGGTCTAGCTCACAGCAGAGCATCTACACACCAGGACAGAGTTACCAGCACCTGAGACAAGTGCCTTTCTCTCTGCACTTCTGCAACCAGGGCTCCGTGCTCTGATGGGAGCTGGGTCCCCTGACAGGCAATTCCTCCCGGCCACACTGCCACCCAGCCTTCCTTGATACCTCTCGTGGCCATTCCCGGCAGAGCCCAAGATAACACCATCGTGTGTTTTCTTCCCCACACACGCTTGGTTTATGATTTCTATGTCTCCTGTGTGAGTCTTTGGTTATTGTTTGTCTCTTCTATTGGTCGGGGTGGGTTTGGTGTCCATGGTTTCCCGAGGTCAGACACTGTACCTGTTGTAACAGGAACTCAAATGCTCTCCACAAGAATGAAAAAACATTAATGTACCATCCACTAAAAGATAAGGGAACTCAGGGGAGTCCCCCAGCCCACAAGCACTCGCTCAAGGGCAGAGCTGTGTAATTTCTTCTTTTTCTTACAGGCAGGTAAATGGATACAGGCAGCCTCCTCAGGAAGACTGACCAAGGGTCCTCCTAGCCAGTGGATGTGGACCCTCCATCACCTTCAAGAACAAGAGCCCTGAGGTGGCTTTGCCTGTGTAACTCACTCTTCTAGGACACAGGCTCCGAGTCATTGCTAACTGGTATTTCAGTCAACTGACCCCAAATTTGCAAGGCCTCTTGGCAGACCCTAGGTTTTAGTACCCTTAAAAATCTGACTCACAGATGGGAGTACTTGCTCTGCAGGCCTGAGGGACTGAGTTTGACTCTTCAACACCCTACATAGATAGCTAGGTGTGGCAGAGCATGCCTGTAACCCCAGCATTGGTGGGCAGAGACAGGCAGGTCCCTAAAGCCAAAACTGAACTGCTGCCGCCTCAGTGAGAGGCCGCCCTAGGAAGAGAGTAACAGAGGATTAAAGCAAAGGACTGGCCTTCACACATGTGACACCCTGCTAAGGCCTTTGTGCTCCTGCAACTCACATGAGAGCATCCTACACAAATACACCACGCCCCCCAGTCCTGCCTCATGACCCAAAGCAGCAGAAGCCGACTTTACATGCACTTGCATGTTCACGTCCAAAGCAGCACTATTCACAACAATCAAAAGGCAGGAACTACCCAAGCACCCGTCCGTAGACGAAGGAACACAGATCGGGAGCACACACCCACAGTGGACCAGCTTGGAAACAGAAGGGTACTGTTGGAGGTGGGGCGGGGGTGGAAGGCAGTCAGCAGAGAGCTTGCCATTCAAGTTTGAGGACAGGCTGGATTCCCAGCATCCATAGACAAAGTCTGGGGCAGTGACATGCACACAAAATCCCTCAACTGGGGAGCTGGAGACAAGAGGATCCTTCAGCCCGCTCACTGAACAGCCAGCGCAGCCGTATCAGTAAACTCTAGGTCCCAGTGAGAGATGCTTTCTCAACAAGCACAGCATCTCTCAACCAAACAAGGTGAAGCCCAACAAGACCTGGTCAAAAAGGTTGTCACCAAGCCCGGTAACCTAACCGATCCCAGAACTCACATGGTGGAGGGAAAGAGTCAGTCTCCACAAGTCGTCCTCTGATCTTCACATATATGATCTAATGGCAGTTGTGTGCATGCATACACAAGTACACGCAGCGCGCGCATGCGCGCGCGCACACACACACACACACACACACATGTTTAAAGAGTAAAAACCACCGTGGGCAGTTGTGAGGAAAGGCACCCTAGACTGACCTCTGGCCTCCACATAAGCACACAAAAAAAATTAAAAAGGAAATTTAGATACATGTGACGACATCGATGAACTCTGAAAACCTTTTGCTCTGTGACATAATTAAATATTATTTGATTCCATTTACATAAAGCTCTTAGTCAATTTAATTGAAACACAAAGTAGCTAGGGGCTGGGGAGGAGGGATGTGGAGTTGTGTTTTCTGGGTGCAGAGTGTTGGCTTTGAGAATGAAAACTTTTGGAGCTGGGTGTTGGTGACAGGTGCAAACAGTGGGACCGTCCTTAGTGACCCCTAACTACATGCCTAAAAATGGTTACAACAGTACATTTTGTGCTGTATGTATGTATGTATGTGTGTGCATGTGACACACACACACACACACACACACACATATATATGTACATGGCTTAGGCCAGAGTGTATTCAAGGCCAGCTCAGAGCAGCCAGGACTACATAGTGAGACCCTGCCTCAAAGAAAAAGAAAAAGATCTCTGTCTTGTAAAGTGTGTCCCAAAGCTGCACACCTTGTGTGTGGCTGCAACACATGGCCATCAGTCTGCATCTCTTCATTTTCTTCCACTTCCTCTTACAGGCTATTTCCTCTGTATCCTGCCCCGGATGCTCTGCAGGGAGTCCCTGAATGGTACCTTCTTTCCTAATACTTGACATTTTGCCATACGCTCTCACACTTACACACTCTCACACTTCTTTGCCTCTATGTGTGATTCATTCCTCCGCACATGATCACCCCTTCATCTCCACTTACCAAGTAACTATTAAAAATTCCTTAGGGGCTGGAAATATCAACTCTTCTGTTTGGTGATTATCCAAAGAGAAAATTATTTTCACCTCCATGCTTTCTTAGCATTTCACAGACTATCTCAATCCTCCCTCCCTCCCTCCCCCTCTCCCCCC
>NC_034590.1:156916959-156919647 GCF_900095145.1 Mus pahari | reverse complement strand
CTCTCCCCCCTCTCCCCCCCTCCCTCTCCCTCCCTCCCTGAGTCCCCTGCCTTGACCTGAGTGCAGAGCTGGAAGGCATGGGTTAGCTCTGCCTTTCTAGGACCTTGACCTCTATTTAACACAAGCTGCTATTTCCTTACATATTTTTTCTTGATAATTTTATGATCCTAGGGAAGCATAAGCCATGGTTGCTTTTTTGTTTTTTTTGTTGTTGTTTGTTTGTTTGTTTTGACTTTGTTATTGTCAGTTTTTTTTCTATCTGCTCTAGCACAGAATTTGGCACACGACAACGGGTTCCCTAAATGCTGTAGGGCAGGAGCAAATGAAACCCGACTTTAATTTCTGTAAACTTCAGGCATCTGCCTGTGGATGTTAAGTCCCTTGCTGTTAGCTTTAAAACCTCAGGAATTCAGACCTGAGGCACCGTGGCTGCCAAGCAGGTGAGTCCATGAAAGACCTCAGGGGTACAGGGCACTTAAACTGGCCACTTGCAGGATGAGGAAAAGGTGACATCTCAAACTCCTGTTCCTAGTCATTTAGACCTTAGCCCTTGTTCTATTTCCCCTAAATTTCAGGGGACAATTTAAAATCTGCATCACAAACATAACACAGTTGGAAAGGAAGGACCTTAGAAACAACAGTGGTAGCCCACCCACTTCATTTTATAATGGAAGAAAATGGGGTCCTAACAACTGAAGTGGTGAATCGATGTTAGAGTTGATCTAAAACCCTGGCGTCTCTCCTTTCTATGCCACTGGGGTTGCTGTCATCAATAGAACCCCCAAACTGAGGTGCATGAGATCCCAGGTCACAAATTATACCTGATGATAAACCTGGGTTTGGTCTAAAACCTTCCTGGATTTCAGGTTCCTCGTCAGTAAAATGGGGTGGTGAATTAGCCTCTTGGTACAGCCCCGAGGGACGATGATGAATGCAAAATGAATTATTGGGAAATACCAACAAAACTCTGAGCGGAGGGGGATGATATAAGGAACTCTTGAGGTGGGTGACCAAAGACTTGGGTTCCACTCGGGTCATCTCCCTGGGCCGGTTTCCTCTGCAAAAGCAGGAAGCTGGCATGGCTGATGGCTGTTGCGACAGTTCCAGCTCTGCCCACCCAGGCTGAGGACCTCCCTGGGGGAGCGAGCGCATAGAGCCCGCCCTGGGGGGGGGGGAAGAACGAGGGGACTCGAGTTACCATCCTGCAGCAGTGCCGTCTTCTCGGCCGACCGCAAAACCTCCAACCAGCTAGTCACCGCCATCTTCCCTCCGCCCAGGAACGCGCCGGGCCACTGCCATGGCAACTACCCGACCGATGATCACTTCCGGATGACCCGGGAAGTATTCTGGTGGGAACTGATTTTTTTTTTTCCCCTCTCCCCCTCCCTCCCCCAATCCGTTTTCATTGGCTCCCATGGTGAGTTTATTTCTCTTTGCCGGGAGATTCTGGCCTGCTTTGGACCGGTCCCGGGGCCGGGTGGGGGTGGGGATGCTCCCAGAGCTTTTACGGTCCCAGCACCAACTCTCTTCTGGCCCCAGCTGGGAGTCCCTGGTTCGCGCCAGCTGCTCACAGTGGATGTGGCACGCCTGCTCCGGTCTTGCCCACCTCCAGCTGTGAGGGCACCTTACATCTGCTGCGGCTGCACTCCACCTCCCTCCCTGCAGCTGCGGGGCTCAGACCCGCGCGATGGGGCTGCGACAGGGGCAGGTGCACAGCGTGCCCACAACTTTCCCTGAAGCCTCACTCGCCAGGTTTTCTTCTGCGAGTGCACATTGAGGCTAGAGAAAGATGATGTGAGGTTAATGTGACATGTCCTTTAGACTCCAATTCATTGGGGAGATGAAGACTCTCCTAAAGATGCAGTCCCGTCCCCTAACCCGTTTTGGAAAAGCCTTTTGGAAGGGGACGCAGAGGCTGACTCTGCGCTGTATTCCCCTCCCCCCAACGTTGTTTCCTTTCGGTCTACACCTCCCCTACACCCACAAGAATCCCAACCTTTCCCTGGCTTCCCTCAGTACTGTTGGGTTGAAAGACTGGTGTGTATGGCACTCGGATTAAATCTCTTAAGTTTAACGGGGGCTTCTGAGACCTCTGAGAAAGGGGTCTGTTACCCCTAAATCCCATCTCTATGCCAAATTATTAAGGGGTGGCTCTCAATCCTTAAACAGAAAGGCCAGGATCCAGCGCCCATCAATGGACCCCCAGGGCATCGTGAAGGCCTTTCCCAAGCGGAAGAAAAGTCTTGCAGATCTCTCATCAAAAACACTTGCAAAGATTCCCAAAAGGGAGGCGGGAGAAGCTAGAGGTGAGCAGGGCCATCCTTGGAGCTCACACACTGGAACTCACACATTGGAACTCAAACACTGGAGCTCACACACTGGAACTCACACACTGGAACTCAAACACTGGAACTCAAACACTGGAGCTCACACACTGGAGCTCACACACTGGAGCTCACACACTGGAACTCAAACACTGGAGCTCACACACTGGAGCTCACATACTGGAACTCAAATACTGGAGCTCACACACTGGAACTCAAACACCGGAGCTCACACACTGGAGCTTACACACTGGAACTCAAACACTGGAGCTCACACACTGGAACTCAAACACCGGAGCTCACACACTGGAGCTCACACACTGGAACTCAAACACTGGAGCTCACACACTGGAGCTCACACACT
>NC_034590.1:156905766-156916799 GCF_900095145.1 Mus pahari | reverse complement strand
CTCACACACTGGAACTCAAACACTGGAGCTCACACACTGAAACTCAAACACTGGAGCTCACACACTGGAACTCAAACACTGGAGCTCACACACTGGAACTCAAACACTGGAGCTCACACACTGGAACTCAAACACTGGAGCTCACACACTGCAACTATCAGCCTTCTTGTTTTCAGCTAGAAGCAGATTGACAGAAGTGACCTTACCTGTGGAGGGGCCAAGATCTCTTTTACCTACGTTGTATTAGCTTTGGTTTCTGTCCCTTTCTCTTATTTAGAGTCTCATTGTAACCTTGACCTTGCCTTATAGCTCAGAACGACCTTAAGCTCCCCATCCTCCTGTCTCCACCTCCCAAGTCCAGCTGGTGTGTTGTCCTTTGATTTTGTTTTTGTTTGTTTTTCGTTTCGTTTTTTAATTTTATTTTTCTCCCCCAGACAGGGTTTCTCTGTATAACCCTGGCTGTCCTGGAACTCACTCTGTAGACCAGGGTGGCTTCAAACTCGAAAAGCAAAACAAAACAACAAAAAAGGAAGTTTGCTGTATGTTTGCAGTAGAATTCTTTGAAGGTATTTTGTTCTCTGGATGGCAGGAAAAGGAAGGGAGGTGACTTCAAACAGTTCATTATAGCTCTGACCTACAACTGTAATCCCAGCACTTGGAGGTCAAGGCAGAAGGATCAGGAGCTCAAGGTTATCCTCTGCTACATAGTCAGTTTGAGGCCAGCCTGTGCTACATGAGACCCTGTCTCAAATAATAGTGCAATAAAATGAATAATAATAATAACTATGGTGATACCATTTGAATATCCTCTCCACAGGATGGCTGAGCTCCCTAAGAGCCCACATTATGCCCACTGGCATTGGACGTGCCCGGGCTGAACTCTTTGAGAAGCAGGTTATCCAGCACGGCGGCCAGGTGTGCTCTGCCCAGGCCCCAGGAGTCACTCACATTGTGGTGGACGAAGGCATGGACTATGAGCGGGCTCTCCGGCTCCTCAGGCTGCCCCAACTACCCGCTGGTGCTCAGCTGGTGAAGTCCACCTGGCTGAGCTCGTGCCTACAGGAGGGAAGGCTGACAGACACGGAAGAATTCAGCCTTCCCATCCCCAAGAGGTTGGCTGCTCTTAGCCTTTCTCAGGTGTTTGTTGATAACGTTTGAGTTTCCATCTTGAGTTATTAAAAAAATCAAAAAAACAGAAAAACAAACTCTCCTACTTTTTAAATTGGACATATTTGGAAACTAAGGTTTCTGTGTAGAGAAAGACTGGGGAGGTGGGGGGACAGAGGCAGGTGAGCCTTGATACCCTAACTCTCTGTGACCTCCCCCTGCCCTCTAGGTCCTTGGACGAACCACAGCCCAGCAAGTCAGGCCAAGATGCTTCTGCCCCCGGCACCCAGGGGGATTTACCCAGGACCTCCCTGTCTCTTTCTCCTCCCCACACCAGAGCTGTATCTCCTCCCCCAATGGCAGAAAAGCCACCAAGAAGCCAAGCCCAGGTGAGGAGCCTCCCAGCCCAGGGTGATGATCACAGAAATGGAAGGGCCCGGAGGTTATACAAAAAATTCTAGGTCTCTCTCGATTATGCACCTGTCCCAGTTCTGTGCTCACCCGGTCATGTCTGCCTTGGGCTGGGCTCTGGAGGAAGCCCCTTGGGGCCTTTTCCTCAAGTCAAAGCAGGAGATGCCTCCCCACCAGACAACGCTCTCTTCTGAGGAGGGCACAGATTTATTACTTTCTTCTATTTGCAGCTCAGCTCAGAGGATGAAGCCAGCGATGGGGAAGGGCCCCAGGTTAGCTCAGCAGATCTGCAAGCCTTGATCAGTGGGCACTACCCGACTCCCCCTGGGGAAGATGGTGGGCCTGAGCCAGCCCCAGAAGCTCTGGATAAGTGGGTCTGTGCACAGCCCTCGAGCCAGAAGGCAACGAACTACAACCTGCACATCACAGAGAAGCTGGAAGTGCTGGCTAAAGCCTACAGTGTCCAGGGAGACAAGTGGAGGGCCCTGGGCTATGCCAAGGCCATCAATGCTCTCAAGAGCTTCCACAAGCCTGTCAGCTCCTACCAGGTACGTGGGGGAAGGGGTTGTTTCTTCTTTACTCAGTGCTGGTTACAGCAGCACTCGTCATTAACTAGTGGTTAACTGAAGTCACCAGTGGGCATCAGACTTAGTGCTTAAGAGTTTATAATGACTGGTATCTACATACAGAGACAAACTGACAGGAGAGGGGGGGTGGGTGGGAAACAGACCAACAAAATAGTTAGGACTAGAAAATGGGTGCTTAGGGGCTTATTACACTGTTTCTTCTATGTCTGAGTGTTTTTATATGATAAGTTTAAAGCCAGGCGTGGTGGTTCGTGTGTTAGACTCTGGAGCCCATTGATTATGGACTCTAGGCAAGTTAGTTACTCTGTCAGTTTTCCAATCACTGGAAAGGAATTAACAACTGTAGGCCATTCACAGGGGTTTTGTAAGGTTGGAAGATGGTTTCAGTAGCACAGAATGATATATAGTAAGCCTCAGGCATTGTGGTACAGTGGGCCCCCAGTCAGGCAGTGTGGTGCAGTGAGCCCCCAGTCAGGCAGTGCTGTGAGCACTCCTGCCCACAGGCAGTGTGGTGCAGTGGGCCCTCAGTCAGGCAGTGCTGTGAGTGCCCCCCCCCAGGCAGTGTGGTACAGTGGACCTTCAGTCAGGCAATGAGGTGCAGTGAGTCTCCAGACAGGCAGTATGGTTCAATAAGCCCCCAGGCAGTGAGGTACAATGAGCCCTCAGGCAATGAGGTACAGTGAGTTTCCAGACAGGCAGTATGGTTCAATAAGCCCCCAGGCAGTGTGATGCAGTGAGCCCCAAGTCAGGCAGTGCTATGACACCCCCCTCCAGGCAGTGTGGTGCAGTAGGCCCTCAGGCAGTGTGGTGCAGTGAGCCCCCAGACAGGCAGTGCAGTGACCACCCCATAGGCAGTGTGGTGCAGTGAGCCCCTAGGCAAGCAGTGTAGTACAGCGAGAGCCCCCCCCCCATACATGCTGCAGGCAGTACAGTCCAGTGAGCCCGCAGGGAGTGCGGGTGCAGAGTTGTGATGTGGTGGCAGTGGTGGTGGCGATGAGCACTGTCGTTTTCTCTACCTCTTTTTGTGGTTATTTTGTTTTACTTTTTCTTTTGGAGACAGAGTCTCTCTACACAGCCCTGACTGGTCTGGAACTCACAGATTGCTGCCTGGGCTTCTGCCTCTGCCTCCAGGAGTTCTGGGATTTAAGGCCTGCCTAGCCATTTTCTCTACTTCTTATTGCTGGTCTCTGGGAACCAAAGGACAAGTTCCATATGGTTGCTGGGCTAGCTTTGGGGCAGATATTCTGTTGAAGGAGCCACATTCCCCTCTTCTGGCTCTCCCTTCCTGGCCTCTTCCGCGTCCTCCTCTGTGCCACTTCCTCCCTAGGAGGCCTGCAGCATCCCGGGAATTGGCAAGCGGATGGCGGAGAAGGTCATGGAGATCCTGGAGAGTGGGCATCTGCGGAAGCTAGACCACATCAGTGACAGTGTGCCTGTCTTGGAGCTCTTCTCCAACATCTGGGGAGCTGGGACGAAGACTGCCCAGATGTGGTACCATCAGGTCATGCCAGCCCACCTGCCTTTTGAGTATTGCTGCTACAGAGTCTCTGCCCACATCCCTTCCTGTCCCCCTGCAGGAACCTGGGTCTCTCTGCTTTCCTACCCTGAGCCCTCATGGGAGTGAAATCCAACTACAAGGACGCCAGAGTTCACATTGGTCCCCCTCCTGTCCCCAGAACAGCCATGTGGCTTAGTGTCCTTGACCTGTGGACAGAAAGAATAAATTACTCTGTCCCACATACCAGCAAGGGATTTTCTGTTGTTTGTGGGTTGGTTTTTTTGAAAGTATAGCTCGCCCTGTAGCCCTGGCTTAACCTAGAACGTCCTATGTAGATCAGGCTGATCTGCCTGGCTTCAGCAAGGGACTTTCTACGGAGCCCAGGCTTTGGGCTCCATGTCTCGAACAGTGGCTCTCAAACTTGGCCATGCCAAGAATGATCTTGGGAGTTTGTGAGCATGAAGCCCAGACCCATTTTAGACCGAGGGATGAGGGACCAGCATGCCCAGATCATGTCCCACTGAATAGAGGCTGGACCTGGCTGGTCCTGCCGTATGTCTTCCATGGCAGCTGCTGTGACAGCCACCGGTGACTCTGGTCTGTTTATTAATCCTGGGTCCTCATAGCTTCTAATTCTGGTTGCTTTCTTCCAGGGCTTCCGAAACCTAGAAGACCTCCGAAGCTTGGGCTCCCTGACCACTCAGCAGGCCATTGGCTTGAAGCACTACGATGACTTCCTGGACCGCATGCCCAGGGAGGAGGCTGCAGAAATTGAGCAGATGGTAAGCACAGCTCAAGCTGACAGCTCCTGAAGCCCTAGCCGGGCAACCCCAAGGCAGCGGAAGTTAAGAGGTCGACAGAGATCGCGTATACAAGAGCCGTAGGTCCAGGGACCCCAGGTGGGGTGGGCACTGCAGTGGCAGCCCTCTGGTCTCAGGGTCAGCGAGCATAAACTCTGGGCACTGGTCTAGCATGGGGCAAGCACACAGCCTTAAGGCCTGAGTATGTGGTTCAGAGGTAGCGCTGCTGAGCATGCCCAAGACCCTACTTCCATCCTCAGCATCACAGAAAGGGAAAAACAAAAAAAACAAAAAACAAACCAAAAAACCATCTAGTTGGCCAAGAAATAGGTTTGGCCAAGTTAAAGGTTCAGCTTAGAGCTAGGGGCTGGGTCTGTAAGTTCATGTGCAGGGTTGAGTCAAGAGAGACGGGGTATACCAAATGTCTACTGTTTGTTCAGCTGGCGTCAGGATCAGGCTGGTGCGTGGGCAGGGGTCTTGGTGAGTGACAGATGAACCGGCCTGTTAGCAGAAGGATCGGAGAGACCTAGATGAGGAAGAAAAAGCCTCCACCAGCACCCACAGATGGAACTGTGGGTGCTGGTGCTGGATGGTTAGACCCATCACAGAGCTATGGTGCTAATGCTGACACTGCACTCAGCTACGGTGTCCCGGCACAGAGAATGCCCCGGTCAGCCACCAGCTCCTAGCCCATCGGAAGAGACCGGCTTCCCCACTGCAGGCTGCCCGCAAGTAGGGCTCCAGCTGTAGGGATCCTGGTGGGATTGCTCATCCAGACAGCCTCTTCCATTCTCCTGGGAGGCCCAAGAAGGGATTGAAGGGACTAGCAGAAATATGTCACAGGAATTGGGGTGTCCTGGCTGTGAGCACCCAGGGCCCCTGAGACCTCAGTGTCCTGCAGAGGGGGTGGGCTAGGTCTCTCAGATCCTTCTCTGACAGGCCGGCCTCACCCCTCTGAGAATGGTGTGGGCGGCTCCTGCCCTCCCCTTCCCACAGCTGCAGTGGTATTTTGTGCTTCATTTTCTCCCAGCCAGGTTGGAGGGTCTCTGCCAGCTACCTGCTCAGGCCTTGACCCCGAGCTTCCACATAGCCATCAGCTTCAGATTGGTAGGCTGCTTGAGATGCATGGGCGTGGCCTTTGTGATTGGCAGACCTTTTACAGTCCTGGCCACTGGATGTGGGTCGGGGTCAGAACCCATGGAGTGTCCCTCTGCTCTTACACAGAGGCCTTCTGCTGAGGCAGAGTCAATGTCCTCAGGCCTCTAACAGGCTTGCCTCTCTAGTGCCCCGTGGTACATCCCCTCAGCTTAGTATGAATCCTGGGGAAAGGCTGGGACAAAGGCCGGTGCTGTTCCGGGAGAGGCCTCAGCCTCTCACCCCTCCCTGCTCTTCCCCAGGTCCGGATATCAGCCCAGGCCTTCAACCCTGGGCTGTTGTGTGTGGCCTGTGGCTCTTACCGACGGGGGAAGATGACCTGTGGGGACGTGGACGTACTCATTACTCACCCCGATGGTCGATCCCACCAGGGCATCTTCAGCCGCCTCCTTGACAGCCTTCGGCAGCAAGGTATCCATTCCGACTTTGGGGGAGCAGGCTACCAGTGGGCAGCCACCTCCGAGCGGTCACCTCCAAGTTCTCAATTTGAGGCATGCTGGGTGGGAAGGGCTTTGCAAGAACCCTACCTCTCCTGGGGCCAAAGACAAGAAAAACAGGGGCAGGTCTCACACTGTCCACTTTCCACAGATGAGGAATTGGGCCCAGAGGGGTGAGGTCACTCAACTCACAAATAGGCACAGGGTACGCTGGGAATAAAGAATCTTAGGGGAACTGAAAGCGTGAGACTATCAGGCCTGGCTCCCTGCCCCACCAGACATCCCTTGTGTTGGGCCAGGGTTCCTCACAGATGACTTGGTGAGCCAGGAGGAGAACGGCCTGCAGCAGAAGTACCTGGGTGT
Source organism: Mus pahari (assembly GCF_900095145.1). Classification (NCBI taxonomy): domain Eukaryota; kingdom Metazoa; phylum Chordata; class Mammalia; order Rodentia; family Muridae; genus Mus; species Mus pahari. The sequence continues at coordinate 156,910,441 of NC_034590.1, read as the reverse complement.
GTGCCGGCTCCCGGGGCCCGGGCAGCGCCACCGGCGACTGGACATCATCGTGGTACCCTACCGTGAGTTTGCCTGTGCCCTGCTCTACTTCACCGGCTCTGCCCACTTCAACCGGTCCATGAGAGCTCTGGCCAAGACCAAGGGCATGAGCCTGTCGGAGCATGCGCTCAGTGCAGCTGTGGTCCGGAACAGCCAAGGTGTCAAAGTGGGGCCTGGACAAGTGCTACCCACCCCCACGGAGAAGGATGTCTTCAAGCTCTTAGGCCTGCCCTACCGAGAGCCTGCTGAACGGGACTGGTGACTTAGGACTCAGGCAAGGGGAACTATGTTGGATGAACTGCCTCGTGTAACCATCTCGCACCCTCTTAGCCGTGCCTCACTTTGTCGGTTACACTTGCCCTGAGTGGCCGAGCTAGGAGCTTTGGGCCTGCGGGGAGGAGCCAGTCTGATTCCGAGAGCCCGCAAACTCTCTCTCCTGGACAGGATTTATGCTGCTGTCCCCTCTGCTCCCCTCTGCTCCCGGTCACAGGTTTTTACACGGCCCCTTCCCTGTTCAAGTAGAGCAGGTGGCTGGTTTCAAGCCAACCGGTTTCCTGCACTGAAGGCTCATGCTTCTCTTTCCACTCCAAGACTGATGTAGCTGTGTGGGGTCAGCAGGGGCTGCAGGAGGAGAGAGAAGCAGCTGTGGGTTCAGCGTCTTCCTAGAGCCTTCACAGTAGAGAAAGCCATGTGGATTCTCTCACCCGCTCACTTCCTGTGCAGCTGGAGCTGCTGGGGGCGGCCTGCCCGGACTCTGAGGGTGGCTTCTAAGGGCCCTGAGGCCTAATAAAATGCTTCAGACAATTCAACTTGCCTGCTGTCTGTGAGCTGCTCCAACCCCACCTGTTGTCCTCCATTCCAGCAGAACAAAGATGGGAGGGGCTCACTGTCAGAAACCCACTGACTGCCTTCTAGCCCGGCCTGGGGTGTGGGGTAAGAGAGGGAATCAGAGTCGACACAAGGGGCCCCCTCAGTCCTCCCTGTGCCCTAAGACGGGACTATTGTGGGACATGAGCCAAGGTGACAAGTTTGAAGGAAACAGTAAGAGACGCCATGCAGGAGTGACCTGGAAGAGGGGCAGGCAGGGTGGTGAGGAGGTGGCCATCTAAGAGGTCACGAGACTTTAGGACCAGTTAGGAACCAGTCCTCGGGAGGGTGCTGGGGTTGGAAAGATCTGGCTCCACGGTCTGGTTGATGGCCCAGACTGTAGTGAGCCTGCAGTGTACACACTTCTGAGTTGGGCATTGCGAGACAGGGAGAGTGGGCAGAGGTGGGGACCTGGAAGGAGGTGGAAAAATTGATCCAGAGTCAGAAGGCTCCCTGGAGAGACCCCAGGACCCACTGGGCGATTGTGAGGTAGAACATGAGGCAAGCTTAAGCCCAGATATTCTAACTTTAGTCTGTAGAGTATGAAGGGTGTGTGTGTGTGTGTGTATCTAGAAGGGTATGCATGTTTCTATAGAAGAGTAGGTGTGTGTTTCTGTAGAATCCCAGAATTGGTTTTTGTCCCCTTGACCTCAGTCCTGGCCTCTGTCTGGGCAGTGGTACATACCTGTAATTGCAGATACTCAGAAGGCAGGAAAGTCTTAAGTTCTGGGCTAGCCTGGGCTATGGAGGGAGTTCAAGGCATCTCAAAGAGAATAAAACAGTTCTAGATGCTAGCATCTTGCGATCAGACCTTCAGCTCAAGCCTGCATCCCTGACACCAAAGCTAGAGGACCTCCCCTGCATAGGTCACGCTGGGGAAAGCGACTGCACAGCCCTTATCAAACATGAACTAACCATGTCCAAGGACCCAAAGCCTCCTTGAGGGGCCGATCTTTCTGTGGACTTCCATGTCTGCATAGAATGGCTCCTTTTTGTTTGTTTGGGTTTTGTTGTTGTGTCTGACTGTCTGTTTGTTTTTCAAGACAGGGTTTCTCTGTATAGTTCTTGACTGTGCCAGAACTGGTTCTGTAGACCAGGATAACTTCAAACTCAGAGGCTGCCTCTGCCTCCAGAGTGCTGGAATTAACGGTGTGTGCCATCACTGCCCACTTTAGCTTCTGGCTCTTTTTTTTTAAAAGATTGATTTATTTACTTTATGTATATGAGTACACTATAGCTGTCTTCAGACACACCAGAAGAGGGCATCAGATCCCATTACAGATGGTTGTGAGTCACCGTGTGGTTGCTAGGAATTGAACTCAGTCAATACCTTTAGAAGAGCAGTCAGTGCTCTTAACCACTGAGCCATCTCTCCAGCCCACATCTGGTTCTTTTTTTTTTTTTTTTTTGGTTTTTAGAGACAGGGTTTCTCTGTGTAGCCTTGGCTGTCCTGGAACTCACTTTGTAGACCAGGCTGGCCTCAAACTCAGAAGTCCACCTGCCTCTGCCTCCCGAGTGCTGGGATTAAAGGCGTGAGCTACCATCTCCCGGCACATCTGGTTCTTTTAAGCCTCCAATTCTACATTTTCCTATAACAGGGGAGCACCAGTACTGTATGTGTTTCTTACTCTACATGGGTGAGTGGGCCCTGCCACAAGTCAGGAGACCTATGACTTGTCGCTGTGGGAAAGGGAGACCTCAGTCCCCATTTGGGCTGCTGTGGGCCTCTCTTCAGCCGTACTTTGACACTTTGTGCCTAGGACACAGTGCTCTTTGGGTGACTATGACCCAGCCCTTCCAGACCTTGTGTTTATCCAGGGCCTGGGGTGACAATGTGTGTCGTGGCCATAACCTTACTATGAACCAAGCTTGTACTGGGTGTCTGGTTGCCAGAACAGAGCAGGCACAAGCATATGCCAGACATCCACAGCCCACAGCTGGAGGGGGGCACACCAGGGTGGGCAGGGTATGGTGTGCCCAGCTTCTCCAGAATCATGGGATTTCTGCCCCTTTGGTAGGAATGGGACCCCTCTTGCCAGCACCAAGGGGAACGACTTGGAAGCTGTGGCCTCCCCCTCTTCACGGCAGGGGAGGAACGTATCCCTGTTTTCTGAGAGGGAGCTGGGGAGAAGCTACAGCTGTGGTTCCAGGCTGCAAACAGAAAGCAGCTGCCTAAGCCTAGAGTTGGCTCCGGTGTGATTCTGTGTCCACTCTGCCCTCCAGTCAGAACCAGCCAGCCATCTTCTCAGAATCCCCGAGTCCCAGGGGCAGCCCTGCTTCCAAGCTCTGGAACTGGAGAGAGGGGCTCCTAGCTAAGGCCCCAAGAGAAAAGTAGTCTGAGACTTTGGACCAGGTCTCACCTTCCTCATCCTTCCCCCTCAGCTCTCATCTCTGTGGAAGAGCCTCCCTGAGGATGGTCCTGGGCCCCAAGACAAGGAGATGCCCCAGGGGATGAGGGGCTGCTGGAAGGACCCTGAGAAAGGCACCAGAAGATGGAACTGAGCTGATAAACTATCCCTTCTCCAATGGCTGTGGAGGCTTTGTGTAGAACCTGCTAGGCCCAGGCCTGGCCCTGACAGGATAAGCCTGTCGCCTCAGACAGTGCCCATCCTTGCCTGCTCCAGGAGCCGCAACAGCCATCACTGTATGAGTGCAGGTTCCCTGGGTACATGCCGGTTTCTGACTGACTGACCTTGTGGTCCCTTGTTTGTGTGCCTACCACACATTTCTGGGCCCTGTAGCTGTGGTGTGAGTACCAGGGTCTCTAGCTAGCCTCTGGGCACAGTCCCCATGTCACCAAGGGCTCAGGCAGGTGCGTGGGCTGGCAGGGGACCCTGGTGGTGCTGGTCAGGGACTAGGAAGGTAGGAGAGTCCTGGCTGGACTCAGAGCTCTGGGTCTGTGTGTCCATGGTGGAGACCGCAGGGCGGACCGCTTGCGTCAGCCTTGAGCGGCCATCAATAGCGCGCGGTTAATTAATTTGATGGGAACAGCAGGGACCGCCGTTTGCATTTAGTGAAGTTCCAGGAACTTCCAACCCCATCTTCATAATTGGCCTCATAAATTGTAAGAAAGAGAGAGATCAGCAAAGCGGGAGGGAGGAGGGGCCGCCCGTCCGTCCTTATTTAATTTTATTGCTGAAATTCATCTTTTTAGCCTCCTCCGCCTGAATCGGCTCTCCCTGCCGGATTTGCCTAATCATGATAAATTAATATTCATTTCCCCACCTCTTACCCAGCTCCCGCGCTTGGATGGAGTTAGGAGGGTCTCCTTCCAGCCCCTCTGCCTTGGTTGGGAGATGACCCCCAAAGTGAAGCTTATGTACTGCACTGAAATTGGCCCTTGGGGAGAGCAGGAGGGAGCCTGGGAGAAAGATGGGGTTGTGTTCCTTGGGGCGGGGGTGGGGGGCTTCCAAGACTGATAGGAACTCACAGGCCTCAGGAAGCTGACATTAACTACAAGTGGCTGGCCAGGGCTGGGTTAGGACAGGAAGGCTGCTAGAAACCTGGAGGCTGAACCACTCGGGCAGACAGGGTAAGCTGAGGAGGTGAGACTGGAACCTGAAGGGAGCTGAGAGGTGTCCCACTGCACTCCCTCAGCTAGAGATGAGCCGCCTTGCCAGGTCTGAGGGTTCCTGTGGGTACCATGGGTCTCTGACCACTCTTTCTCAGTATAGTCATCAGGGTGGCTGGAAACAACACACGGGTACTTACACAGAGCTGTGCTGTACTGTGCTGTGCTGTGCTGTGCTGTGCTGTGCTGTGCTGTGCT
>NC_034590.1:156790396-156905386 GCF_900095145.1 Mus pahari | reverse complement strand
GCTGTGCTGTGCTGTGCTGGGCTGTGCTGGGCTGGGCTGTGCTGGGCTGTGCTGGGCTGGGCTATAAGGCTGTGGCAGTTCCTGCCCAGCTTCAGTTAGGGCTGCTGTGGGAAGGCTGGGCGGAGTCTTGCTGGGAGTTCCCCCATCCTGCACCTCCCTGGGTGGAGGTTCCAGTCTAAAGGATCATAACCCCCTCAACTGTTCAAGTCCTGTTCTGTTAGGCACAAGGCCTGTCAATTCCATGCAGAAACTGAAGATCAGACATGAACAGCGATTGGTCCAGTGCTCCACATAGATGGGGAGGTCTGGAACTAGGAACAGAAGGATGTGTATACCTGCGAGGCTGGGGGTGGTGAGCATGGTCCCTGGGGAGCTGGCCTTTAGAGAGAGGGCAGAACATTCTGCTCTAGGGTATGAGCTCTGTGGCTTTTTTTTTTTTTTTTAATGATTTTATTTTTTATGTGTATTTGTGAGCTGCCATGTGGGTGTTGGGAACTGAACCTGGATCCCCTGGAAGAGTAACCAGTGCTCTTAACTGCTGAGCCATCTCTCTAGCCACTGGGGTTATATTTTACTACATAGCAAAGGGGACATTATCTAAGCACACAAGCCCCTTAAAAGTAGAGCTGTCTCTGGTTGGTGGCAGGTGGAAGGGCGGTGGACGAGAGATCTGAAGCATGAGCAGGACCTCTGGGGGCCTCAAGGAGCCGTGGTGCTGATGCGAGAAACAGTCTTGCAACCATCAGGAACGGATGCTGCCAGCCACAAACGTGAGCATGAGAGGACTTTTTTTTAGAGCCCCACTGGGATCCCAGGCTAACCAGTGCTCTCGATTCAGCCTGGGGGGCCCTAGGTAGCAAGCTCAGGCAACCTGACCTGGGTTTCTACCCTGCACCGTGGCTGTTGGAAGGGGCTAAGAGTGTGAACGTGTACCACGCAGCAGTTAGAGGAGATGCAGAAAGCTTAGGGGAGCTTTGAATGGTGAAGTGGGGGGGGGATGTGGGGACCCTGCTCCTACGGCTCCCCTCCCTCCAGACTTCCCAGGGCAATCATTGCTCCCAGTTTCCAGACTCTTCCGTCTCCTCTGTGGCGGTTCATGGGATCAAATCCTTGCAAGCACTTCAGTGTGTGACGCTTGCATCTGTGGAGTGTGGAGCCTGGATTGAGTCGCTGTGAGCACTAACCAAGAGTTACACCCATGCAGACAGATCCTGCGGAAACTTCCTGCACACGGGCGTGAACAGCAGAGCGGTCTGATTGCGTGGCATCCTTCCCAACAAAGTGTGCCTCTCCTTCCCAAAATGACATTTCAAAAATGGATTCATGGGACCTGGATACCAAGAAAAGAGAGTTTGGGGTCCCATGGGACTTGTTAGAAAGCTGGAAAGACCAGTTAAGACAAGTTATGAAAGGAGACTTGGGGAGGGGCTCTGAGCTACCTGCACCACACACCTGGTTCCTTTGAGCAGTTTTACCAAGCCCTACTTAGTTCAGCCCTACACGTGGATATGTAGTCTCCGGCTAGATTTGTATCTCCATTTTACAGGTGGAAAACCTGAGTCCTGGCTAGAAAGATGTTTCAGGGGTCAAAAGCATGTATTGCTCTATCAGGCCCCGGTACCTGAGTTCAATTCCCAGTGCCCACACCAGGCAGCACACGACTGTCTAAAACCCTGTTTCCCAGGGATCCAAAGCCTCTGCCTCTGCAGGCATCTGCACTCACCCATACCCGTACACAGACACGCACATATATAGAGAATTCTAAAAATAAAACAAACCAGCCGGGCGTGGTGGCGCACGCCTTTAATCCCAGCACTTGGGAGGCAGAGGCAGGAGGATTTCTGAGTTGGAGGCCAGCCTGGTCTACAAAGTGAGTTCTAGGACAGCCAGGGCTATACAGAGAAACCCTGTCTCGAAAAACCAAAAAAATAAAAAATAAAAAATAAATAAAAATAAATAAAATAAAATAAAATAAATCTTAAGAAAAAAAAAGGACCAACAAGTCCCAGAGAGGTTCTTTTTACTGTCCCAAGTCATGCAACATGTGTCAGAGATGGATGTCACTCAGGTCTCCGTGACTCCGCCCAGCTGATTCCCTTGTTCCACTCTGCACAGATCTCACCGAGCCTTCTGTCTCACCTCCTTTCCTCTCTTCCCTCAAATCTGCAGAGAGAGTTGATGCTGACTGCTCTGAAACCGGGGTTCAGTTTGGCTTTGAGACAGAATTTCACTATGGTAGTTCCAGTTGTCTGTGAACTGAGAATTCCACACAGCCTCCTGAACGTGGAGTCTTACAGGATACCCCACCAGCCTGGCTCAAACCTGGGGGTTGATTCGTTAGTTTTCTACTCTGAGAGAGAAAGGTCAGTTGTGTACATCGTCATGAAGGAACCAGAGTAAAGGCAGTGCCACCTCCTGAGGCCTGCCAGAGTTGAGCACACACACCCACCGGCAGACACCAGTCCCTCCCTCCCAGTTCCGAGATACGCCTGCTCCACCTAGACAGGGCCCTCGGAGTCCTGCCCTGCGACACTTCTTCCCCTATCTCCCAGCTCCTCGGGGCCTCTGATGGATTCTGTCTCATCCCTTTGACCTTCTTGACACTTTTAGTTCAGTTTGATCAGGGAATCTGGATTTGGTCAGCCCACCCTCCCTACTGGCCAGTCAAACACCAAATTGGGAAGGAATCAATCCTGGGCTGTGTGCTCTCAAGCTGTCTAGCGGGAACTCTCAGAAGGCAGCTCCAGAAAGAGGACCTTGAACCCTGGGACGGACCCTCCTCTCTATGGGAACACCCCAGCTTCCCACCCCATAGGCTAAAGACTGAAGCCCCACTCCACTGCTTTAGAGACTCAAGGCTCTGGTGCCTCAGGACCCCTCTGGCCCTCCTTACCCAAAGAGACCTACCTGGCCTGCCAAGGTTTGGGGGTGGTGGTGGCAGGTGATGGATGACTGACCCATATGCTCCAAGCTTGGCCTTTCTCAAGTGTAGCTTTCTTGTCCTTGTTCCCTCCAGTCTTGAACAGACAAAGGAATTTTCTGGACTCTTGGTGCAAGGAGTGTTCCAAAAGCAGGGGCATGCAGAGCTCCCGGCTGCCCTGTCTGTGTCTGTCCTACCGTACGGGGAGTATCTAGGGCGGGGACGTCGAGCGCGTTTCCCGAGAGGCGCCGGCAGAGGGCGCGCGAGGACCGGCGAAGAGGTCCGCTGCTAAGCCGGGCGAGCTCTTGAGAGGAGGACCAGCCACGCTCCTCTAGGACCCAGGCACTGGGGAAAGGGTCCCGCTCCTCGAGAGGAGGCGCCCGGTGCAGACGCGGATCCACTCCCTTCCGAGGGCGGAGAGACCCTTGCAGCATTCGTCTGGAGTAGGGAGGGACTGAGGTGACCGAGGTGAGAATCGGGTGAGACTTCTCAGACTCATCTCGGGCCAGGACTCTGTGCCTCAGTTTCCCCTTCAGGATTTCCGTTCTTGTTGGTGGGAGCTATAACCTGAAAGAGCTATGAGGGAAATGACCGAGGACAATCCGGTTACCCTTTTTTTGGCGCAGCCATCTAGACACACTTCGGCGGTGAAAGAGATGGACGGAGACTGGAGAGAGTGGCTGAGGGACAGTCACGCTGGGCAGCCCGGGGGTCGGGGGAGAAGCAGAGAAGGACGGTCACAAGGGCTGGGGCGGGTGCCTATGAGCCTGACAGGTGTCTGCTGCGACCCTTCCGGGGCCGCGTTCAGCACCGACTCCTTCGCTCCTCTTGTCCCACCCCACCCCACCCCCAGCGGCGATGATTTATGGCTGGGCCAGGCCTGGCGACCTTGGACGGATAACTAATGACGGGTCAATAACGCTACAGAAAAAGTGAAGTGAGAGAGGGCCGAGGCCCATCCCTCCCGCCCCCTTCCCATCCTCCACTTGGTGTCCCATTACTGAAGCCTCCTTGCAAGGGTGCGAGGCTCCCCAAGGCCAAGACCTTGACAGGTCTGGTGGTTAAGCCAGCTGAAATGGGGGTGGGGTGAGACCTGAACACACTGCAGAGACCCCAGGTGGGTCATACGAAGGGGAGGGCCACTTGTGTGGGTCCTAGGAGGAAGTCAGTTTCTGAGAAGGTAAAGGCATTTGGAATTGCTCCGGGCACGCGGGAAGGAGCCTTGCGGGAAGGGCTGTGCAGTGATCAGCTGGCCCTGCTTCTCCCTGTCCCTTTTCTTCGGCCAGTTCTCTATGTCCTCTCGCTCCTTTCCTCACCCGATCCCAGGATGTCAGTGTTTGCTTCTGTTTTCCAGACACTTTGCCAGGGTGGGGTGGAGGGCCCTGTTTGCACGAGAACTGGGGTGGCCCGGCATCTGAACTCCTGCCTGCATTATCTGGGGACTTCTGGGGAATGGACCAGTGCCTCCTTTTCTTAAATCTGCCAACTTCTTCAACCCTGTTCAAGATGGCCCGCTCCCACTTTACTTTAGAGCCCTGGGTGGATGGATGTAAACAATCCGGATGCTTCCCTTGATTTCCCGCCTCTCAGACAGCAGGCAAGGGCAGAGCCTAGATGCCAGTGTGGGCTTTTCTGTCTCCTGCCTGTGTGGGGACACAGGAGCTTGAAGGGCTCTCACTGAGGAGGCAGCAGAGGGAGATTCTGAGGCCTGTCATCTGATCCAATGCTTTAAACCATAATCTCCCCACTCCTCCACCCCAGGGTCCTGGTCCTTCCCCTGGTGGCTCCCCCTTAACTGTTGTCAGCTCTGACTCCAAAGAAGATACCCAAAGACACAGAGACAGGAACATTCTACATCTAAGATGAAACCCATCTGACAAAACTGCCTTGGAGTACAGGGCAGCGGGAGTGGCCTCGTGTCCGGGGGTGCCAGGCATCTCTGCGTCACAGGGGGACCCCTGTTCATTCGGTGGACCAAGAGCACATGGATGGGTGCCCTGTGCTGGAGGAGCAGCGGCCACGCTGAGGAGTCTGAAGGACAGCTATGTGAAGGGAGTGACAAAGGCGAGGAGACAGTGGTCCTAAGTGTCCACCCATCCCTATTCCACCTCCAGCTTTTTCCCTTTTCTAAGCCATGGGCACTACTTACTGCTCTCCAAACCTCTGTGCCACCTCATCCTGAAAACCTAAGGGGTCCCAGCTCCAGGTCTAGCTGCTTAATATTATTCAAGGTCCATCAAAACATAGGGTTCCTTGTTTAAAAGTTATAAGGAGTTTCGAGATGGAGAGAGCAGAGCTAACATAGAAGCTCGAGGATCTTGGGATGTCTGTGAAGTGAGCCCTGCTTGCCTTGCATCCAGTGACTCCATGCCCCCTGAAAGCCTCCTGCTCCAGGACCTGGGAAACCCTTCCTCTTGTCCCTGATACCACTCACCTGGACTCCAAGCCCCACCCCCCACCCCAGCTTCTCCCTACATGCCCCTACGGCTATATCTTTTGCTTAGAACTCAATTCCTCTAGAAAATTCCCTCCTTCGGCCGTCTCCTCCAGGAAGGCTCTTGATTTTCCACATAATAAACGACGCATTGGGTCAAAGCACAAATCACTTTCACGTTCACTCATAGCCATTTGTCTGGCCCCTCCAGCAAGCCTAGCATTTTAGATGACGGGATGGTGCCCTATTCATCATCAGAGCTCCGCCAGTGCCAGCTGACACCTGCATGGCGGGGGCTCAGTTAATATTTGTTGATGCGGCTGCGGACATCTTCTGCCTGTATGTTCAGGTTTGGACTCCTGTATACTGAGCAGCCTGCCAGGCCTGTGTACAGGCACACACATCTCTGCTGTACGCATCTAGATTTCGGTACTGTGCATGTGCAGTCATACAAGGAACACGTGCACACTGCAATATAAGTGTGTTCTTTTCCACCATCCCCCCCCCCCCTTTAAGATAGGGTCTCTTCTGTATCTCTGGCTGACTTTGAACTTGATAAGTAGCTGAGGGTGACCTTGAACCTCTGACCTTGCTCCTTTACTTCCCAAGTGCAAGGATTACAGACTGTGCCAGCATCCTAGTTTATGCAGTTTTAGAGTTCAAACCCAGGGCTTCATGCTTGCCAGGTAAGCACACACTGGACCAACTAAATTACATCCCAGACTCTTTCCTGTTTTGTTTGTTTGTTTGTTTGAACTGGGTCTGGCTAAAGCATAGGCTGTCTGGAACTCTCCATCCTCCTGCCTCAGTTTCTCTAATGCTAGTAAGTGTGCGTCACCACTCCTAGCTTGTAAACCGTCTCTGCAGGAATGTGCACGAATCCGAGGGTCGTGGGTACGTGTGGCTCTAAGCTGATAGCTATGTACCCAGATCCATGCGGCAGTGAGGTTGGGGTTGTGCCTGGACAAGAGCCGCAGGTGCACCGTGCAAGGACACAGGCGGCTGGCGCGTGTGCAGGCCATGTGTGTGCACAGCTGCGTGTCCTGGCAGGCGGGACGCCCCGTGCGCCCCGTGCGCCCCCTGCGCCCGCTGAGCGCGCTGCTTTGTTCCTCCGCCGCGGGCGGCCGCGTGGTCTCCCCGCTCCCGGCTCGGGCGTCTCCGCCGGCCCGGATTGGCAGCGGGCGGCCGCAGCGCGGCTCCCTCCCCGGCGGGCGGAGTCGGATCGGCTCCCGTTACCGGCGCGGGTGGGTGGGGGTGGGGGGGGGGCGCCAGGCCATCCATCTTCTGTTATTACAGCGTAATGGGGCTGCTCGGGCGCCCGCCCATTTGTCATCGGCCTCGTTCGCTGATAACGGGCATTTGTCATCACTTTCCTCTGCCAATGTCATCAGCACCGCTGACAGCGGGAGGGGGGCACACACACACATGGGCCTGCTGGACACGCGTTCGTGCATATACACATTAACACATGAAACTTGGGGGGAGATGAACCCTGTGGGGGGGGGCACATGCATCTCTCTGTATGTATGTGGACCAGAACTCCTGAGAGATGGCTATGTAACAGCCTGTGCAGAAGGGCCTCGTCAAACAGATGTTCCCAGCTGCAGATCTTCTTCCGCAGCCTTGGGGGTGGGGGCACGCAGGTGGCTTCTGCCAGCTCCCTTTGTGCACTTACGTGACACCCCCACGGGCTCTACTGACCTGCAGGTGGCCGCTAGCAGTTACCAAAATGTCACATTCAGGCCCCCTGGGATTCTCAGACCTAAGGACTTGGGGAGAGGCCACAGGACAGGACAGCCTGGTAGTGGTTGCCAAGACAATGGGCTCCTTCCTCCACACCTCCCAGAAACAGCCTGAGAGTCACCTTTCCACTCCTGGCCCCACTCAGGCTTTTAGCCCAGACTCATCTGTAGCAAGAAAGACTCAGTCAAGACTGCCAAAAGAACTTCCCTCTTGGAAGAAGGACAAGGCTGACTGGTGAAAGGATGGTACTGGTCCAGCAGAGGAGCTTGGAGGAAAGAGAAGCTGTTGTGTTCTGTGCCCTCTGGGTGGGCCAGGTGCCAGCCCACTCCCGGAAGGGCTATGGCTGTCTTCCTGATGCTTTCTCGTTCCTTCGCCTCAGGGTGGCAGAGGGGACCCCATTAGCCCTTATTAAGCAGACACCTCCCCCATCTCACTGGTCTCTCGTTGCCTGGCACATATTAGGTGTTCAGTAAGTAGCTATAGAATGGATAAATGATTGAGGACAGGGCATATGGGGAGGTGGGGGTCCCCCAAGTCCCTCCCAGAAAGGCCACCAGGCCCTGGTGGCCCAGATCTCATCTCGTATCCTCTCTCTGACTTCCCTCCTTATTTTTTCTGCAGCCCCCCCCCCCAAATTCCCTTTCTCTCTAGGCCTCTCCCTCCTGGGCAGAGGGGGAGGGGGAAGGTCCCTTGGCAGAGCGGGGCTGGCTTGTTCCTTGTAAATGAAGACCATAATTAACATTAAATTAAGGTAATACAAATGAAGGCAACATAGAGGCTGACAAGACGAGCGTTTGGGGAGGCAGTGGGGAGAAGTGATTCATATTTTTAATTTACTGTACGGATGGGCCGTGTGGCTGGGGAGCGGGAGGCTCGAGTGGAGGGGGTGTTGCCCCGCCATGTTTGCTGGGTTTGGAGTGATCACACAATGACTATTAAACTCAACTGTCCATATAATGGGACAGATTCGACATGACGCCCACCAGAGCACCAGAAGCCTGGCCGGGCAGCTTGTAAACCCTGCACGTGACATCCGCCTGCCCGTCTGCCCACTGCTCACCTTGGCCTCACTGGCCTGCCCTGGGATAGGACAGATACACCTCAGGGGCCCTGGGAATAGGGTAAGTCAGGAAACCCAGGTTCCCTGCCCACAGTATTCAGGATGGGTGCCAGAAGCATGCTGTGAATGGCTGATGTCACTCCCTGGCTTGATCTTGACCCAAAAGCCAGGAGGCGCTGGGGCTCTGAGGACAGTGAAGAAGGTACTGGTGCCATTCCCATAGCACAGTGGTTCTTGATCTTCTAATGCCGTGACCCTTTAATACAGTTCCTCATGTTGTGGTGACCCCCAGGCATAAAATTATTCTCGTTGCTACTTCCTAACTGTAATGAACTGTAATGTAAATATCTGATATGCAGGGTCCGTGATATACAACCCTTACCAAAAGGTCATGTGAGCCCGGAAGGGTCGTGACCCACAGGTTGAGAACCACAGCTATAGCAGCCCTAGTTGTCCTTGTCATCTACTGTGTAATTCTTATAAACACCTTGTGCCAACTCGCAGCACCCCTGACCCATAACCACAGGAAACCTGCTTGTGAGGACATCTGGATAAGCCCATTCTGATGATGGGGAGTGGTGTGAACCCTAAACGTTAAGTGTCTAGGGCCCAATCCTGTCCCTCAAGCTTTAGGGCCTGGGAGTGACCTGCAAAGGCCAACTAGGACACAAGGGCCATATATTCTGCTTTTTGCACCCTGAGGTCTGACAGTGGAGCTCTCTGGAGCCTGGTGTGTGTGTGTGTGTGTGTGTGTGTGTGTGTGTGTGTGCGTGCGCACATGTGTACACATGTGCTCCTGTCCTCCTCTCTCTAGCCAGAAGGTCCACCAGTCCCAGGAGAGGGAAGGATTCTGCTTATTCACTCTGTAAGCAGAGCCCCAGCCGCCAGAGCTCTGCTCATCCCTGCTCGTCCCTGGGATGAGAGACGCAAGTGTAATTTAGGTTTTGATATTATGAAAGTCTCGCTGCTCTAAAACAGCAGGGCACTCGGTGCCTCATTAATAAAGGATAAACTCGGAGTCTATTTACAAGGCACTTTTTGGGGTTATTTACTCTCCAATATACATATGTAATGTTGCGCATACTTACCGCTAGGTAGCTCTTCCCTCAAGCCAGGAGCCTCCTCCTCACCCTGAGAGGGACCCTGCTGGGAACTGAGGGTCACCGGAGAAGAGGGGTTCCAGGGGCCCCACCCCTGGTGAGAGAGGAAAGGTAGAAGGTTCTAGAACTTAGACTGGAATTGGGCGGTAGAGGTACAGCCATCTCCGCACCTCAGCAGCCATATCTCCGAGGCCAGCTCTCTAGCCTTCCGCCTAGGCCCTGTCTTTGATATCAGACCGGGGCAGCCCTGCTTTCTGCTCATGGTCTGTCCTAGCTCCAGACTGACCACCTGCATACCCAGGGCAGAGCTTGGACAGCTTTCTGACAGAGGCTAGCCCGTCCTCTGGAACTGAAGAGCTTCTGTGATCTCTGTGCATAGTGTCCCGGGGCTGCCCTTCCTCGTGGTACCTGGAACTGGCAAAGTCTTTCCTGTAGTAAGGAGAGTCCTCCTCCCAGCTCTTGCTGCCGTTAGCTCGGTTGTGTTGGGAGGGGTTCCTCACAGAGCCTTAACCCACATCTTTTTCTGCCATGGGCACATCCCTGGGGGCTCTATTATTAGTATTATTATTAATTATAGATTTGCTTTTGTGACTATATAGCCCAGGCTGGCTCAGACTCAGAGATCCACCTACCTCTGTCTCCTCAGAGGCGTGCACCACCATTCCAGGCCTCTGGGTGAATTATTTTTTTAATGGTTGGACTGGTCAGTGCACACATGTTTGCCTGTGCAGGGTTCCCGTCTTAGCCCCACTTTATAAGTGAAAAACTGAGGTCAGGGAACTCCCCCAGTGTCACATACCCAGTAAATGCCAAGCTGTGGGTTTAACCCAGAGTTGAGTTTGTGACCCTACCAGCTTCCTGGACTTTTGGGAGGCTTGTGTTTGCCCCGCCCCCCAAAACACAATGGGGCCTCCAAACAGCCCGTGGCTTCCATAAGGGGTACAGTTTGCTCTCATCTGGCCATTGGGTTGCTAATTGACTGCATCTACCACCCTTACTTAGCCTTGGGCCTGGGGAATCTGACTGGATGGGCCATGTGCGCGTGTATGTGTGTGTGCACCTGTGCGTGTGTTTGTGTGTGAAGGGGCAGTGGAGGACCCCGCCTTAGGCAGAAGGCCATGAATCACAGGGGAGCTCTGAATTCCAGCCAATAAGCTGGGAATCTTGGGGCTAACTGTGGTGTGTCTGGGGAGGGTGGGGTAGCACCTGTGTTGGGGTGGAGACATCAGTCTGAAGAAGGCAATGCCTGGCCAATTGGACCAAGGAGACATCTGGTGGCCAGTAAGGGACCTGCAGCCTTTTTATAGGAGCCCTAGGTGAAGGTATCAGGTCTCCCTTAACCCTCTGGGGACTCCCAGGGATCCAGGAAAACATCAGACCTTCAGTCTACTCCGGGGCTGGGACTCAAGAGGACAGACAATCGGTCTCTGGTCCCCTTCTCATCCTCCAAGTAGGAGGAGAGTGGACCTGGGCAGGGATGATGGTTACAGGAGGCCCTGCTCCACCATCGTTGGTGGACAATGAACCATCATCACCCCAATGAAAGCAAGTGCATCCTGGGATGAGAATGGATGAGTGACAGAGAAAGTACCTCGTGCCCAGCACCCAGAGGCTGCTCCCATAAGCTCCACCTTGGAGCTGGGGAGCCAAGCTGACTGCAGAGCTCCTGGGACACCCAGATAGAGACTGAGGCTGGAACTGGGGTACAGTCAAGGAATAAGGTCTGGATTGGAGTATCAAGGCTGGTCAGAAGATCTTGAGGCCCAGGTCCCAGGGACAAGGGTCCTTGTCATCCGAAGAGGGGTCCCAGAGACAAGGGTCCTTATCATCCGAAGAGGGGAGCAAGATCATTACCAAGCCCAATTGTGAGCCCCTGCAGATACGAGAGGCCATAGGAAGCCCCAAGGGCTGTCTAGAATTTCTGGGCACATATTCTTATTGTTTTTAAAAGATTTATTTATTATTATACATAAGTACACTATAGCTGACTTCAGATGCACCAGAAGACAGTGTCAGATCTTATTACAGATAGTTGTGAGCCACCATGTGGTTGCTGGGATTTGAACTCAGGACCTTCGGAAGAGCAGTCAGTGCTCTTAACCCACTGAGCCATCTTGCCAGCCCCTGGGCACACATTCTAAGGGTATCTGAGCTCTTGTCAAGGCCAAAGGGGGTATATACAGGGGTCAGGCTAGGAGACTAAGTCTGCTCACTACAAAGTACAGCCAGGCTCTGCTGGGCCACGTTGGCCTTTGCTCTGGCCCAGACTTCTGAGACCACAGCAGGGTGTATGACAGGGACTGGCCACCAGAGTGGAGGAGAGATGGAGTTCTCTGAGAAGCCTGAGTTCTCTGAGAAGCCTGGCTTCTCCTGCTTCCTTTCGGCACAGCACAGTCTGGCTACCTGTCAGTCACTCTCTTCCTGCCGCGGACATTGGTACCCCATGGAGGTGGACTGAGACTTTTGACTCTTTTGAGGGTTCTAAGGCCTATTAGTCCCACATCCAGGGACTAGGAACCCTGAGCATAGGACCGGGTCACCTGAGATGGGCTGGAACTGTGTCCATACTGATGGAGAGTTAGTGGCCTCCGACTCTCAGTCTTACATGCTGTGGTGGCCCCTGGCCAGTTCTTTAGGGTGTGGGGACTGACCCCAAGGGAGAGAGGACGGGTGGGGAGCCAGGAACTGGCAGGCAGGCAGAGGGGAGGGAGGGAGGCACTGACAGCAGGACAAATGCTTGTAATTTTATAACCAATCTCAGCGTGTCCATGGGGGGCCGTTTGTGCCTCCACTCAGGACCAATCAGCCTGACAGAGCTATGAGTCTGCCTGAGTGAGTGTGAGCAGCTCCCCCCTGCGCCACTTACTGCAATCTCATTACCACCCAGCTTAAGGCTGGCCAGAGCTGAGGACCCAGCAGGGCAAGGGAGCCAGCCCAAGCCAGAGCAGGGGCCACAGGGATGGGCCTTGTCCAAGATCCCAAGGATAAGATCATGGATGTCATGGAGAGCGAGGGCTTCAAGGGGAGGTCACAGGAGCTCAGGTGATGCTTAGCAAGCACTGTGGAGTGCTGAACTAAATTTAGGATGCGGACAGGGCTCAGGCCCTGCCCTCAAGGGGCTTGCTGTCTGCTGTAGGTAGTGCGACAGATGGCAGGTAGATAGGCCTGGGGAAGGTGAGGATGGAGGAAGGCGACCTGTAGGCAAGGAGGAAACGGACGAACACGGAGGACAGGACAGGAGAGCAGAGAGCAAAAGACCAGGGCCAACCAGCATCGGGCCAGGGGCTCCAAGAGGGAGGGAAGCTGGTAACCACCTCTAAAGTGCAGGTAGAACAGAGCTCAGAGGGAGAGATGCCACCCATGGGAGACCAGAGGGACAGTGGGGGAGGGTGACTAACCAGTGGTGGATATTATAGGATGGCCTTGCTGGATATCTGGCTCTGGGGATGGCTGTGTGCCCATTAGTCTCTCTAATTGTCAAAAATCTAATTTAGTGTCTGGAGCTTGGGCCGGCCTCGGGTTAAATGGAGGGAGGTGGGCCCGGCCATAAATCTGCCCTCTCAGCCCAGGCTGGTGCTAATTCTGCAGTTAAGTGAGGGGTGAGGGGAGCTCTGGAGAGGGGTGTCCTTGATGATCCTGTATGCCAGCCCCCAGGTGCTAAGTCACAGCCAAACCCTCCTTTCTGGCTGGAAGCAAAGGCTTGCCTGGGTGAAGCCTAGCTGGGCCATGCCCCGGGGTGGGGTGGGGTGGGGGGAATGCCTCAAGTGAACAGTGAGCTCGGGGCCACCTGAGTAAGGAGGCGGGTCACGTACGTGGCTCAGTGCCACAGTTTCCCGGGCATGTGCAAAGCCCAGAGTTCTATTCCCAGCCCTTGAGATAAGAACCCCATGGACTTCCTGCAGCCACCAGCCCCTCCTGGTGCCACTTGGGGCCTATGGGGACTCTAAAGTGATGGGGGTTGGGAGGGTTGTTTCTTCCTGATAGAAAAGTCATGCCTCCTGGTGAGGGAAGTTACACTGTTGTCACCTACTAGGTGACTGCTGGGGGCAGCCTCAGCCACGGGGACCACATGACACATTCGCTAGAGGCATGGAGGGTCAAGTGCCACTTTTCTTTGGGCTGCCTGGCCTCCTTCCTTGGAGGAGGTGCTTGTGTCCTGGACAGCTCAAGGCCTCCTGTGGCCTGAGGTAGGTGAGAGCTCTGGACCTGGGCTTGGTAATGACCTCGCTCCCCTCAGAGCTACTAATTGAAAGCAAGGGGCGTGGTGGGCGCAGCAGGAAAGGCTGGAGGACTGACAGGGTTCCGAGAGGTTCTGCTTCCATGGGGGAGGAAAACAATTTCTTCTGGCTTCTTCAGCTCCATCTCACCAGGCACCCACCCGGCCTCTCCTGCTGCTAACGAAGTGCCTTTAATTAGCAGCCTAATAAAATGCTCTTAATTGGCAAGAGCCAATCAGGAAGAAGCAAAGTCTCTTCTTAGTCACCCAGTCCTAGGTTTAAAGGGAAGAGACCACAGCTTAGCCTGGAACAGGCCGTGTACCTCCACCTGGGGACAGGGTCTGACATTGGGCTTGAGGTCTAGGCTCATGGCCTCAGACTCTGTCCTGGGCTCAGGAGCCAGATGGCTCAGATGGTCATCTAGTAGCTGCTGGTAGCAACAAAGGGATATTTGCTGACACCCCGTCCCTGTAACTCTTTGGGTGATGCCTGTTAAGGGAGCAGACATGATTGTTTTTTACCTAAACAAGGCCAGGTGATCTTACACTACCATTCTCTAAGCTCCACTGGAAGCCGGTGACATTGACCACAGACCAAGTCTACCTTAGGGGTCACAGTACCCTGGTAAAACAATGTGGGCCACAGCCAAGGGAAAGGACTAGATACAGTAAAAGCCCATAGGTCTTTTAAACAAAAAGATCAATCATTTCTGATAAGAATCCTGTGTGGGTCACCACTGGGAGGGGCAGGAGGCAGTCTTTCCCTTTGATGGTCTTCATCTTGCGCGCATTTCTGTGTATTGGTCCTGGGGGGAGAAGAGGGGCTCACTCAAGAGCAGCACTGTCACCCCCAAGTGGCTTATGAATGAACAAATGATGGAGCAGAGTGGCCTCCACCCAACAAAGCAGAGAACAGCTCAGACTCGAGGTGTGTGTGTGTATGTGAGAGAGAGAGAGACCATGATGAGCAATTCACATGTCAGACCTCACTTTGGCTTACCATGACACGGCACAGAATGACGTGTACACCAGGGGCTGTCTCTTTACAAGTCAGTCCTGATTTTAGGTTTTTTTTTTTTTTTTTTTTTCCATCTTTTTAAGGTAGGATCTTGCCACGAATCTCTTGCTTCATCCTCCCAAGTACAGCATGCACAACTGGTGGGACCTTTGTTTTCTTGAGACAGGGTCATACTACATAGCTTTGGCTAGCCTGGAACTACGAAAACCAGGCTAGCCTTGAACTCAAGAGATCCACTTGCCTCTGACCCCCGGTGCTGGTATTAATGGCATGATCTGGCTCTTGACCTCATGAAAGGAATAATATGTTTACTGTATACTTCTTTGATCTGTATGCTGGAAAACTCAACCATCCTTAGGATGTTGGGTCAAAGAGAGAAGACACTTAGAAAATTCGCTTTAATCTTGTATTTGTAATTTACTTTTTTTCCAAACAGTTAAAAAAACCAAAATACACTATTACCATCATCCTAACTTGTGAACATATTGGTACATTGACTACACATCACCATAACATAATCACAAAAATTAAAGCGGTCGGCACTGGAGAATCTAGAAAACAAAAAGCGAACAAGCAAAAGCCCCTGGCTCACACTTGTTGCCAGGCCTGTTCCCGTGCCGGCGCTCACTGAACACCCTCGGTCAGTTCGCTAGGGCTTAAGGGTCAGTGCTTTGGGAAGGTATCAGTTTCCTCGATACCCAGAGGTCTAACCTATTGGGTCTTTCCTTAAATGTCCAAGGGAAAGGCTTAAGAAAGAAGGTGACACATCCTGTCCCCACCCCCCTTACTTAGAAGCTAAGTCAGATAATTGAGTTTGTTGAGAAGCGAGTGTCTGGGAAGTCAACTGTCACTGGGAATTTTAGACCACAGGCACCGGACCTTTGTCATTTGTTTTGAGACGGGGTTGCCAGCACTGGAGGGTCCTGGTCGGCGGCGCAGTCCATCCCTCCCGCAAGCAGGCAGCCACTGTCTCCCTGCTTTGGTTTCTCTCCTTGGCTTTAAGGATTCTGACATCATCCATGAGCTACAGCTTCAAGACAGCCAGAAGCCAAGCTCACCTTTACTCCTGGGATGGCTCTCGTACTGACTGTGCTCACTGTGGTTAAGTGGGCTCTACACTGCCACAGGTCATGTGCGTGAGTCCAGGATTGATCTTACTGGAAGTCTGGTGCATTTGAAACTGCTGAGTGTAACCAAATGGGGATAGAGATTAGTGTGGACCGCAGTTCCACTGTACACTGGCCATCACCAAGGTACAGTCACAGGGCTGGGTACCTGCATGCGTCATCTCCACCTGAAAGCACCTTCGACACTTCACGTTTGCAAGCCTAGCCTGCAGGCCTACACCAATCTGGGTGGGCCTCCTTCAGATTCAGGACTGGAAGGTATCACTATTTAGTTCAAAAGAAAGATGCTAAGACAGTTAACACCACCATGGCCCTAATCACTTTCAGTATTCTCCACTCTAGACAACTGCTAAACAGGCAGATCAACTTCAGCCACTCAGACCAGGAGCTGGCAAGGCAAGGCACGGACGAATGCACACAGCCTTCTTTGCAGCTTTGGATTGTTTAAAAAAAAATTTTTTTTTTTCTTACAGAATGATTTAGGAGCCTCAATGTCATTTTCAGTTCCCAAACAAGCTACCAAGAGCCAGACTTTATTACTTGTCAACAGAGTTCTAAACAGTTTCTGTCTCTAAAGTTAGGACAAATCAGAAAGAATTTAGCCAAGGGACAAGTGTAAAAGGCTTTCCATCCATAATTCACACCCACTTTCTAACTGCACTTCAAAGGAAAGGACATTCCTAGCAGTGGCACAACAGTGTTTTCTCTCTCTCTCTCTCTCTCTCTCTCTCTCTCTCTCTCTCTCTCTCTCTCTCTCTCTCTCTCCCTCCCCCATGAGCAGCAAGGCATGGGTTGGCCTTGTCCAGACACTTGCTCTCCAGCAGGCACCCTGTGCACTTACTTAGCTGCCTAAGGATCTCAGCCTGTCAGTAGGGAAGGTCTTGCAGCCTTTATATTGGAAATAGATTTTAGTAAAAGAATAAAATAAAATAAAAATCAACCAGAGACTGACCCAGAGACTCGTCTCTGAGGCACAGGACACATGGCTTCTTGTCTACTGTTCCTTTAAATGTGTGGAGACATTCTTTGTTTCTCTTTTCTTTTTAAAAAGGTCAAACTTTGCATTTATTCTAGCCCAGTTGGGGATCAGTGATAATCAATTCCCACTGAAAGCATGCAGAGATGGTAAGCGGGGTTCACCTTCTCTGGAAATGAACTTCTGCTTACCTGATTGTTTCTTCTACAATGAACTGGCAAATGACCCCCAGAGCTGAGACATGCGAGCGATTCAGGTGCTCAAACCACTTCACTTTGTTCCCACTTCCAGCAGCAGTGGAGAGGATAATCTACAGAAAGAGCTTAACCACGCTAGGGGCTTCAATGTGCAGGGTCCACCCCCGAGCCCGAGACGACGGGCAGCCACACTTCCCAGCTGGCTGCGGAACAGCACACCTTCAGCTGAACCTAGGAAGCAGAGTACAGTCCTGGCACCAACGAGTCTGCAGTAGTGCCCACACTGCCCCCTAATCCTGGGCATCCATACTAGGCAGATGTCCTCCTGCTCCTAACTTCTTAAAGCAGCACAGAACTGAAGAGGGGCTAGTAGACTTGTGGCCATTAGACCATTTCTTGAAGCAGCTTAGGTCTCTTCATGTCTGACCTGTTTTTCAGTAAAGTCCTTCACTACTAACAGTCAACATAAGAGACAAGGAACTCGGTGGGGCTAACCAGACAACTGCAACACGTGGTTGGTTGGGAAAGGAGAAACGCCTACGGAGAAATATTTCTTAAGATTGCAGCTAACACAGGGAAGGCAATCTGTACACATGTGACCTGACCCAGCATGTAATGGCATTCACTAGTGGGACACATTGGGCAAGGGGTAACCTGCAAAGCAGAGAAAGACGACGCTCTCGGCTCCCTCTCCTGCTCAAGTGAAGGTGGTCTGAGGGTCAGTTGTGACAGGGCTCCACTTCCTGCTCAGGTGAAGGTGGTCTGTCTGTGACCACAGGTGACAGGCCCCATTCTATTTTAAGCAGCTTATTCAGTTGGTTTTCTTTAACTCAAACGCATGGTTCAGAACAGCAATGACAGTCTGACTGCTCGGTTTCCAAGTGAAACCGAGGCTGCACTGTGGCCTAAGTCACCCCTTGGCAGGCCCGTGCATGCTGCGGGGTAACTAAGTTGGTTTTCAGTTCAAGTACTCCCAGGTTTGGCCATGAGCGGCTGCATCTGGAGCCTACTGGCAGGGGCCCAGTGCGGCCGTGCACACGACCTGCTTAGCTCTGCCCTTGTGCAAGTGCAGCCGCTTATGTCGTCACTGACTGCCAGTTTACTGGCTGGGGAAAGTGGACAGCAAATAAGGCTGGGAGAAGGAAAGAAGGAGAAGGCAGCGTTTGCTTATCAGTAAACCCTGTGTGCCAAGCTTCACCCTGATCCCCTCTGGCAGCCTCGCCTTCTGCAAGCACTCCGCAGAAGGACCTGCAGTGGAGGGCTGAGATGCTTAGACTGGTTGACATTTACTGGCCTAACCCGAGACTCTGCTTCTCTCCTGACCATCTCTTAGGTGACTGCTCATGATGGGCAGTTACAGGTACCTGCGTGCTTTCCGGCTCAGTGCAGCCGTGCCTGGTGCTGGCGATTCCAAGCCTTTGTGCAGGCCAAGCCTCGCCAGTGATTTAAGATGAAGCACAATGCTTTTATTACACATCTAATTGTTAATGAGAGGAACGCATCAGCAGCTCCTCTCTACTCTACATGGAACCAAGGAAGACTGCTGAGTCCAAAGCAGACACAGCACTGATGGCGCCCAGGACATTCCTATCCTTCCCCAGGGCACTGGGAAGGAGAAAGCTGCAAATGTGACTGACCAGTGTCATGGTCACAAATCCACTGCTGCCCCAGGTTGGTCACTTGCAGCAAAAGCCTGGGCTGGAAATAAGGATGCATTCGACTCTTGCATGTGTCACATTGTCTAGGTGACCCGCCTCAGGCTAGCTGAGGGCTTTCTTCGTACACCTTCTCAGGCTCAAGATGGGAGTAGGGGAGCAGGGAAGAGGGACAGACACCCAGGCAATGGAGGGAGGCAGCAGTGCAGATCTTCCAGTGTGTGTGCGCCTCTCCTCTCTCTCCCCTCCAAGATGTGCAGGCAGCTGTCTCCTCCCACGCGGTGGCTGGGACTGCTCTGGCCGGATGCTGGACACCCCTGCAGTTAACAGGAGGAGGCCAGGCAGTCGCTGCCTGGAAGCTGCAGCCCTGTGCCCTAGAAGTGGGCCAGGTGGGGAAACTAGTTCTTCTGCTTAACGGCAAAGCAAGAGAGATTCTGGCAAAACACTAAATATATTTATAAGTCATCTTTGTCTGGAACCCAATGGGAGAGAAACAGGTGCAGAGAGGAAGGGGGACGGAAAGGGGAGGGAGGCTTCAAAGTTCCAATCATTCACACAAGATAAAGACATCTTCTGATAGCAGCACTGAAGCAGCCGGTGTGCCGAGCAGACCGTCCTGGTCGGCTGCTGACCGACTGTGTCCCAACAGGAGTCTCAAAGCCCTGCTCCTCGCTGATCCATCCGGGAATCCGGGTAGGAGTCTGATTGTAGTTCATCCTGGTCTTGGCAGGTATGTTAAATACTGCAACATTACGAGTCCTGTGTGAAAACACAGCCGACAGTCATCAGCACCTTCCCTTGTACTTTTTACTTGCTTTAAGAAAAGAGAATGTTCATGTGGCTGTCAATGAGAAAGGTTGGAGCTCTGTGCAGAGGGACCCTGATGTCCTAATGAGGAGCGGGCAATGGCCGGAGCAGTGCGTGATTTCCCCTGATCTGTGGAACAGCAGAGTGGGCAGGGACAGCACTGGAGGCGCTCTGCCTGACTGCCCTGCAGTGGCAGGCACAGTGTGGACCTACAAGAAGTGGGTACTGGAGGGAAGCTGGCTGGGGCTCAGTCCGAAGAACTGTGTATGGGGACACTGACTGTCCTCCTGGTCCCTTCGAGGGTGTAGGTGGTGGCTGGAAGTATAGTCTGGAGATAAAAGCTCTGCCTCCTCTATGTAGAAGAGAGAGCTAATGCCATGGAAACAGAAAAGACAGCCTAAAAAGGGAGCCTAGATAATGAGGCAAGAAGACCAAGCCAGGCACTCAGGGCAGGGTCTGTTTCAGCAGTGAGAGGAGGAAACAGATGTAAACAAAGTTAGAGCTGGGTGTGGTGGCGTGCGCCTTTAATCCAAGCACTGGAAAAACCAAAAAAAAAAAAAAAAAAAGGGTTGGGGTGCATTTCTGTGGTTAAACAGGTGTTTAGTGTGAGCCAGGCCAGGTACTCAATACCCAAGGGGCCTCCACCCCCAACAGCAAATGCTCTTACATTGGAAAAACCAAACATTGGCATAAAGAGCAGACAAGTATATGGTGGGTACAGGGGCGCGACCACGGTTACCTTTATAAAGAAAGGGTTTGTGATGAGTGATGTCCTAAGAATTTTGCTTTATTTTTTATTTTATTTTATTTTATTTTATTTTATTTTATTTTATTTTTGAGACAGGGTTTCTCTGTATAGCCCTGGATGTCCTGGAATTCACTTTGTAGAACAGGCTGGCCTCGAACTCAGAAATCTGCCTGCCTCTGCTGGGATTAAAGGCGTGTGCCACCACGGCCGGCTAGAACTTTGCAAACACTATCTTCATGCAGACCTGTGAGTAGGTCCTATACTCATTTCCCTCATCAGGGTATGACAGCCAGTGTGACTTAGCTGAGGGATGATGAGCAACTGTGTCCTCTACGATAGCAGAGAAACTGAGGGAGCCCCCAGACGCAGATCACCCCCTCAGAAAGACCGACAGGTGCAGGAGTGTAGTGAAAGGCACATCTGTGGTAACTACCAAGGCAATGGTAGTGTGGGAAACAGGAAGGACGTGGAGGCAATGCTTCCTAGAGGCTGGTGCTAAGTTCCTAAAGCCAATAACCTAACATGTCTGAGCCAGCGAGCACGGCGGACGCCACGGCAAACACACGCACACAGAATACACAGGCAATTTAGGTCTGGTTCTGTTCTAGAGAGGTGCTTGAGACGTGGGAAGGGTACTAACTTCATGTAGCTGCTGGGGCTGAACAAACCAGGTATTCTCCTGTAGAAGTTGCAGAGAAAGTAGAGACAAGGAAGCTACCTTCTGTTCCCAGTGAGAATGAAGTGTCAGCGACACAGAACTGTGTGACCTCAGTGGCACACTGCAGATTGAGCCATTTCCAGTCACGTTGATGAGTTAGCCTGGAAGGGGCTCTCCTGTAGGTATTCCATCTAAGAACTATAAATGCTAGGCTTTTATAGTTCTTAGTTCTTAGTTTATAAATGCTGGGCTCACTCGTTTTCAAACTGTTCAAATGTCCTTTTACTTTAATAAACTTTGTACTGAAGGAACTATTACACTAGTACGACTACAGAAGACTCCTCTAAACTGGAACTGTACCTTGGTGAAAACGGTGCTCACTGGGGCAGCCCCTGCCTTGTCTCATGCTGTCAACTCTGCTTTCCTGTTGTACAGGGATGGGTGAGACAAAGGGTCTGAGAGTGAGCCAGCTCCGGGAGTGGGCAGCACCCACAGCTGGCACTCTATCTCCTAGCAGGGGGCCTTGAGCATGCCTCTTCTCTCTCATACCTGGGCAATTATGAGGCCAGTGTCGGGTTATTTATCTGGAGATGTAGGTGTATGTCCGAGAAGGGGAGCGGGGCGGTTCAGCATGAGCAGCTGGATCGTTCAGGAAGTCCCAGATGAGAATTGTGTCATCATGTGAACTACTGACAATCTGGAATTCATCAAACTGGAGGCGGAAAACTCGTCCAGAATGCTCCTGAAGAGGCAGAAACAAAAAGAGTTAAGACTTTGAACCCAAAACCAAAAGCCTCTTTGTTTGAAGGAGCCTACAGGGAGGCTCAGGTGTGCTCTTTCACTGTTCCAAGCACAGACAGAAAGCAGTTCACTATCATTAGGATGCAAAGCTCAAATATTGGGCAACAACTGATCTCAAGAACATGGGAACCATGCTCATTACCAAGGCAAAACGGCAGTGAGGTAGCGGGCTTGTCACTGCCTTCTGGGCTGGAGGGGAAAGCTCCTTGGTACCTCCCTGATCTCGTCTCCCTGCGAGTTCCTTTGACTGACCATCAGGAGTCAAGGGGTGATCCACAGTAAGAAGTGACGTGCCAGAAATGTGTGCTGACAACCTTCCTGGGTCTGGAGAGATGGCTTAGCAGCTAAGAGCACTGGCTGGAGGCCCCAGATTCGATTCCCAGCACCCACATGGTAGCTTACAACCATCTGTAACTACAGTTCCAGGGGGACTTGACATTCTCTGGCCTCTGAGGACACTGAACTGCACAGACAGACATGCAGGCAAAACATCCATGGACATAAAATAAAAGCAAACCTTAGAGGAAAAAGAAACTTCCTTAATGTGAAGAACTATTTATAGATTCTCATGATTTACAAAGTCCTACCATGGCCAATCTGGAGCTACCCACATATGGTCAACAACTTGCCAAATTCTTTGTTGTTGTTTTTTCTTTTCTCAAGTCAGGATTTCTTTGAATAAGAGTTCTGGAACTTGCTTTGTAGACCAGACTGGTCTCAAACTCAGAAATACGCCTGCATTTGCTTCCTGAGTGCCAGGATTAGAGATGCGCCACCATGCCTAGCAACTTGGAAAATTCTAATGGTTGGCTGTCCTGGGGTCAGAGCCTAGTTTTGCACTTGAGGGAGTGAACACTGCCTAAATCAGGTGCAGACTATATCTAAGTTCCTGGAAAGGACTTTCAACCCTGCTAGTCAGTGTCTCCTGCACCCCAATGTCATCGCTGATCTTTACCTACCCTTGAATTCATATAAAGACACACAAATGTATACTACAAATGTAGTATACATTTGCTTGAGCTAGTTTACTTTTCTAAAGATTTATTTTATGTTATTTATTTATTTTATGTATATGAGTACACTGTCGCTCTCTTTAGACACACCAGAAGAGGGCATCGGATCCCATTACAGGTGGTTGTGAGCCACCCTGTGGTTGCTGGGAATTGAACTCAGGACCGCTGGAAGAGTAGTCAGTGCTCTTAACTGCTGAGTCATCTCTCTAGCCCCATGCCTAGCTTATTTTACTCAAATATTAGAACAATGTTTTTTTTGTTGTTGTTGGTTTTTTTTTGTTAGTACAAGTAAAAGCAGTTACTTTACCCCTTTAAAAGATTAGTGGCTAATATTCCAGTGTATGACTGTCCTACGGTTAGTCTAATTGCTCTTTTTTTTTTTTTTTTTTTTTTCCACAACAAGGTTTTTTTATTATATTTTTTTTTTTTTTTTTTTTTTTTTTGAGACAGGATTTCTCTGTGAGGCCCTGGCTGTCTTGGGACTCACTCTGTAGACCAGGCTGGCCTCGAACTCAGAAATCTGCCTGCCTTTGCCTCCCAAGTCCTGGGACTAAAGGCATGCGCCACCACTGCCCGTCACTTTTTTGTTATAACAAAGCTGCTTTCGTTTGGGAGGCAGAGGCAGGCAGAGTTTGAGGCCAGTCTGGTCTACAGAGTGAGCTGCAAGACAGACAGACCTGCAGAGAGACCCTCTTTCAAAAACACCAAAGAACAAAACAAAACAAATAAACGTGGAGCTGTTATGATGGCGTACACTCCAACGGACCGGGAAACCTAGGCATAAGCCTAGGAAACTGAGGCGGAAGGTCACCAGCTTGAGGCCAGCCTGAGCTACATTTCGAGATTCAGTCTCTACGCTACAAACATTTTAAACATTTATTATTGTATGTGTTTTGCCTATGTGTTTATCTGTGTACCATGTGTCTGTTCAATGCTCAAAGAGGCTTAGAAAGTGTTGATCCCCTGGCCCCCACCCCACCCCCCACAATAAGTATAGCTAGTTGTGAGCTGCTCCAAGAATGGCTATTGCTTAAAAGTGCTGAACTATGGTTCCAGCCCGCATGGTTCTGATGGAACTATGCAGTCAAGAGAGGTACTTCTGGCCTTGGTGGATGCTGGGAAGAAGGGCTTTCAAAGCTGGGCCACTTGACAGAGTTCAGACGCTCTCTCTCCCCATCTTTCAAGCCCTAGCTTCATCTTCACAGGGATATTTAATAGTTTAAATTTATGCTTTCTTTATGAAGTTGAGCAAGTTCTCCTAGCTTGCTCAGAGTTTCATCATGGGTAGGCACTGGATTTTGACAAGTGTTTTTTTTTTTTAATTATTTTATGTGTATGGGTGTTTAGTCTGTATCATGTGTTGCCTGGTGCCAAGAGAGGCATGAAGAGAATGTTAAATCCTATGGAAATAGAGTTACAGACAGTTGTGAGCTGTCACCTGGGTGCTGGGAGTTAAGCCCAGGTCCTCTGGAAGAGCAGACAGTGCTCTTTGGCCACTAAACTATTGTCAGCCCTTTGCCAAATGCTTTAACTGATCTGTTGCTACTATAACCATGCAGCCTACCTGTGGATGAGATGGATGACATCAACTGAACACTGGGGACATAGCTCAAGGGTTAGAGCACTTGCCTACTTTGTAAAAGACCCCAGCTTTAAGCCCTAGCACCATAAGAATCCACCAATTCTCGAGTGCTCAGTCAGTTTTCTATACTGCACCTGTAACACCCAATCTCTGCTGCAGGGTAACTTCTGTTATGCATTACTGGAATCAACTTGTCCATATTTTGGAATCTTTTTTTTTGTTTGTTTGTTTGTTTTTCTGTTTTTTGAGACAGGGTCTCTCTGTATAGCCCAGGCTGTCCTGGAACTCACTTTGTAGACCAGGCTGTCCTCGAACTCAGAAATCCGCCTGCCTCTGCCTCCCGAGTGCTGGGATTCAAGGTGTGCGCCACCACGCCCGGCTCTTGGAATCTTTTTTTAAGAGTATGGATTCTTTCAAGGCGACTAGGAACATTTTTCTAGCATTTATAAAGCCTTGGATTTAATCCCTAACACCACAATTTAAAAAAGTGATTCTGAATCCATCTGGTAAGCACAGAACCTGCAACCCCAGCACTTGGCTGATGGAGGCAGAGGGGTTAGGAATTAAAGGTCAACTTCAGTTCCACAGTACGCCTGAGTCTAGGTTCTACATGAGCAGGGAACAATAGGTTGGGAAGGTGTGAAGTGGATTAGAGCACTTGCCATGCAGTCTAGTGACTTGATATCAATCTCTAGAACCTACATGAAGGTGGCGGGAGACACCAACTCTACAAAGTTGGCCTCTGATCTCCATGGAATGCACGCCTGCCCCAGTGACATTAAACTTAAAAAGGCATCACCATCTTAAGATTCAAAACTCTGGTGAGACATTCCAGGGGTGTGCAGGAGACAAAGGGATACCATCCCCGGCCCTGAAGGGGGGGGAAAAAAAGTGAAATACAAATTTTTGTCTTTTTGAGACCAGGTTTCACTGTGTAGCCTTGGCTGTCCAGGAACTCACTCTCTAGACCAGGCTGGCCTCAAACTCCGAAATCTGTCTGCCTCTGCCTCCCAAGTGCTGGGATTAAAGGTGTGCACCCTGAGTTACCACCCAGAAAATTGTGTTTTCTTAATACTAATATTTACTGTACATATATATTTTTCTTTTGTTTTGAGACAGGGTCTCATAAATTGTACACTGGTGGTGAACTCAGGGCAATCCTCCTGCCTCAGTCTCTTGAGTGCTGGGATTACAAGTGTGGGTCATCACCCCTGGCTTTACTTTTACTCTCTCCAAGTAGTTTCCTTGTTTGACCTCACTGAGCCTGGACCTGAACCTAAGCTGATGGTCAGGAAACTTCAG
Source organism: Mus pahari (assembly GCF_900095145.1). Lineage (NCBI taxonomy): Eukaryota > Metazoa > Chordata > Mammalia > Rodentia > Muridae > Mus > Mus pahari. Next base: position 156,880,029 of record NC_034590.1, on the reverse strand, counting down.
TCATCTTCCCATCTCTGTCCTGTAAAGGGCTGGAGTTACAGGGATGTGAGGAGACATACAGTTCTCTTCTCTCTTTTTCCTTCCTTGTGAAGGTGGGACCATGTTTATTTATAGTGAGGGGCACTTTTGTTATCTAGACATGTAGATGGCCAAAATGTTTACAGAGGAAGATGGATGCAGCCTCTTATAGGGACATAAATGACCTCAGTAGTCTGCAAGGAAATCTGGGAAGTGTAGTCTTTCAGCAGGAAACTACCATTCTTAACTCTGAGAGGATGTTGGTCACGGGTGTTTTCTGTTGAGGAGGGTCCTTTAAAGGGATAGCTCTGGGTCTGTTGGAGAGGTGACCCCTGGTCATGTAGCGGGGTTGAGTCTTACCCTGATTAGCTGCAATGGATCAGGCAACTAGTGCCCTCTATTCCTGAAGAGGCATGGGAGATAATTATTGGAAGGCTATAAACAAATGATTTGGTTACGGAAGAAAACAACTTTTCTGGGAAGGTTGAAAGAGAAGGGGAAACAGAAGCAGTAGAAATTTAGGGGGCTGGTGAGGAAGTGGGCATAGACTTGTCAGGGTGACAGTGACAGGTCCCACTGCCAGGATGCTGCACCACAGTGAGCCTGCAGAAGCAGCGGGGAGCTACCGAGCACCAGAGGAAGGAAACGGGAAAAACACAGGACTGTACACAGATAGAGTGTACAGAACTCTATCTGGCCTGGCGGAAGGGATGAAGGTCCTTGTAGCCAGCTTCTCCACAACATCTAAAAGGTTTTTTAAACAGATGTATTGGGAATAAATGGAGCTGGTGTAGGGTGAGGGTCATTGGGAGAGCTTGTGTGGGAACATTTCGTTTGGATGTATGTAGAGCATACTGGCCCCTTAAAAAGCAAAGCAAAGCAAAATGATTCATTTTAGTTTTTTTGCCTTGAGAAGCACATCTCACTGAAGTCCAGAAAATGCTCTTACCAGACAGCTGCCTGCCCTGTCCTAGGTCGTCTTTTTATTTTTAAATTTAACTTTAAAAGCCCCACAAGGTATTTTCTGTGTGCTCCCACATCCTCTTGCACACACTCTTGTAGGGTGTGTGGTGACAGAAGACAATTTGTAGAATTTAGTCTCTTCTCCCACCATGTGGTGGAAGCTATCTTATAGGTCCCAGCATGTCTTTTTCTTTAGAAAACAAAAAACAAACAACAAAGCCCATGCTATTAATTTGCTTCTAGGTGCTTCTGACACCATAGCTCACAAATTGTATATTTTTATTTTCATATTCAAAATCCCTTTAAATTTCTCTTGTGATGTCTCCTTGCCCTATGTCTTATTTAAAAGGGCTGGTGGCTTATCTTTACATCTTTTGGGGCTTTTCAGTTACCTTTTTCCTGGTCATTCCTGTACTTCAGCTCCACTGTGGTGTGTATAAGGACATACACTGCATGTTTCTAGCTTTACACGTTTTCTTACATTTACTTATCTGTGTGTATATGTGTGAAGCATGCATGTGCTTGGCATGAGGTCAGTCCTCCTTCCACTGTGGGGCTCTTAGCGATCAAACGCAGGTTGCCAGGCTTGGCAGGAGCACTGTTACCTGTGGAGCCATCTTGCTGGAGCATACCTAGTATTTTAAACTTGTTAAGGTATGCGTATGGCCCAGTGTAATCTATCTTGGTGAATATTCCACGGGAGCTTGGAGAGAATCATTCTGTATGTAGAGGATAATCATTTCCAGCTGAGACAGTGCTGCTGAGTTTAACTATTTTCCCTGAGTTTGCTGCCCGCTGGATGTGCCCATGACTGGGTGTGATCTCTTCAACTCCAATTGTGGCTCACTGATTTTCTTCATAGGTCTATCACCTCCTCATTTGGTATGTCCTGATGCTATCATTAGGCACTGACGCACTAATGACTGACCTACCTTTGGTTGAGCATGATGTACCACACCTTTTTATCCTGATAAGATTCCTTGTTGGTAGTTTGCTCTGTATGAAATTAATGCTGTTTCTCTAAACTAGTAATGGCATAGGATGTAATTTGTAAGAGTTTCATAATGAGGTTCCAGATATTGGGTAGCTTACATGGAGCTGTACTTCCCACTGTCTAGAGGCTAAAGAACAAGACTGAAGTGTTGGCACAACTGTTCTGATTCTCAGGCCTCTTCCCCAGATTCCATCATAGATGGACGTCTCCTCCACCTTTACAAGCATTCCATCTGTGTATGCCTGATCTTGTTGTCTTTTAGGGAACCCAGTCACATGGGATCAATGCCTATTCTCAATGAATTCAACTGATCCTAATCACCCTTTTAAAAAGCTCAGTCTTCAAATACAATCAGATTCTAAAATATTAGAGATATAAAGTTCAACACAGGAATTTCAGGAAGACAGATTTCAGCCTTTTTCCTGGGTGGTGGTGGTGGTGGTGGTGGTGGTGGTGAAGCAGCCTAGGGTCATGTGTATGTTAGAACACTCTTCCAATCCCAGCCCTTGAATTTCTGAGGTGGGATCCTGCTGTGCAGCACAGGCTGGCCTCTCAACTCATATCCTCCTTTCTGTCTTAGACTCCTAACTGCTAGGATTATAGGCATACACCAACTTATCAACTTTAACTTCTTATTTATAAATGTCTACAATAGATTTGTTCATCCACTTATTTCTGTGTGTATGGCATATGTGCAGCTGCCTGTGGAGGCCAGAAGTATCATCAAATGCCCTGGAAGTGGAGTCACAGGAAGTTGTGAGGTACTGCATGTGACGTTAGAAACTGACAAACTGAATGCAGGGCCTCTGGAAGAGCAGCAAGTGCTCTTAACTGCTGAGCCACCTCTCCAGCCCCCGATTCCTGTTCTGAGACTAGGTCTTATATAGCCAAGGCTGGCCTTGAACTCCATGTGTAGATGATGATAATGACTTTGAGATTCTCATCTTCTTGCCTCTGCCTTCCGAGTGATAGGAGTTATGTTTTGATTATACGGTGCTACAGACTGAATCCAGTGATTTGTGTATATGAGGCAATCACTCTACCAACTGAGCTGTATCTATAGCCCCTGCAGTAGGTTCATATAGATAACATATAGCTAGTCTTGTCTTGTTTTTGACACACTAATAATTTCTCATAATCTCAAGTAGAGAAACCCACACTGAGATATAACCAAATTGTTGAAAATCACTGAAAGAACAAAATCTTAAAGCAGTCTCAGGATAACAACCCACTGTGCAGAGCAAGAAGGACAATGACTTCTTATCTAAGCAGAAACTTGCCGATCATACTGGAAGTTCTGGGTTTGATCCCCAGGACTGAATAAGCCAATGAGGTGTATTTATCTATAATTCAAGCACTCCAGAAGTAGAGGCAGGAAGATCAGAAGTTTAAGATCACCATTAGATACCTGATTGAGTATGTGACACAGGAGACCAAGTTTGAGAAGAAAAAATAAGATATAAAAAAAGTACATACTGTATGATTCATTTTCATAAAACTCTAGAAAATGTCAACTAACCAAGGTTATATAAAGCAGGCCAGGATTTTATCAACGACTGGGGCAAAGTGGGACCATATAAAATATGAAGGGATTGCTATGCCCATGGGGATAATCTATGGATTTACTGGAATATACACATCAAAAATTTTAAATTTATTATTACTGTTGTTGCTATAATATTTTTTGAGACAGGGTCTTACTCTGTAGTGTGAGGTGGCTTGGAATTCAATGTCAAGCAGGCTGACCTTGAACTCACATCACCTTCCTCTGCACCACTCCACTGGGCTCTGCATCAGACTGTAAGCTGAATCCTCTTGTTGTTGCTGTTACTTGTTTTGTTTTAGGGGACAGGTCTTGTATATCATCTAGGCTGGTCTTGAACTCAGGACCCTCTTCCCTTAGGCCTCTGAGTTCTGAAGTTATAGGAACATTTGTTTCTTTTTGAATAGGGTCTCTCTATAACCCAGGCTAGCCAGAACCTCACAGTCTTCTCGCTTCACCGTTAATGTCTGGGACTACAGAGACACGTGACAAAGCGCTCAGCACATCAAGTACACATAACAAGACAAGCATGCAGAGAGCAGGCAAAGCACATGTGCTCCTCAAAGACTGCATCTAACTTTAACTGTATGGAATACATGGCAACTCTCCTACCCCAGCCTCTGAAGGCTGAGATTCCATACATGTGTGCACCACCATGTCCATCTTAAGAATGTAGTTTAAATCCAAGAAAGGCAAAGTATCCCTAACCAGAACTGAGACTTCCTCAATGTGGAATCAGAACTGAGAACATAGGACTTTTCATGTTTTATTTGAATTGTTTAAAAAGATCTGTTTATTCTAGATGCATGCACATCTAATTAAAGAACCATTTGACAATTTGAGCCTTTGGCTTGTAACATGGCTAAGACTTCTATGCTTTGAAGCCTGTGGTGAATGCAGGCCAACAATCCCAGGACCAGAGAACTGGGGGCAGAAGGATGCAATTTTAACACAGCCAGGGCAGCACAATTAGGCCCTGCTACAAACAAGGAATTGGAAGGTGACAGTTCTCCTTCTGACTCCCTTCTTTTTCCAAGTGTCAGATGTTCAAACACAGGGGAGAAGGGATAACAAAGAAGATTTAAGATGCCGGAGGCACTGCCTATTCAATTTGATGCAGAGCTAAGGAGCTGACCAGGGGGTTCCAGTAGAGTCCCAGGGTACATTTTGCAAGTACAGGTGCTCAGGTCCTTAGATTCTGGACAGGTTCCAATTTGAGTAATTATATTCTCTCCCCCTCAGTGCTTCCTACTGCTTCTGGTAGGTACAGAGTTCTCATTCACTTCCTGCACTGCCTGTGGGATGTGTGCTATGCAGATGGGAAGCAGCTGCCCCAGGCCTCCCCATACCCAGTCTCTAAAGCCCTTTTGGATGAAGGGTACTATATACACATAGTTTACTGTCACATATTGGTTGCCTTTCCACTTAGTAGGTTTTGTGAGAGCCTAACTATAAAATTCAGATCTATATTCTACAGCACATTAACATTTAATTTCTTCCCCTACCTGATTGTCAGACCCCTTTAACAATAAGGCTCTTACCACAAGTGTCCGCAGACAAAGAGTCCCTGCAGGAGCACGTGGGTCCAAAGCAGCCATAAGATCCCACACTTTAATTTTCCTAAAGATCAAAAAGGGGACAAAAATCTTAGTTGAAAGCAAACTTAACACAGGAAGAACAGTAAAAAAAGTCAGGGCAGCAAATCCAGAGCGTGGCTGTAGCTCAGTGTCGGAAGCCTGCTCTGTCTGGAGATGGGCTCCTTACTCTTACGATATCCAGTTTATATGCCTGGGCTGTTACTGTGGATTTGTCTGGTTCTTTGCTTCATAGGGCAAACCAGACAAATACATAATCAAATAGCAAACATAATAATCAATACAAATACAATAAAATGACTAGGCAGAATATTTAGAAAACAGTAAGCAAAAGAGAGGGGAATAGCAATTAAGCCACAGTGTATATAAACTTTTAGAGCCAAGGAAGGGTTACATCATAAACTGCGAAGAATGAAGACGTAGACTTGGGGAAGGCAGGAGCTAGCTACTGAACTCAGGGCCTTGCACAAGCTAAGCACACGCTCCACCACTGAGCTACAACCCGAGCTCTTAGATGTGTTTCAGAATATTAGCAAACTCACCCATCATAGGCTCCGCTCACTATCCTTTTGTTATCAAATCGAATGCAGCGTACCAACTCCTCATGGCCTTCCAACACTCGCAGACACGCTCCACACTCTATGTCCCACAGCCTGCAGGAGAAAAATGGAGTCAAGTGGGCTGTCACAGATTCTCTCTCTCTGTGGGTTTCGAGATAGGGTTTCACTCTATAGTCCTGGAACTCACTCTGTAGCCGCAGTGGCCTCAAGCTCACAGAGATGCACTGCCTTTGCCCAGTACTGGGATTGGAGGCATGCACTGCCACCACTCACTCATGGATTAATTTCTAAGCTTTGAATATTATAATTATTCCATACGTCCTTTAGAAATTCACAAAGTGAGCTAGAGAAATGGCTCAGCAGTTAAGAGCTCTGACTCCTGCACCTACATGGGGGTTCCTAATCTTCCATAATTCCAGTTCCAGTGAAAACAACACACTCTTCTGCCATCCTTGGACTTAGGCATACATGTGGTGTAAATATATACACATGGGCAACAGTTATACATATAAAATAAAAATATATTTTAAAATTTCACAAAGATTACTCATATAAAAATATATTATTTTCAATATAACTTATTTCCTGTCTGCCATATAATTTGGGTAGGAAAAAAATGTGATTTAAGTTCAAATACAGTTAAGTGTTTACAAAACACTTTATATAACACTAAGACACAATGCTTTATATAATGCTAAAACACTACACTTTATATGACAATAAAACCATGTTCTTTTTGTTGTTTTGTTTTGAGACAAAGTTTCCAGGTATCCCTGGCTATCCTAGAACTCACTCTGCAGACCAGGCTGGTGCGGAACTCAGAGATCCACCTGCCTTTGCCTTCTGAGTGCTGGGACTAAAGGCTTGTGCCACCACTCCCGACTTGAAACCAGGTTCTTCCAGGAGAGAATTCAATTTCCTAGGATGGAAATGACCAACTCAAGAGAGTCATGCTTCCTGAAGTCACACCTAAGAGTGTGGGGCATTGTGTCAGGGACATCTGACTGTCACACAGCACCTCCATCTCGCCAGGAAGACACAGCTGCCACCACTGTTCAGAGCAATCCTCAACAGAAAGGCAGAGATGGGCCCCAGGAAGGCTGCTGTGACAGTTCTAATGCTGTTTGCGCAGTCCCAGAGCTTGGTAGGAACGACGGGTTTGATGTGCAGCAGGGCTACCTCTTCTTTTGCCTTCCCTCAGGCGTTCAAGAAAAGGAGAGGACCGATGAAATTTCCAAATCCTAACCATCTCTCTGCCATTTATCTTGTAAGGGTAAAATACAAGGGAAGTATATAGACTTGCGCATCCTTCCTATTTAATGCCAGCCAGCTCAACGCTCAACTACTGTACTGACAAAAAGTCATGATTTCTAGGAGAGAAACAAATCTTTTTCTTTCTTTTCCTTTCTGGTTTCAACAACAGTGACATGAAGAAAAGGTCTTTATTTATTAGCGTTTTTGTACTGCAGGAAACACATTACCTAAAGGCTTTTCTGTGCTGCCTGCCTCTCTGCAGGGCAAACTTCTGACCTGTACTAGCTACAGAAAGGAGACATACCGGATTATAAACGCAGGACAGGTAAAGACCATGAGCTCTGTGCACAAAAGGCAAGGAGGAGGGGTGTGGATGCATTCTGGGAAGGCAGCTGCTGCTCACCTGATGGTATTGTCAGAGGAGCCGCTCACCACCAGCCTGTCTCTGTACTGCAAACAGGCGATGCCACGCTTGTGCCCATTCAGGGTCCTTACGAATTCACAGGTGCTTGTGTTCCACACCTGAGACACAAAAGTGACAGCTGAGCAGTCGATCGGTTACTTCTACTAGTAAAAGCAGTAAGCAGCCAACGGAAGAGACTCAACAGAGGATGCCAATGCCTCACAGAAACAGCAATGGAAAGCAAGAGCCAGGTTTAATTCAGAGTAACACAGGACTAACGGGAAGGCGGTTGCTGTCATGTGAGACTGCCGAATGATTTACTCTATGAATGAGTCTCATTTCGTGTGTCTGCATGCTTAGTGTCCTCTTTAGTTTCTTCCCACCTTTTTATGTGTATATGTAACTGCTTGAGTTTGTGTGTACCATGTGGGAGCCAGAATCCAGAGACCGGAAGTTGGGGCCTCTGGAGCTGGAGGTCCAGATGGTTTGGGCCACTATCTCCATGCTAACAACTCAACTCGGGACCTTGGCGACCTCGACAGCCCCTCTACCTCATTCTTCTGGACGGGGACTTTGAACACAAAACTTACTATCTGGCTAGAATGACTGGCCAGTGACCACAGGGTTTGGCGTCACTCCCTTCCGAGCAATGAGATCACTACCTCGTGGTGACACATCTGGCTTTTCCATGGCGGTTCTCATGTGTATTCGGCAAGGCCTTTTCACACTGGCCATTTCCTCAGCTCCAGTACAGATGTGTCCTTGAACTTAACCTTGGCTTGGCTTTCCTCACGAGTGCCATCACTGCCATCATCAGTGGTACTGTTATCTTTCCATGTTGGCTCTTGGGCACACCAGGCAAGTGCTGTCATTAAGTTATACCTCTAGCCCATAACCATTGTTTATAGAAATAAAAATTGAATTTAATTATTACGGTATCCTACAACAAGGCTTGCGTATACAGTTCCCTCAATCATGCTTTTACACAAACTCCTGCTGCAGCTTGTGAACTTACTGAGAAGGGGTCTGTTACCTTTATGGTTCTATCTCCAGAGGCAGAAACGATGTACTTGTCATCAAAGTCTACAACATTGACCGCAGCTCGATGTCCCACCAGCACCCTCCTGAGGGTGATGTCAGTTGGGGAAGCCATATCCCACACAGCGATGGAACGGTCTTTGGAGCAGGTTACCATCATGCCATTATTGAAGCGCAGGTGCAGAACGGCTTCACAGTGGTGAATCAATGTGTTTAGCATTTCACCTGCATTTACATCCCACACTCTGAAAAGGACACCCAGGAATCAGATGGTACTTAGTACAACTTATGTCAACGTTCTTGACCACCAATGGGATAATCAATCAATCAATCAATCAATGCCCCCCTGCTTTCTTTTTCTTTTGGAGATGGGGGTTTCTGTGTAGTCCTGGCTGTCCTGGAACTCACTCTGTAGACCAGGATGTCTGTGAACTCACAGAGATCCGCCTGCCTCTGCCTTCCAGTGCTGGGACTAAGGGTATGCACCACCACGCTTGGTACACTCACCTCCTCCTTTCAGGCAGGGTACACAGGAACCATGAGGAAACACCATGGTTCCTGTGTACCGACAGGAAAGGCAGGGTAGTGGGGGCTTCATGTACAGTGCCCAGAGAGGGGGACACAGACAGTCGCTATCATCTGACAATTTGGCCCAGATTTTTGGGTTACTATAGAACAGCAGTGCTGCCTGGGCCCAGCGGCTGCACCCGTGGGCCAGGATGCTCCACCACAGACTCAGTAACGTGGACTTGACTTTCACTGCCCTAAACATTAGGTTTTCTTCCTACTCTAAGTCAAAGGCTCCGTTTTTGTGCTTTTCAGGGGCCAGTTGGTCGAGATGAGCTTTCCTTCTAACCCTCAGCCCTTGCTTCCTGGCAGTGGGAACGAGGCGAGCTGGAGAGCTCTGCCAAGAGAGAATTACCTGGGTCACTCTCTATTTGCATATTGATTTTGTTTTTAAAAGTACTTCCTTTCTCCTTTGCAGTTTACCCTCCTTTTGGAAAGTTATTTTTTTTTTACGCTGTAGTGTTGCTAAGAGGTAGAAGGTTATTTAGGCTATTTGGGTTCAATCCCAAAACTGCCAAGACAACAAACAAACATCATCTCCCCTATTCTATAAATGACCTAAGCCTCTACAGTGTGCTGTAGTTCCTGTGAGGCGCTCCAAGTGCGGAGAGTTCACCGCCAACAACTGCAAGGGTGGGCTCTACTATGCGGGCAAGTGAAAGGAACAGGCTTTCCTGTTCGCAGGGATAACTTCAGAGAACTGACAATGCAGATAACTGCCTTTTATTCTAGGTTTTTGTTTTTGTTTTAAAGTTACTTTTGATGAATTACTTTGGCTAAATCCTTTAGCTTAAGGTGACATTCCTAGCAGGTTCCCAGCAGTGCTGCTGGTACCCTGAACTCAAGCTACACTGGACTCCAGCAGCATAATGGCTGTGTCATCAAATCACCAGAGCCTCTGGAAATTGAGGGCCCCCTCCCTGAGTAAAGCTTGCAATTAAACACTGTGGGGATGCAGGGGAGGGCTGGCAAGGAGCAAGTCTTGCTCACCTGAATCCACTTGAAAGAGCTCCTGCATGCCTGCACTGCAGTTACACTCACCTGAAAGACAGGCTTCAGTCCCTTCCTGCCAGCTAGCTTCATAAGGAATGTAAGGCTTCCCATAAAGAGAGGGAAGTTCCTCTGACAGGCGCACCTCCAAATTAAAATCTGTGTGTAGCTTCTTAAACGTGCCAAAGTAGATTCTACCCAATGGTTCCGACATCAAGTGTTGATTCCAGAGTGACAAGCAACTGACCAGAAGCTAACAGTTTATTCTTTAGTTTCAGAAATGTGTCCACGAAGATGCAGAGAATCACCGTGACACAAAGTGGAGGCTTAGAGTTCAAAAGGAGTAGCAGAGATGCCCTACCTGACGGTGGAGTCCGAGGAGCCCGTGACGATTACCCTGTCATCGTACTGCAGACACAGGACGGAGCCCGTGTGGCCCGTGAGGACCCGCCTGCATTCCAGGGTGTTTTTATCCCAGATCTAGGAGGGCAACGAGACCTTTGATCACTGTCATAATAGGGTGCTGTGGGGACTTGTTGTTCTTTACATGTGTGACACCCCCCCCAAACATCAAAGCCCAGAGAGGGCGAGACTACATTCTTTCCTCCAGGTAGAGCTAAGCTCCTGGATGTGTTGACTTCAGTTCTAATGCTAACTTTATCCTTTTCATCAAGGTGGAAGAGTAGCCTATAATTATGAAGGCCAAAATAACAACAGCTCCCATCAGCGCACTTCTAGAAGGGAGTCCAGCCCTGGAACTATACATTTGCATGATCCTGTGGGGAGAAGCAGACATTTGCCCTTTAGGGAAATGATTTTGGCTTTGGTACTAGAACCAGTCTACAATCCCCACTTCCTAGAAACCACAATCAAGGCTAGGCTTCAGACTGCACTATGAATGTGGTCACCCTCACTCCAACAGTGCTCCTCCACTGAAGTGGGTCCAGTCACCTTGATGGTGTTGTCTCGAAGGCCGCTGACTATCTTGTGGTCGTCATACTGTAAACAGTAAACCCCTTTACTTGTTTCACTCCGGCAGTGGATTCTCTGTAAACTATGTCGCCCACATCTCCAATTGGACTCAATTGTCTAAAAAGGAAGATTCAAAGAAGCAGTTAATTAGGAAAGAGGCAGACCGACAACTCAGTGTGTGACTCTACAGCAGTGGTTCTCAGCCTGTGGTTCTCGGCCCCCCTGGGGCTTGGTCAACCCTTTCACAGGGGTTGCCTAAGACCACCGGAAAACAGACATTTACATTATAAATCACAACAGTAGCAAAATTACAGTTATGAAGTAGCAACGAAAATAATTTTTTTATTGGGTGTCACCACAGCATGAGGGCTACAAACAATAATTAGGAGGGTTGAGAGCCACTGCTCTATGGGCTACATACAACTAAAACACTAAAAGGTAGGTACCAAGTCGAGCTGCACACACGCCCAATGGCATCTCAGACACATCACACAGTACCCATGCCTACTGATGACCTTGCTTAAAGGCTCGTCATCGAAGGAGCGCAGACGTCACACTGCCATTTTAGGAAGGCGGCAATCCTTCTCTACAAAGGGTTTTTTTTTTTTTTTTAAGACTTATTTATTTATTATATGTAAGTACACTGTAGCTGTCTTCAGACATACCAGAAGAGGATGTCAGATCTCATTTCGGATGGCTGTGAGCCACCATGTGGTTGCTGGGATTTGAACTCAGGACCTTTGGAAGAGCAGTCAGTGCTCTTACCCGCTGAGCCATCTCGCCAGCCCCCCTCTACAAAGGTTTTAAAGCCATACAAAAATTGCCTAGGAATTTTCTGTACTTTATCAACCTTATTCTAGTAAAGACATGATTGTAACTTGCACTGAAAAGTTTAATGGGCTTTCTATAGTGCTGTAACTTAAGCATACTAACGATTCCCTACCACTCAGCAAATGTCTGGAAACAGACTCTTACCTCAATGTCCTGTATGATTTTAGGGTAAAGCGCTCTATAGAAGGAGTTGGGAGGAGCATTCTCATCAGGAGGTTTGTTTTTGAATAAGTACTGTCCCCTACAAAACAAATATTTACCAATGAAAAGGTCATAAATCCATTTAGAAGCAGCTTTATACTTTTTCAAAGTGTTTCAGCTACCATGACACATGACTTCCATTAGCTAGCCTGGCAAGGCACGAGGGTCAGGTGACAAATGTTAACCTGGAATCTAAGGGACTTGACCAACATTGACTCCAGTGCAGAATCTGAGAATGCCAAGCCCTTTGGGATGCTTCATACTGACAGTGTGCTCAGAACCCACCTACTGGTCTGTTAGGCTTCTTTACATTTACTGATTTTATAATTTGATAATAATAGTGACTCTAAATAACTATTCTTTTCTCTCCCTTGGTGCTTGGCTTGAACCCAGAGCAGTGTGCACAATGGGTACAATAGCTACTCTACCAGTGTGCTGCGGTTGATCTGCACAAACCCTTGAGTCAAGCTGTACCAGTGGCAGAGGACACCTAGCATGCTGGGTAACAGCAATGCTTCCGTCATGATCGAGCTGTATGCTATCTGTCACAGGGTAAGGCGTGTGTGCTGGCCACTTGCTTGGTCACCAGGGCTATTCCTGATCACTATGGGAGTCCTCTAGAAGAGGCAGTTCAGTTCATACAACAGAAACAAGACTGCATCCATGTCTAACGGAGGGAGGGAAGGGGTGAGGAGAAAGGCTAAGCACGCCGTGCCATTATATGTGAGGTAGGAAGCTGCTTTTAGAGGTGTGTTCCTATGTGCACACACAGATGCATTTCCTGACTTTGATTCCAGCATGCAGCATGATAGCATCCCCTTCCTTATGACAGCCCATTTCTGAATGCTCACATTCCAAGCTAGATTGATACCAAAAGAAAGAGAGAAAGAAAAAAAAAGGTAGCTGGCAATCACTTCCTGCTGGGTAAAAAATTTAATTCCTTATCCTGAAGTTAAGAATCCACCAAACACGGTGTGGAAGCTACTAAAGCCCACTATGGGTGTGCTAACTGCTGTTCTCACTGGCATCGTGCCTTGCAAAGTGGAGACAGGCAGAAATGCCTCTGAGTGTAATCCTGGCACCAGAGAAATCATGTTTTCTCTGGGCCAGTCATTCACTTGTGCCTCTATAGCTCCATTACAATATAATTAATTGTTCAATGTCTCCAGGAGAGCTTCTCCCTGCCCTCTCCCTATTGCACACCTTGAAAATTAGTTGAGAAAATCTCTTATCAGTAAGGCAGCTGGCTCTGATGTCTAGCTTAACAGAGAAAAGAAAATTTGCACTAGGGAAGTGAAAAGAACAGGTTTTTTTTTCTTTTGTAGTTGTTGTTTTGAAAGGACTATGAAATAGGATGTATCAACATAAAGGGTAAGTGAACTACTTTGAGAAATAATTCTGAATTAATGGTATCCTTCTCTGAACAGTTTGATTATATAAACACTTAGCATGCAGGTGAGATTTTAACTGTTGTTTTTCAGTGCCCACCATTCCTGAGATTCTTGTCTTCCTCTGAGTCTTTGTCATTACTATAAGGGTACTCTAGGATTTCCCTCACATCCAGTAATAGTTTCTCTGTATCCTCAGATAACAGGACTCAAATGAATCTCTAATCTTGTTTTCTAGCCCACTGCTTTTCCTATGCCTTACAAACATATATTTCCAAATCAAAGATGCTACAAAGGAGTGACTAGATATTGAGAACCAGTTTCTTAGTCTCTATCTGTTTTAAGTGACACTCTTTTCTGGTGTATGTTCTTTGACAACAGGGACCACTTCTAGGAGAAATGCCTGGTACCTAGGAGAATGTGAGTGCATGATAAACGTGAAATATTAAATTTAGAATGTTATCATAAAATGTGATCTCCTGATTAAGAAAATGGACTTTTCACAAGTGGTCTTTTATCATCCTTTTAAGAGTTACCATTACTGAGGAGAAAGTATTATCTAGTGTTATTTAAGAGAGAAAACTGCAAAGTTCATGTCCTAGGGGCAAACTGTCAAATCCATCTGGGTATGAAATATAACAGCAAAATGGAAGTTAAATCTTGGTGACTCAAATTGTACACGCCTTTGGTCCCAGCACCAGGAGGCAGAGGCAAGAAAAACTTTGAGAGTTTGAGGCCAGCTTGGTCTACAGAGTGAATTCCAAGACAGCCAGGCAAGAGAGAGAGAGAGAGAGAGAGAGAGAGAGAGAGAGAGAGAGAGAGAGAGGAGGCAGAAGAAGGAGGGAGAGGAAGGAGGAGGAGGAGAACAAGGACGAGAAGAAGAGGAGAGGGTGAAATAGGAAATTGACCCTAAATTCTTCCTTCCAAGTAAGGGAGAATGCTTGTAACCCCAGTATTCAGAAGACCGAGGCGGAAGCTTGAGAACAAGCTGGGCCCTGTCTCAATACCACACTTCCATGAATCCACAAATTTCAACGACATCAAAGTAAGAGAGCCAAGCCTAATTTTATGAAAATTTGAAGGAAAGTTGATTCATATGTATCTGCCTCAATCTCCTTACCTGCTGGGATTATAGGTATGGCTCACCACGTCTGTCTACCCAGCTAAGTGAAGGTTTGGGTTTTTTTGTTTATAATGCTGAGGACTGGACCAAAAGCCACACACACACACACACACACTCACACTGAGGGCACCTGTAGCCCTGAGCTATTTTTACACTTGTTTTGAGACAGAGTCATGCTATAGAGGGAGGGTGGGTCACATATGTCCTAGCCTCCTTCCTCATTCTTGGAAAAGCAGGCCATGTAGTACCACACCTAGCTTCCCTTCAGTAATCTTAACTATTTGAGGTTGTGTATGACTCCAGACCCAAAAAGAACAGACAAAAAAAAAAAAAGTTAATTTTGAAGGCAATCACTGGGCATACACATGCCTATTATCATTTTTTATCAAATATACGTAATAACTTATTTAATGAATTATTCATATCTGACTTTCTTATAGTGACATTCTAGAGACACACTCTGAGGCAAAATTCTAAAAAGAAAAATATCTTCAAGAAGTTTTAATGAAATAGTGCCATTATGCTCAGGGAACACTACTGGTGAAGTCTTTCAGGCCACTGACTATACAAGGCCTTAGGGAATTCATAATTAAACAAGCAAATCTAAAGACACAAGTTTTAAGAAGAAACAAATGATTTATCCTAAATTCCATTTTTCATTCTTTCTGGTAGCTATAGCTTAATTCTACTTGGGCATAAAAATTAACTTTTGATTACAATAATGATGAGACACTGGAGGTGGGGACTACATAGAGGAACTCTGGTGAGAATAGTGACGCCATCTTCCCCAGAAGAGGAGGAAGCAGGAGTGGGCTCTTTCTACCTGATTCAAAGCTATCTTTTATTCCTTAAAAGTTGTCTCTTAGACTTTCTGCAGAATTCTAACTTCTGTCCAGAGAGCAGAACGTTTTAATTAGGAGGGTGGTCACTCTTCTTTTTTCTTTTGCAAAACATGTCATCTTATGATTGACTGGTCAGAAGAAAAGTTACCGAGTACACGGACAACAGTTTGCTTATAGTTTTAGCTATAACATGCACAAGGCCTACAGATGATGCGCAGTGACCTCGCTGGCTCCCGACACTTGGCCGTGCCCAGCAGCCAGGCCTGGGAATGTTGCGGGAAGAGGAAGGGGAAGGGCTCACCACCCTCTGCGCTCCGCCAGGCCTCGCCACAGAGAGTCTGTCCTGACCATCCTCTCGATGAGCTTTTTCCACAACATTCCGTCCGACGTCACACGGTACCATTCCTTGCACACAAGCTCAGCAGCACACAGTGACTTGGCGTCCAAGTATGACAGAATGCTCTCAGCAATGTGGTCCAGACCCCGTGCTGCAGTGAGGGAAGGAAGCACAGAAAAAGAACAGAGTGGGTGCTGAGCAATTTTTCACAGGAAGCCCTTTAAAAGAGCAGCACATGCCGTGAGATGAAGGCACACCACTGTCCCTAGTGTGGCCCAGCTTTCCTCAAACAGAGACTTGGGTAAAATGAGTGTCAATAATTTTTCCATAAGGTTACAGAAATGAACAGTATTTTCCATCTTCTGTTAGATAAGGAAGTTAAAGCTAACAACCAGCAAACCCCCCAAGACATTAAAAATAAAAAGGAGTCCAGAAAACAGTTCACATCTATCTATATGGATTTCAACACTAGGGGATGTTCTACAGACGGCATCTCAAACTCAGTGATTCAGACCCCCCGAAATCCTGATATTAGGTCCATTTCTCATTCTGTTCTATTACTGCTGCAGTTCCAAAGCTATTCAATGAAAGAAATATTCTTTAAATGTACTAGGGAGAGAGAGGCAGCAAGTCAGACTGTTCTGGGACATGGTATGTGGGCATTCAGGAGAGAGATGAGCACATGGCCCAGGAGCACCCTGAGAGGAGAGACACACAGGGATATTAGGGTTCAAAGATGAGTCTGATTGCATGTGTTAAAAACAAAACAAAACAAATTTTACTGCTATAAAACCTAAGTGACAACTGACCTAAAATGGAATAAAAAAAATCTTACCAGTAAATAATGAGGGTAGCATTTCAAAGGAAAATATGGCAGGCTGATCTCGGGTGATGGAAATTACCGTACTCTCCAATTAAAGCTCTTTAGCACCCAAATACACCCCAAAGCCTCAGTGGAGAAGAGCCCGTCAACAGGATGGCCACCCTAATAACACTTCTGGCATTGCTGTCCTAAGGTCTCAGGTCAGACAGACACAATTAGTCACCCCTGAGGTGTTCTCAAGGCTCACAAGTGGGAAGGATTCCTTTAGTCTGCTATCTGCAGGCATGAATGGAAAGGACCGACAGCATGCATTTTACTTTGCATGTTGCCCCGAATCATATGGAGACACACTTGGCTGCCATTAGCAACAATCCAAATATGCTTATTAAACATTATTCTAATTATAAAAATTGTATGGCTATCTGTCAAATTTTCCAGCAGATTTGGGGAAAGCAAGCTTGAAATGGATCTTGTGTGGCTGGCATCACATGTTCATATTTAAGCAGAAGCAGATGGAGGCATCCATCACCTAATTCTTATTAAAGGAATATGACTATAAGCCAATTAAAGATAATAAACACTTCTTCATACAAAATACAATGATGGTATATTTCCTGAATCTTTTATATTTAAACTTTCTACAACATCACAAGTTTCCAAAAGGCATTCTTACATTTTTAATGGCTGTCATCAAATTGCTCCTGATCTTTTACAATGTCCCAGCAATAAGTCGCTGGAAGTAATTTCACCTAACACTCCAAACAAAACCATTACATTAATGGATTATAGGCAATTTTTGAAGTAGTTTGGTTTACTAAACACAGCCAGATGGTGTAGGTTGAGAAACTTAAATGGCTGTTAAGCACTGGACATGATTTAATATAACATAGCCTGGTCATCAGCTATCACTAGGGATCAGTCCAGTATTAGGCAAAATACACTGGTCCAGTCAACACTGGCTCGATTCTTAGTGTCTAAGCCTGAGACAGTAGCATGTCTCAGTGACTGAGAAGACAACAGCAAGAGGTATACTCAGATTGTATAAAGAAAACTGCTTGCCTCTGGCTACAAAAAATCCAGTATTTTACAAGAAGACAAAATCTATTCTATTTAAGCAAAGAATATAGGCACAATTCAGTTTAAAAGTGGTTATTCATAATATACAAATAAACATTTAATTTTAAAGGGTAATTTATTTTAAGTTCAGAAAAACGAGACTTTAAGAAATAGCTGCCAATGATTCAGAGAGGCAGCACTCACTTCACAGCTAGCTGTGAAGCAGCTCAGCTCGTGCAGTGCGCATGGAGGACAGTGCAGCAGCATGGGCCAAAAGCCCTTTACAGACGAGGCGAGCGAGGCGAGCGAGGCGCTGGCAGGGGCGCACGCACAGCTGCAGTCCCAGGAGGATAGTAAAGTCCAAGGCCAGGTCATGTTACACAGCGAGACCCTACCTCGAAAGGAAGAGAATCTCTTTAAAAGGCTCCTGCTTCGGGGCAGCAGGTGGGGGTTAGTGGTACCCTGCCTCTCTGGCATGTGTGAGCCTGCGTTCAATTTCCAACACCAAATCCCAAACACCCAAAACCAACAAACAAAACCATCAAGCCAAAATAACCACAAACAGAACAAAATCACACCCCACTCAAACTCCTCATAGTCTTTAATGTAGCAGCAATTCTACTTTGGGCGATCTTCTTCTGAGACTGTCTAGAAGATTAATGCGTAAGAATGTCTACCCTGGTATAATTTATACAGAAAACTATTAACAAAGGGGTTAAATAATGTGTTCGCTACTGTAAAATGTACTGTTATTTAAAAGAGCCCACACTTAGAAAAATTGAATTTAATATATTTAATAAAAATATACTAAAATTTTAAAAAGAGAAATATAGCTAGGAGCGATGCACTTGTAGTCCCAGCAATTAGTTTCTTTTACCCTCCCACCCTGACCCCAGAGACAGGTTTCCTCTCTATAACAGAGTCCAGGCTGTCCTGGACTCACTTTGTAGAGTAGGCTGGAATTGAACTCACAAGAGATCTACCTACCTCTGCCTCCCAAGTGCTGAGACTAAAGGCTCGCACGCACCACCATGCTTGACCTTCCAGCACTTTCAATGCTAAGACAGAAGGACTGCTGACTTTGAGGCCCGTCTTGGCTACACAGTGACTCTGAGGCTACTGAGGTTTTGGAGAAGCTAGGTAGAAGAGATCCAATTCTACTACTGCTGTAGCAAATGAACGAAGACATCACAGGAAGTGCACGTACCTGGCAGTGCAGTTATGAAATCCCTCTGCAGCATAGGCTTTAAGTAGGAGTTGATGTGCCCATGCTGATAGTGACACATTTGGGATATAAGGTGTTCTACAAATTCCACTTGATCAGACTCTGACCACTGCTCAAAATACTTGACACACAGCTCCTTTTCCTTCTCATAGCTTGCTGAGAGTTTCCGCTGCTTGGGCACAATCATGCTGGAAGTGCCATTGGCAAGTTTTGTCTATAGGAAGGGAGGGATTGAAAGAAACATTTAATAGTAAGCACTGAAGTGAGGGAAATAGTCTAAATCTCCTGGTCTGTATGCTAAACTATATCTTTGCAACTGAATTATTCTTGTTGGATTTACTGTACTTGATATTTGTGAACTATGATCATATGGAAAGCCTTACAAATAGCAGAGTGTAAATCGGGTATACTGTGGGGAGACCAAGAATCCCTTTCTACAAGTTCACAGATATCCCTAATCTGTAGTGACACACAGATTAAAAACTGGAAGCCAGACGTATATAACCATCACTAGCAAGCAAAAAGTTTAATTTGCTCTTTCTTGTATGTAGCAGTTATGGGACAGATAGATAATCAGTTGTTCACACTTACTTTTTTTTTTATAGTCAAGTAAGTTTTCCACATAACCACATAAAGAAAGACCAATGAATATTTACAGACCTCATTGTATCTTTGCAGATTAAGTCTAATAACTCATAAACTCAAGTTAACATTTTCTTTCCAAAAATCCCATTTTCCTGGTCATCAAAAAATTAAAGGCTATACTTTTTAGGAACTAAGTCATTTGATAAACATTTACTGAGTGCCCACAACATATATACCACTGTTCTAGGTGCTAGGAATACAATAATGAACAAAGCCAGCAGAATATCATAAGGAACGTGTATTCTCCTTGAAGAGGTGCATATCACTCATAATATAAATAGCACTGTTGAGAGAAGCAGAATAAAATAATAGAGAAGGACTGGAGAGATGACTGAGCAGGTGAAGGTACTTGACACTCAGCCTGATGACCAGAGTTTAATCCTTGGAGTCCACGTGGGAAAGAGTGAGCCATCTCCTACCAGCTATCTTCTGACCTCCACACACGCTCTGCAGAACGTGTGTGCACGCGCAATAAATAAATGTAAAAATAAAAATGTAAGAAAAGAACAGAGAGGGAATACGTTATTATGGCAGGCAAAATTCTAAGATGATTCCATGAAGATTGCCACATAGGGTGTGTAGGCAAGTCTTGTGGATCTCTACGAGTTTGGGGACAGCCTGTTTACATAGTGAGTTCCAGGGCAGTCAGACCCAGTCTTAAAAGAGAATCCTATTATACATATACCTTCCCTTAGATCAAACACTATTGTAGGTGCTGTTAGGTTTAAAATAATGACATAATCAGTTGACCTTAAAAGAGAGTACAAAATTGAAACTGGAACTGGGAGTGTACACCTGTAATCCCAGCACCCAGGAAGCTGAGGAACGATTGCAAGGTCAAGGCCAGTTTGGGCTTACATAATGAGTTCTAAGCTGGCCATATAAAATTATACATTTTTTTCAAGAGGTAATATCTAATTATATGAGGTCTTTGGAGTTTTTTCTTAAGATATACTTTTTAAAAAATTTATTTTATGTATATGAGTACACTGTAGCTGTCTTTAGACACATCAGAAAAGGACATCAGATCCCATAACAGATGGTTGTGAGTCACCATGTGGTTGCTGGGATTGAACTCAGGACTTCTGGAAGAACAGTCAGTGCTCTTAACCACTGAGCCATCTCTCCAGCCCCCAGAGTTTTGTTTTGTTTTTCCCCCATGTAGGTGCTGAGGAGGAAGGCAGACATGTGATATAGAGAATTTGATCCAACTCTTAAGTGCTAAGAACAGCTGCTCCTGATAAGCGTCGAGGAAATCAAGAGTCTTTAAGTTTTCCTGTAATGACAAGGGTAGTCTGCTACCAAGAATAAGGTGTGAGGATTTTGCCAGGAGCTTCTAGGTGAGAACTTGGCTGGTTAACACACTGATCTCAGCTTTATGACATCTGAGAACACAGCCATGCTGGCTCACCCTTCCCATCTCTAGAACCATGAGCTAACAATGAAGAGTGTGTCAGAACTTGCCATGTCTTTGATAATGTTACTCAGGAACTTTTAACATGGTTGTTTAACTCTACTTAGTCATACAGTTTTTCTAATGGGTGATAGTTGAACTTAACACTTTGTTACATAGAGAGGAGTAACCTTAACACTTTGTTACATAGAGANCTTAACACTTTGTTACATAGAGAGGAGTAACCTTAACACTTTGTTACATAGAGAGGAGTAACCTTAACACTTTGTTATAGATTTGAAAGCAGAGGCAGGGACATGCTCAAGAACCCCAGAATAGGCAAAGAGAACACTGGAGAGGTCTGAGCCATGCCACTCAGTCCATTTAGGTGACATCCATACATGTCCTCATCAACCCCTACCTTCCCTCTTACACAAACGCTGCTCTTCCTACCAAGAGAAGTTAACAGGTGTGGAAAGTCACAATCCAGGGCACTAAGCCCAGATAACGTCCACTAACTCCTTACAGAATGAGCCACCATGCTGAAGAGAGAAATGGAGGATGTGAGAGGCCATCGGGACAAGCACTCAAGAGGTATGAGTTGAGGGACACACACAGACACACAAAATGATCTTGACTGTGTGAAACATGCAGTAGGAGGTCACATGTGGACAGCAGGAGGCAACTTAGAGGCTACTTTAATGGTCCACAGAAGAGAAGCCATCTTTTAGACTATAGTGGTAGCTGTAGAAGTGGAGAGAAAGAATTAGTAACAGTATATTTTGAGGGCAGAATAGATCTTACCTAAACCTGGATTTGGGCAGGAGAGACACCCACTCATGTTTGAAGCTGCAGTACATTGAGAAAAGACATAGACATCAACAGACAGCTACTCTCAGAAAAGTGATTTTTATAGAGGATGACACAAATGAGCACAACTGGATACCTAAGCAGTTTGATGGACAATGGACATATCTGCCTGAGGTGGCCCATGTTGCAATAGAATTCATCATGCTTACATATGCTGAATGTTGCATAACACTGTCCCGCACTTGGATACTCTACTTCTGCCATTAAGACAAGAGCCTGCCTGTCTTATCTTCTCCATAAGACGAATGGCACAAGTGGAACCTGGGCAGCAGCTGCTATCAGTGAGTTTCCAAGAATGGCATGAAGGCACCTATCTACAAAGAAGGAGTGACACCTGTAAGCAGCGAGCTTGGGGTGCAGAGGCGGCATTTCTAGCTTTGAGGCATGGTTCCCATAAAGAGTCAAGCGATTACTAAAATCTGCTGGGCACTGGACATCGGGAGGGAGTTCAAGCTACTATGTGGGCTGTTTGCAACTTAGCAAAGGGAAACTCATCAAGTGAGGAGTAAGATTTACAGTACTAATTAACATACTGGCTTACAAGCTTCAAAAAAGCCACTTCTCATCCCAATGACAGAAGGCCACAATCATCATCATTATCTCTGCCATAAAGGATAGAAGTGGGCTGGAGATACAGCCCAGTGGCCAGAGCACTTGTTTAGCATAGACTAGGCCTTAAGTTTCACATATAATCAGGAGCTGGGGTACAGGAGGATCAGAAGTTTAAGGTCATCTTCATTAACATAGCAATCTGGAGGCCAACCTGAACTAAATCAGATTGTACCTTACAAAACCAACAAAGCAACCGAAGCAACTCCCGCTCCTCCCTCACAAAAAGAATGAACAGACTGGGTTGGGGCAGAGCTGTCTTCTGGTTAGAGCTCAATTCAAGTAACATGGAGTCATCAGCTTGGTGAAGTGCTTGTTTCTGCTTTACGTAGACCAGGCCTATCTGTGATCACATGCTTGCTGGGAAAGATGTCAGGCTGTCAGACAAAACCACCAAGGAAACCAGGTAATTTTCCTGTTGAGCTAGGCTTCAGTCAAGGCTTTCTTCTGCTTTCCCTGATCAAATCCTAAGCAGGTCTTAAAACATTGGGTTATTAGAAGAGGGGAGTGAGGTGATCACTCATTCACACGTTTACCAGCTGCTTTGGGTGGCGTGGGAGACTCCTCCTTTGTGGTTATCACCCTTCACAAGTGCACTTCCTTTGAAGACTTGTACCCGAGAGCCACTGTCAGTTCAAATGGTCCCAATCCTGAACATAACCCTACACTCTACACAGCCACTAAAGCTGTGGCTCTGGAATTAGGAGACTCACTAGCTTCCCATGCTGTATCTGTTTCCCACATAACAGGAACCATGTCACTATTTTCACAACAGAGAAAAAGCCAATAATAAGCCTGCGTATAAATCACACGGAGGGAGGTATTCAGCATCCCTACCCCATCCATGCCAAAGACCAAAACACTGGGCAAACACTATGCCACTGAGGCGACAGTCTAGTCCCAAATCAGCACTAGAACACAGCACCGTTAGAGCTGGGTTTCCTTCTACTTTCGAAAGCACACCTCTCTTTCTTAGTTTAGATTTAGTAAATAGTATATGCATGGAGGGTATAACACGAAGTGCACAGAATGCTGAAATGTGACAGATGCCCAGAACAGCCCCAGACCACAGCACGAGCTTCACAGTGCCCCTTCGAAGACACTTGCCACCCTAAGAGTAATGCTGGTTTCATTTCATTTTTGGAACAGGGTCTCATTATGAAGCCCGGGCTAGCTTCAAATCTGTGCCAATCTTCTGCCTCAGCCTCCAGACTGTTGGGATTATATGGTAAGCCACCACACCAGGCTAAAACACTTTTTAAAAAAAATCATGCACTTAAGAAATTTACTGCAGCATTAAAAAAAAAAAAAATCAAAACGAGAAAGCCCCACACAACACTTAGAAAAGCTTGGTAGATGTAACAAGACCACAAACCCTGCTGATGGGTGCCATATTATTTTGAGACAGGGTCTCACTGTGTAGCCCTGGCTATCCTGGATCCCACTACATAGACCAGGCTGGCCTTGAACTCAAGGAGATCCACCTACCTCTGCACTGGATTAAAGTGTGCCACACAGTGCAGCGCTGTGCCCAGTGGGAATTTTTTTTAATGTAAATAAATGGAGAGATCTGTTACATTCATAAACAAGACTCAGTATGGCTCACTCTTTCCAGCTTCATCTAAAGGGTAAATATAATATTAATTAAAACCTTAGCAGGCAAATTGATATAGAGCACTGGCTACTCTTCCAGAGGTCCTGAGTTCAATTCCCAGCAACCACATGGTGGCTCACAACCATCTGCAATGGAATCTGATGTCCCCTTCTGGTACACAGGTATACATACAGATAGAGCACTCATATACATAAAATAAACAAATCTTTAAAAAAAATGGATGGCTCAGACTACATCTCTTTATTCTACTTCTTAATCCCCACAACTGGTGCAGTGTGTGTTTGTATGTGTGTGGTATGAGTGTGAAGGTCACTTTCAAGAGTTGGTTCTTTCCTGCTACTGTAGGTTCTGAGGATAAAACTCAGGTTGTTGGGTTTGTAAGGCAAGTGATTTTACTAACTGAACCCATCCTTCTGGCTCAAGAAAGACTACTGAATTTTAAAACATATGCAATAATAACCAAGATAGTGTGGCTTTGATGGGAGCAGGAAAAGGTAGATCAATCAATCAATCAACCAGAAGAAATTCATATACCACTGACTCTTTCTCCTGTCTCCCTTCACCTGACCTCTGAGATGGGGTATTACTATGTAGCTCATACTGGCCTTGTACTCATGATTCTCCTACCTCTGCTTCTCAAATGCTGGGATTATGTAAGTGTGTATCATTACACCCAGCTCTGGGCAGTTGAGTGTAATGGTTCTAGGATAATCATAGGGGAAGGATAACTTTTTTTTTAAAGATCAGGTGGGTGGG
This sequence comes from Mus pahari, assembly GCF_900095145.1. NCBI lineage: Eukaryota > Metazoa > Chordata > Mammalia > Rodentia > Muridae > Mus > Mus pahari. The sequence goes on along the minus strand of NC_034590.1, from coordinate 156,855,418 downwards.
GGAATGGAAGGAGAGAGTATAGGCAGAGACAGCTGGAATTTGAGAGCATTTGGGGTGATGTGAAAAATCTAGCGCAGTGGAAACTCCCTGGAACCTATGAGAATAACTAACCCTAGTGAGAACACCCTGTTAATGGAGCCTGAATCCATCTTCTGTAATCAAAGGCTTCCAGTGGTGGGACTGAAACACCAACCTTCCACCTACAGTCTGTCCTGCATGCAAGATGTGCTGGGGCAATGGTGATACAGAACTTGTGGGAGTGGTCAACCAATCTGAGGCCCACATTACAAGAAGAAGCCCACGCCCAGGTACTACCTGGAAGACCGAGAACCAGAGGCTGGATGACACAGAGACCTCGGGTAGAAGCAAACATGACTGCCCCTCACTCCTAAAAGTCAATGAAATGACTCCTAATGATATTCTGCTATACTCATAGATCGATGCCTAGTTCAATCGTCATCAGAAAGACTGCCTCCAGCAGCTAATGGGAGTGGATGCAGAGATCCATAGACAAACATTAGGCAGAGAGGAAGCCCAGAGGTGTCCATGAGGTCTTTTCCTTTGAAGCTCAGGAAACCCCTCAGAAGAGGGGGAGGAAGAACTGTGGGAACCAGAGGGATAACCTTAGCCCTGGGACACCAGGAGAGAATGGCCTGCAGAACCAACCAAGCAGGGTTCACAAAGCCTGAGCAGCAATTGCAGAGCCTGAGCTAGGTCCTCTACTTGTGGGCTTGGTGCTTTGGGGGTGAGGGAGACTCCGTGCAATGGGAATGGAATGGGAGCGTCTCTTATTCTTTTCCCTGCCTTTGGGGTTGCCTCGTCCAGCCTTGATGTGGGCTTAGGCCTGGTCTTAATGTATCTTTTGTCATGCTCGGCTGATGGCATTGGGAGGCCTGCTCTTTTCTGGGGTGAGTCTGGGGTGGTGGCAGTGGATCTGAAGAAGAGGGGAGGTGGAGAGGGACTAGGGAGAGTGGAAGGGAGGAAGCCTTGGTCAGGATAGATTGTATGAGAGAAGAAAAAGTAAAGATTAGAAAAAAGATTTACATATTTTATCTTATGCGGCGTGCACCTGTGTGTGAGTGTGTGCGTGTATTCTAGAGTGTAGGTGTGCACACTAAGCGCTGCAGGATTCCACGGAGATGAGAAGGTGGCAGCGGAGCCCCTGGAACTGGTAATGGATGCTTATGAGACTCTGGATGTGGGTGCTGGGAACTAATAAGCCCAGGTCCTCTGTAAGAGCAGTCAGTGCTCTTAACTGCAAGCCATCTCTCCAGCCCCAAGAACAGCTTTTTAAAAATAATGATGTTAAGTAACTGTATATCTATACAGGAAGATAAATGAACACTGTTCCTTACCACAAATCCTATGCAAGATCAACTAAGGTGTACCTTGGATGTATATGTTCAAGTTAAAACTATAAACTAATGGGGCAGTGAGGGCGCATGCCTTTAATCCCAGAGACAGGTGGATTTCTGAGTTTGAGGCTAGCCTGGTCTACAAAGTGAGTTCCAGGACAGCCAGGGCTACACAGAGAAACCCTGTCTCAACCTCCCCCTCTCCCAAAACCAAACCAAACCAAACAAAAAAACTATAAAACTTCTTAAGGAAAGTGTAGAAGTCTTTGTACCCTTGGGCCAAGAAAAAAATTTCAGGGAGGTTGCAAAAGCAACAGACTTAATAAAAGAAAGTAATTTAATAAATCACAATGTGGCTTTCTCTTCCGGTCTTAGGCGCTGCGGGAGCTATGGGTTACCGTGCAGACATGGCCAAGTCCAAGAACCGCACCACACACAACCAGTTCCACAAATGGCACAGAAATGGCATCAAGAAACCCCAGTCACAAAGATATGACTCTCTTACGGGGACTGACTCCAAGTTCCTGAGGAACATGCACTTTGCCAAGAAGCACAACAAGAAAGGCCTGAAGAAGATGCAGGCCAACAATGCAAAGGCAGTGAGTGCAAACGCAGAGGCCATCAAATCCAAGATGCCAAAGGGACAAAGCTTCAAACTCAGCCATCTGGATTTCATCACCCCAAGCTTCGGAAGCAGATTCGAAGCTCCATGGCCAAGGGTTGTGGGCTCTGCCAACTGAAGCCAAGGCAGGGGTCAAAGCTCCACCTAACACTCAGGCTTCAGCTCCAGCCCAGGCTCCCAATGATGTCCAGGCCCCTGTGAAGGCTCCATAGAAAAGGCTCCTGCCAGTGTGAAGACAGACGGACTGCTGTGACACACCTCCCCACACACTATCTGCAGATGACCAATGTCCTATGCTGTTTTTACAAATAAACTCAGGCAAGATCTGTTAAAAAAATAAAAACAAATAAATAAATCAGAATGTGCGTGTGCGTGTATGTGTGTGCGCATATGTGTACTCGGCATGGTGTTTATGGAGGTCAGAGGACAACTTTTGGGAGTCGGTTCGTCTACTGCATGAGTCTTGGGGGGGGTGGAACTTGGGTTTTCAGGGTTTACAGCAAGCATGTTTATCTTTTGAGCCATCTCAGTTAGAAACTGGGGGAAATATTTGCAATAAATGTATTTAACAAAAGATTTTAGAATATATGTAGAAGTCTTAGGACTCAATAGTGAGGAGATGAATAATGCTAATTGTTTCTTTATTAAGAATATACCAGGTTTTTTTTTTTTTTTTTAAACTGGCAAAAGATGGGATACACCACCAAAACAAACTTCTGGAAGGTTAGTAATCAGACGATAAGATGTTCAACATTTCAAATCATTATATTAATTACAGCCATGAGATATTACTACACATGGACTAAAATTAAAAAGACTGGCTATTTGGAACAATTGGCCTCTCATACATCACAGTTGCTAATGGTAAATGATATAATTACTTGAAAATAAGTTGACAGTGTTTCATAGAGGTAAACACAGACGTTACCATATTTATCTCCTAAGCACAAAACACAATTCTACACATTAATGTTATTGTTTCTGCCTTCATAACAATCCTTCAGTGTCATAGACACAAGTCCATCAAGAGAAGAATGATAATAAATTGTAATGCAAGCACACAATGAAACACTTAGCAACCCAAAACAAGGATAGATTCCAGAAGACATGACTACAGAAGTCAAGCGTGAGCTCATCCAGTACATGAGTCCACTCAGACGCCACTCTAGGAACTGTGAATCTAAACTTTATTTATAAAGCAGATTAGTGGTTTCTTTGCATGGGGGTGGGAGGGAAACTAGCTGGGGAAAGGTACAGGGGCTCACTGGGGCCACAGGAATCTTCTTGTTACAACAGCATTCAACTGACAAAATTTATTGAACCATAATACTTAATTCCACCATGATATTAATTTCATTTGTAACTAACACTACATTTATAAAAGATCCCCGAATGTCTTTGTTGTTCCGTCTCTTCTTTGACAATTCTCCCATACAGATTTGTCTACAAACGTCTGAAGTAAACAAAGTAAAATTTCCATTTGAGAAACTGAAAAATCCACAAGGGTACAGTGAAAAAGTTCAATTATTAAAACAACCAGGAGGTTGTATATTGGAGCGCATGAGGAGAGAGGCGAGAATGGTTGCTTGTGGCCGCAGAATTGATTCAGCTTTCCCAACAAAAGCCTGATGACTCAAGCATCCTGTTCAAATGTCCGGGAAAGCTGACAAACAGCCTCAGCTTAATGATAACAGCAGCCTCCTGTCGCCCTGTGCAGCTCTTCTGCCTTTCTGTCTGCAATGAACAGTTGTCTCCAGACAAAGCTCGAATGACACTGTCAGGTGACAAGCACACCAAATGAAAGGAGTTAAGTGTCTGTGGCACTGTCTTCCAGTTTAGGCCTAAAAGGCTAAGGGCCTCACCCTGAAAACACATTACGTACACCGCTTTTAAAATGACCGTGAAGTTCTCTGCAGCTGCTGCCTGGGCCAGGAAGGGAAAATATATTCTTACAGACATCAATTGGCTTAGCCAATAATATGGTATGTGTGGACTTTACTAAGCCATGTAAAAGTAGCATCATGGAACGCTGACCAGGACTATGAAATGACACACATTTCTAGCTTAAATGCAAACCCTGCTGTAACCAACCAACAGGAAGAGAATAGGGAAGTGGAGAAATAATGTTTCAGACAAAGGACACCAATAAGAATTATTTTGAGGGGCCAGAGAGATGGTTCAGTGGTTAAGAACACAGAGCTCTTCCCAGCAACCACGTGGTGGTTCACAATTATCTGTAATGGGATCCGATGCCCTCTACTGGTGTGTCTGAAGACAGCAACAGTGTACTCATATAAATGAAATAAATAAATCTTTAAAAAATTATTATTTTGAGGACAAAAACAAAATAAAGAGACTGTTGATGACTAGTGAGATGCAAATGATAAAAGATATCTAAGGACTCTGTCTGGCTTTGAGAGAGACTCTAGCATCAGGGACTATGGTATGTGGAGGGAAATAATGGTTCAGATAAGGTATTGAGTTAAGATTAAAGCAAGCACCAACTGTGCTGGGGATTAGAGTTCACCTACGAGAGACAGACTAGAATTCTGATTAAGGCTGGAACCCGATGCTGTTCGGTAGCCGACTGGCTGTGGTAGGAACTCTGAAGAGCAGGTTAGCAGCGGTAGCCACTGAACAGGAACAGAATACACATTGCTTTCTCTGGGGAAGGCCGAGGAGAAAAAAACAAAAGAAACATACTACCGAATATCAGAAACTGATATGGACATAAAGAAAAAGAAGAACAAGGCAAAGCACCAAGTGAATACATGAGCTTAGCTGCGGAGCTAAGGAAGCTCCGCAGGAGGGGCATCTAAGTGGAGATGGAGATGGCGTACCTGGGCCTGGAGGAAGGCAGATGGGAAAAGAGTGGGGGTCACACACACAGGTGCAGAGCAAAGGTAAAGTAGTGAAAATTGAGGGCCTGCTAAGGTCTCAAGGCCATGGGAAGAAGTCTGGACATCCACTCATGTTTAAAGGAGAGCCGTATTACATATTGGAGCATCTTCTGGGCATACGCCCAGGAGTGGTATAGTTGGGTCCTCAGGTAGTACTATGTTCAGTTTTCTGAGGAAGAGCCAACTGATTTCCAGAGTGGTTCTATCAGCTTGCAATCCCACCAGCAATGGAAGAGTGTTCTTCTTTCTCTACATCCTTGCCAGCATCTGCTGTCACCTGAGTTTTGATCTTAGCCGTTCTGACTGGTGTGAGGTGGAATCTCAGGGTTCTTTTGATTTGCATTTCCCTGATGACTAAGGATGCTGAATATTTCTTTAGGTGCTTCTCAACCATTTGGTATTCCTCAAATGAGAATTCTTTGTTTAGCTCTGTACCCCGTTTTTTAATAGGGTTATTTGAATCTCTGTAGTCTTAACTTCTTGAGTTCTTTGTATATATTGGATATTAGCCCTCTACTGGATGTAGGGTTGGTAAAGATCCAAAAAGAGTACACAAGGAGGGACTCATGGCTCCAGCCACATATATAGCAGAAGATGGTCTTGTGAGACATCAATGAGAGGAGAGGCCCTTGGTTCTGTGAAGGCTCGATGCCCCAGTGTAGGTAGGGGAATGCCAGGACAGGGGAGCGGGAGTGGACTGGTTAGTGAGCAGGGGGAGGGGGGAGGAGATGGGGGTTTGGAGGAGAAATGGGAAAGGGGGTAAAATTTGAAATGCAAATAAAGAAAATATCTAATGAAAAATGAAAAATATAAACAAACAAACAAACAAACAAACAAGCAAATAAATGAGAGTCGTGGAGGTTCTGAAGTAGTCAACCATGAGTGATGCCATTTGCTGTGCCATGGAAATACACCAGCTCCATTACAGAGAACAGACCAGGAGCTGGTGATATGAGGACAAAGGAAGACCAACATTATGGTAAGGATTTACAAAGCTACTCAGAAAGTGTTAGGAAGGTGTGTTGTTCTCACAGAGAGGCAGAACAAAGAACAAATGGAGGTTTACAGTCTGAAGGGTGGGTGGAGTTGCCAATGATTGTAGTCACAGCATTTAGGAAGTGGAGCTTGGAAGTCAAGAGTTTCAAGGCTATTCAGTCTTGTCAAGAGAGATGGGAGGTGGGGAGAAGAGGAGGAGGAAGAGAAAAAAAGAGAAGGTGAGGGGGAGGAAAGAAGTGTGGGTTAGAACATTCATTCATTTACCCAACCACCCACCCATCCACCCATTCACCCACCTACCCACCCATTCAGTCATTCATTTGAGAAAGGTCTCACTATGTAGCCCTAGTTGGTCTGGAATTTACTACCTAGACGAGGCTGGCCTTGTATTCAGAGATCCACCTGTCTCTGCCTCCCAAATGCTCGAATTAAAGGTGGGTACCACTACCACAGTCCATATATAACACACTTTTTTGAATATAACCATTTATTTCTTCCTCAGAGGAAGAACTGATACATTAACCCGAATAATAGCAGGACCAGGGTTCCAGGTTCTTGCTCCTGTGGCCAGGAGAAACAAGTCCAAACTTGCCAGAATTCTTATTTGTTTTGTTTCTGTGGTTTTGGTTGTATATAGCTCAAGCTGGACTTAAATTTGTGATCTTCCTGCCTCATCCACCAGAGTACTGGGAATAAAGGCATGAACTACCGTGTTTGGCTTGCCATACTTTTAGGAAGAAAGCCAAAAGCTCTTTGGAGGTCCACACTATAGTCTCTATAGGCTACTGCCAGGTTTTTGTTAAGTAAGAATCTAAAAACAATGATTCTTTTTACTCCCAATGTCTTTCACTTGCTTCTTTCCTAAAGTGCCTTTTAGAAAAAAGTCAATGTAGTCTTGGTTGAATTGAGGGGAAATGGAACTGTCTGCAACTTGATCAGTCTGGAGAGACAGGGATGAGTGAGCACGCCTAGGGAAGGAGATGGTGGAACAGGGCCTCAAAGCAGTTCTGGAGCCCCAGAGGGAGGGATGGAGAGCAAGGGAGAGAAGCCCACAGCATCAAAGCAAGTTTCTAGAAAGGAATTCATGAGAAACTGGAAGTGGCTGGGCACAAACTGAATAAGCAGAGAAAGGTAACAAATGCTCAAAAGAATGGTCATGCACGACCTTCAACATTCTCATTGTTAGTTCATAAAAAAAAAAAAACCCCGTTTTTTCTGTGACCAAAATATAATCCTTTCTCTTTTTACTGGGATTGGGAATGAGAGTCCACATGAAAGCAGAGAGCTGAATATACAGACTGGGGTACACATCCCAACCGAAGTAAACACCTTGGTTCTCAGTGGAGTGAGTGTATTAATATCGTAACAGCTTCTACTAAATATGATTACATATTAGGTGAACTCATAAATATGTCACATCTGATTAGTGAATGTAGAAGACAGGAAGGGGCAGATTTGTCAGCAGAGAGGAAGTTCACATTAAGAATCTGACTGATTTCTAATAACCAGCGAGACAAAGCTTGTGATCATTCCAAAGCTTTTAAATAAAACTCACTAGGAAATGAACTCACAGCATCTCAGTATATATGATTATTTAAAGACTAGACATTTGCCAATCTTGTATTTACTGATGATAGGAAAAGCCATACATAAAATTCACCCAAGTCAAAGCAAGGCCATTTTGACAGTTTCCTGATGTTTACTGTGGTTAAAGGGACAAGAAAGCCAATTAACATTTTTAAATTTAAAAATTCTTGTCTCTCTGGTGGTCTCTGGCATTCGACTTTGTAGCTTCCACAGAGATGGGGTTCTTTTGTTCTAAACCAAGGAACTCACTGCAGCTTAATTTACTGCAGCATTATTATTCCAGCCACTAACGACACACACCTCCAAGGCGGGGAAAGCCACTGATGTAGACAGTGCCACCTTAAAAGGGTTTTTTGGATGTGTCCTAGTGAGGGGGAAAAAGGACATAATGTTTAATTATAAGAAATGATTGAAATAGGCACAGACATACCCCGGGTGCCTCTGCACTGCAGCGAGCTCTAAACTTGTTATCGTTAATGGTTTAAATTTCACTGTGCTAATCATTTCAGGACACAAGCCTTTCTTGATAATCTAATGAATTATTCCAACATCCTTCAGCAAAAAAAAAATCCTCCATGACAGCACTAATTACAAGACGTTTTCCCAGTGCTTATGTAAAATATGACAGAGCAGCAGCTTAGGGAATTGCAGAAAACTGCTTCTAATTTCCACTGAGAAACTGACAAACACCTCTCTTTCATCTCTCCCAGCTCTCAAGTAAGATTTAACTTTCTCATTTAGTTAATTACCGAGTGAGGATCATCATTTCCCCGGATCGGAGCGGCACAGAGCCTTTATCGTGTTAACTTGTGAACTTGATCGATGGCTGCTGCTAAAACTTAATAACTTCACCCCCTGGCAAATTGTAAGATAAATATAATAGGAGAAACTCTGACAGTAAAAACCTGCCAGAAATGAGCGCTGTGTTTATGTTTCTTTGCAGGCAGCAAAAAAACAACCGACAGCTTATTACTGGTTGCGTGTTACTTATATTTAAAAGACTCCAGGCAGTTAACTTTCTGCGTACTGTTAAAACTTTGCTCATGAGATGGGAAAACAGCACAAGTGTTGCCGACTTGGGAAGTGAGGAAGAAAACACAGGGAGAAGGGCAACACCAGGGACCACATACATTGTGCAGATGTCACGTTTATCATACAAAACGTTTAAGCAGCACAAACAGGCACGATAGTCCTCTTAAAAGAATTCTGGCCTTTTGAAACACTGTAGAACTACAGGGGCAAGAAGGCCCGGGAATTTTACTCACTCAAATTTTTTCGATGACCATGGGTCCATGCCTGAAGAATTCAATTAACCACAGAATTCCTCCATCTCTTCAAAACCCCTGCAGCTAGAAAAGCACTCACTAACTACACCCGTTAATCTCATGAATTTGAGTGAAGTGTAGCTAGGGAACAACCGGATCTGAGCCTTCCATTAAGTCTCGCACTCGCCTTCCACACCTAAGCCAATCCAATACAGGAAGACATTTTTGGATGAACAGTTCTTTTTAGGGAATTTGAATATAATATTGGAATTTTAGCAGTTGACAGAGGGCAAGGTCAAGACACAGCACAGCCACAGTCTTTATAACCAGCATTATAAAGGACAACATACAAGAACTAACAATGAGGTATAGACATGGAACACTGCAACTGTGTGTGGTGGCTCATGCCTGCTAGCCTAGCTCTTGATAGGCAAAGGCAAAAGAAAGACTGGAGACTCACTGCAAGTTTGAGGCCATCCTATGCTAAAAGTGAGGCCCTATCTCAAAAACCCAAGTCCATCAATCAAATAACAGATTTACCATTCATTAATGTCTGTTCCTGCCACCTAATGACTGAGCAAAAATACATTTGTATATAAACTGTCATGGCCACTGGTAACACAGAAGCATTAAAGGAAACAGTTTGAACTAAATTTGGGGAGGAGATAATCAGGAAAGGTCTCAAAGGACTTAGAGAGGTTAAGCCTCGTGTTTGCAATTGTATTTAGTTCCCAATTATGCGCTGCAACAGACCAATACACTAGAGGCTTAATGCTGCAACCCAAAAGACCACCATTTTGAAAGCTGACGAGCTCTGGAAAACTAAACATTAAAACTGCAAACAAAATTCCTCCGTGCTAGAGAATCAAATCTAATTATTCTGTTTTGCTTTCACTTTCATTATATAATCTATCTGGAGATTAAGGGCTGGGAAGATGGCTCAGTGGGTAAAGTGTTTGCTGTGTAAACATAAGGACCTGGATTCAAACCTCAGAATTTACCACAAAATAAAAATAAAAACCCAGAAATTGTAAATGCTGGTAATCTCAACCATTGGGTGTTGGGGGGATGTGCAGAAAAAGGAATATTCCTGGGGCTCCTTGGCCAGACAGCCTGGCCTAATTGGTTCCAAACCAAGGAAGTTGGAGCTGGGAGCCATTCTTGGGGATTACACCTGAAGACCTCCAGAGGATGAGCATGTACATGTGTTCTTGTGCACATACCGCTTTCAGAAGCCCGGAATTTTCACTATAATTAGACAATGTCTATAGATTATTTTTCTATCCTGTTAAAAGAACTATTAGGAGCTACAGCAATGGCTCAGCAGTTAATTAATAGCACTCGCTGCTCTTACAAAGGACCTGGATTTGGTTCTCAACACCCACATGGAGGCTTACAACCTCATAACTTTAGTTCAGGGGACCTGATGTTCTCTTCTGACTTCTGCAGACACCAGACATACAGGCGCACAGTGCAGACATACACATTGGCAAAACACTCACAACACATATAAAATAAATAAATAGATAGATAGATAGATAGAGAGAGAGAGAGAGAGAGAGAGAACTTTTTAAAAAGTAAGGTCTGGAGAGATGGCTCAGTGGCTAAGAGCACTGACTGCTCTTCCAGAGGTCCTGAGTTCAACTCCCAGCAACCACATGGTGGCTCACAACCATCTGTAATGGAATCCAACCATCTGTAATGGAATCCAATGCCCTCTTCTGGTGTGTCTGAAGACAGCAACATTGCATATATACATACATACATACATACATACATACATATATATATATATATATATATATATATATATATATATATATATGTATGTGTGTGTGTGTGTGTGTAATAAATCTGAAAAAAAGGTAAAAGAACTATTTGTCGATTATTTGATGTAAGTGGAAAAGGGAGGATGTTTATATGACATCTAGGATACTTTTTCCATAGTCGTAAATTAATTAGAACAAGCAAAATCAATTTTCTTTGTTGAACCCTTAGAAGTCTGACCTTGGGATACACAGAATGCTAGATCATGGTGATTGTGGAAGGGGAAAGGGGAAAGGGGAAAGGGGGAGTGGGCAACAGAAAGGAGGGAGGTGGAGAATAAGGAGGGAGGCATCAAAAAAAGGGAGAGAGAATGGAGTGAAGAACAGAGTGTCTACATGTGACTGGGAGAAATGAGATGGAGGACTCAGGTGGGCATGCATGTGTGAGAGAGCAGAGACTGGTGAGGAGGAGAGACTGGGAGGGCAGAGAGATGGTGAGCAGGGAGAAGTTACGAGGACAGAGAGAGAGCTGATGAGGAGAAGGAAATGGGCCTGACCAAGTGCACAAGGATCTAGCATGACCAGCTCCTGCTTTAGAGCAGCAGGATGCCCTGTGGACAGCAAGTCCTCTGCCACACAGTGAACAGTAGACATCAGGAAGGAGGGGATTTTGAATACTGGTATTTGATGTCTCAGGCAGAGCAATAAAGCTCAACTGTCTGGAGTCTGGCTGACTCCTCTCTAGCTTCCTGAGGTGCAGGCTGCTCCTCTGGGTGTAAAGTGATGTTAATATTACCAAATATCCTAAAGCCTTGGTGATGCTGGAAGTTTAAACTAGGAGTCTTCTTCTCTGCAGCTTCATCTTCACGTCCTTGCTGTCCTTAGCATCAGAAAGTTAAGTTCTGCTATAAGGGCCTGCCTGCCGTGAGAAGCAGAGACACCCAACTCAAAGTGCATGAGGAGAAAGCAAGGTGGCTTACATAAAGCAGGAACCCGCCATCTTCATGCTGTGATACTTGGGGTTTTTGATTTTGGTTTTTTTTTTTTTTTTTTTGTCTATGAAAGACAGTGACTTGGTATAACTTGCTCTTCATCTAAAGCCTGACTTTGAGGGTGTGGGTGGGGGACAGGCTTTCAAGAAGCCAACTCAGCTTTCTAGAAGAAATTCAACTCTTTCCAAACGCTTGTTAATGCATGTTAAATGCAGCAAGAAATAATCCTAAGAGGCAGGGTGCAGGCCTCTGAGCGCAGTGAATGAAGTAAATGACTTGTAACTTCTGGAAGTCTTGGTTATCTGCAGGTAAAACTTTAATAACCCTTAGAGCATCGAGGGACTAAAGACATTTCTCTCTGGAATACTTCGGTAATTGTTTTCTTAATTTATCCAAGAAAGGCTTACTTTGGATGCAGCATCTGTTTTTTTTTTTTTAGGAGAGGTGATCAGAATAACTTGCTCAGACTCACATAAATTAGCAAAGTTCAGACTAAATTTCAAAATGCAGCTGTTATATAAGCTGTATGGGGTTTCTAGAACACAGCTCTGCTTCTTTTTAATAATCAAATTGCTCCCAAGTAAATGGCCAGGCAAGAGCTGGAGACCAGAGCTGCGCTGTAAACACCTTTTGTGTAGCCAAGAAGTTTACGTACACACCAAGACCACGAGCATCAACTGAAGCTAGCCCTGATGACCTAATGCACAAGTTATGTTTATTAGAATGCTGTAACTATAACCAAATCATAATGCGGTCTTGATCTGATTGCACTACAGCTCCCCACTTACTTGGTATATAATTCTGGGTAAGTTAGTTACCTTTCTGGGCCTCAACTTCCTTATCTATAAACAGTAACAGTCTACTTTGTTGGAAGCACTAACATTAAGATAAAAGTGAGAAAACATATATATATATATATATATATATATATGTATTTAAAGAGAGACCCTACGAAGGACTAATGAGAAGCATGGCTTTCACGTGAGAACAGCAGCCTACCTCTACACTCTTGGTTATAATTAGCTTACTACTTTATTAATGGAATCGTTTGGTTTTTCAACTACATACAGAAATTTTTACTTTCAAAGCAGACTTTAAGCCTTGGAGGATGGAGATAAATCTTTTGAATCTACATAGTAGCAGCACAAAAATAGGTGGCAAACTCAATTTTTAATCCAAACGTATAAGGAGTGGCTATTGCTTTTTTGAGAGCCTGCTGGGACACACTAGATGAAGCCCCTTCATGGCTGCCTGTGTTAAGCCTGACTGTCAGTGTGGCGTGGCTGCCTGTGTTAGCCACTGACTGTCAGTGTGTCAATGCTTTGCCTACAGGAAAAACTGGCAAGCTTATCCACTTTCTAAGACTGGCTTCAATGTTTGCATCTAACAAATTTAAAGAATTACCACAAGCTGGGCATGATGGCTTGAGGCCTATAATTCCAACACTTGGGAAGGGGAAGCAAGAAGGTCTGAATTCAAGGCTAACCTGCATAATGTGTTTGAGATCTACCTGGGCTGCACAGTGAAACTCACCTTTAAAAAGAAACACAATAATTTTTTAAGCTTAAAAAATTATGTCTTTAGTTAAGAGTCAAAACTAAACCTCCAAAAAGAAGGAAGACCTATGTCAGCTCAACATTTCCATACACCGTGGCACTCCGGGAGATCTTAGGATGGAGTTCGGGGAAACCTGCCTCCTCAGTCTGCCCGCCTCTGCATCTGCATCCTTGCTGCTTTTCGACTACCCTCCTTCTCCTTGCCAGGATTTAAGAAAAGGTTTTCTAGAAAACTACCAGTAAATGAATGCCTTTCTCTACTAAAAGTTCCTTTACTTGACACATAGAGGCAAAAGAAATGCTATACACCAACTGGTTTTATTTACTGGCAAAATCCAAGTAGTAGGACTACACAAAGTCTACGAACAGGTATGAACCCCCTATGGCTTTATTATCAAGAGTTCAATATCATGTCAGACAGTGACTGTTCTCTGTCCTTTTAATAGCTTGCTGTACTAGATTTTCTTCTTTCAGACCCCGAAGGTTATCACCACACCCATAGTTGGGATGACAAACACTGGCTACTATAACAAACAAAGAGGACACACACTGGGCCTGGGTTTCCATTTGGAGGAATTAAGTTCCACTGGACATTAGAAATAGGATCTGTATGCCGGGCAGTGGTGGCGCATGCCTTTAATCCCAGCACTCGGGAGGCAGAGGCAGGCGGATTTCTGAGTTGGAGGCTAGCCTGGTCTACAAAGTGAGTTCCAGGACAGCCAGGGCTACACAGCGAAACCCTGTCTCGAAAAACCAAAAAAGAAAAAAAAAAAAAAAAGAAAGAAAGAAAGAAAGAAGATCTGTGGCACCTACTTCTATGAGAGAAGCACTTGAAACTTCATCGTCATCATTACCATTATCATCTTGAGACAGGGTCTCTCTCTCGCCCTGGCTGTCCTGGAATTCACTATGTAGACGAGGCTGGCTTGAACTCAGAAGAGATCCTGCCTCTGCCTCCTGAGTGCTGGCATTAGAGGTAAGCACCATGCTGGCTGACAGCAGTGTTTTTGGTAATGAACAATCCATGGGCCTGTGTTTTAAGTAAGAAAGACTGGACAGTGGGCTGCAGCAGTAAGAACACAGGCTAGGGATCAAGACATGTATGTTCATGCCTGTAATCTCAGCACTTGGAAGACTGAGGCAGGAGGAATGCATCAAGTTCCAGGCCACCCTTAGCTATGCAGTGAGGTACTGGCTCAAAGAACCAAAGAAAAAACCCAAGCAGGTAAAAAAAAGATTAAGACATTTTGGAGAGAATTTGATTTTTAACAACGTCATGGAACTAGGGCACACTATGGAGGAAGCAAAAGACCGGACGGACTGTTTTGAAGTTAGGATTGAAGAACTTCAGAGCGGCTCAAGGTCAGGTCCAGTGTCAACTATGAACTGGGTGACCTTAGCAAGCCCTTTACTCATTCTCCCCCCTTTCATCTTCTTTTAACCCCAAAGACTTAACACCACTTGTTCCTGAGGGTTGATTTAATAACAGATTATGTGCACACACATAGGTACAGCATATATGCTCTTAACAAAGAAAACAATTAAAAACAAAACGTAGTGACGATATTAATGTCCTTACTGCTACTGAACTGCATACTTAGAAATGGTTACATAGTCTCTAAGTTTCTTTCTGGGGAGAAAGTTGAGGGAGACACACTATAAAAACAAAGCCTGACTAGAGACACAGGGCTGGCTCAGTGAGGGTGCTTACCGCCTGTCCTCCTGGGATGCAGGGGTGTGTGTGAGATGGAAGGACCACCATAAAACCACTCCCCTCTCTTACCCACACCCCACAATAGGTGATGTTTCTATCCTCTTCCAGAATGCTACAGTAAAAAAAGGCCAGGCAACACTAAGCACTGGCTGGCAGGGTAGAGGACAAAGGATCTCTCATCCTCCGAGGCCAGAAGTTTCTTTCCTAGTTTCATATACATGTGAATGTATTTCATCTACAAATTCATGAAAAGATACCTGTGAATTGTTTTTTTAATTATCAAAAGCTGAAAGAAACTCAAATGTTTGCCTATAGTGAAATGTATAAATGGTAAGAAACATCTACTGTGAAATATCACCAATGAGGATATACAGACCTGCAACAATGTGGATGATTCTTACATATTTTTTGCCCAACTGACCACATGGCTGCATGCTGTGTGGTTCAGAGCCAGGCAGAGCAGATGAGGAGCTGGAGGTGAGGGGAAGTGTTATCCCCAGGAGGGCAATAGCTGACCGGGCAGGAGTGGGCTGTTAGGTTCCCTTTCAAACAGCTGGACGGCTGTTAGACAGGCCTGTTCACTTTGAAGAAACCCGTGAACTCTGGAAACTCCTACCATCGCTAGATTATATTCACACACTCTGTCTGGTTCTTGATGACTGTCCTAACCTTTATTTTCTGATATAAAGAAAGGAGTCATTAAACTAAAATTTTTTTTAAAAAATTTACTACAAAAGAGCCTGAGATTCTTTCTCCTATTGTGGCCCTGTGGCCACTCACAGACAATTGTTCCCACATGCTACTGCTCTGAGCAAGGTTAGAGCTCCCTCTAGCACTTTTAACTAAGGCAACACTGCAGGCCCTTACAGAGCTGACACAATTTGGTGCTGCCCACGGTTAAATGCAATATGGTGATTTTTATTTTTAATTTGCTTTAATTGTTGCTATGATATGAATAATTAATAGGCTGCTTATACCAGTTTTGTAAAGTTCACAGTACAGAAAGCCGGGAGAGAAATATCTACTTACAAAGGAGGCTTAAAAATGGTTATAACTGCTATAATATGAGAGAATTTGGAATATTTATTCATGATTTGTGGCAACATTATGTTCTACCAACAAAGAAACATGCTACTAAAAGCACTTCCTACTGGAAACACCTCCCTGTCTCATCTGCGCTGCTGGCTGCATAGCCACTGAGCCCACAGGGTTTCGGGAGTAAAGTAGGTCAGGGCTGGGAGGACCTTGCTCTTCGGTGGAGGACAATCACAAGATGTGGCTGCCAACCTTTAACCCAATTCCACCCACTCTAAGACAAGTCTTCACTAGCATTTACTGAACCCCTGGACAACAGAGGCTACTCAACTACTAGACTACTGAGTCTAGATTCTTTCCCATGTCTTTGCAAACTCCTTTCGTCACTGGTACCTCAGCCAGTGAGAATTATGACTGTGCCAATGACTCTGCCCAACAAAGTCTACTTCATGCTTGAGTTTCATCACAAAGTATAGTTTAGACACAATATTGTAATCCTACACGATCTACATAGAATTTAGGCAGATGCTGAAAGTTCAACAATTGTAGCATATATATAGTCATTCTGGGAAAGCAGCCAGAAGTAAAGGGTTCATTTTTCACTGCTGAATTTCAACCCCATACACTGCAAGAAACACTGCTTACTAAAATTCTTGACAAAAGTCAATACACATATAATATCAGATAATAAGTTCCTTGAACCATGAAGAATGAAAAAAATACAGTTTTCTTAAAGGTAAATTCATTAAGGACGACTAATGGGAACTATCCTATAGCTTGCATTCTGAAAATTAAGAATTTTTTTTTTTGAATAATGATATGAAACAAGCTTTAGCTGTTTTTAAAATGACCCTCTTTATTTATTTTTTTGTCTATTTGTTTTGTGTGTGTTGGGGGCAAATGTGGAGGTCAGAGGACGACCTGTGGAAGACAGTTCTCTCCTGCAGTGTGGAGCAGGGGGACTTAGCTCATTCGGCACTGTAACAAGTACCTTTACCTACCAGCCCCCCTCCCCGCTCTTCCCTCCCTGCATGAGCAGTGTGAGCAGTGATCGAGCACATGTGAGTGGAGGCCATAAGGGGCCGTTAGTGTCTTTCTCCATCTCTCTACACCTTTCTTACTGAGCTTTCTCAGTTTAAATCCAGAACTCACCTATTTGGCTAGTAAAATGATCTAGCTCCAAAGAACCCCATTTTTGTTTGCTAGCATATCACAGGGGGACCCCGACACCCACCGGAGTTTATGTGGATCTTGAGGATCTAAACTTCAGCTCTTATGCTTGAGTTCTTTACCAAGATGAGTCAGCCCTTAGCCCCCATTAGCTTTTTTTTTTTTTTTTTTTTTTTTTTTTAGTATGAAAATTTCTTTCAAAAGTAAATGAAGCTAATGTGCTAATGCAGTGATATAATCTCCGCACTCAGGAGGCTGAGGCAGGAAACTGCTTAATTTACAGACTAGTCAGGGTTACACATTGAGAACCTTGCAAAAAAAAAAAAAGTGTGTGTGTGTGTGTGTGGGGGGGAGCTGGGGACAGAGTCAGAGAAGGAAACTGAAGGAAGTGTTATGAGTATGTGTGTGTAACAGAGTAGTATATTTGTGATCAAGGAAGCTTAACAATTTTCTAAAGTACATTTTTACCGTTTTACTTGTATTATTTGAAAAGATGAGTAGCAGTCTGTGTGACTCCTCACTCATGCCCTGGCACACTCCACCAAGACAGTATATACATCAGGGTTTTTTTTTCACATTCCATAAAGCCACCTTAGTTTGGTCACATTAACATGGCCACAGTAATTCCAAGGGCAGATCATACCAGGAGTGAAATATCATCTGAAAACAGTTCTTCATTAACGTACGGAGAGCCTGAACCACAAGTGCACCTCCCTCAGACAGGATTCACTACAGCCTCCTTTCAATCCACCTGTGTCTACTGGGAGTTCTATCATCAAGTAGAACAAGAATGACAGCTCTAAATGAACACGACAGAAAAGCTAGTGGATGCTGCCTCTTGGTTTAGCCATTTCACTCTTTTTGTAGCAACCAAAGCCTTCAGAATTCTGGCATTAATTAAGCAACAGTTTTATTACACACAATCAAAGCCTGGAAGAAAATCCTAACCGACAACAAGAGGAGATTACAAGGTTCAATAAACACTTGTGGTTTTGCGTGGTTGCTAATTGAGGGGTTTAAAATTTTTATCATCCAATACAGAATGCTGAAAAGGAGAACAAGGAGCTTCAGATGTGCTTCTGTGGGGTAATTTTTCTAGAGCCAGCTCACACACTGCCACCATCACCACTTCGCTGCTTTAACAGTTACTTTGACATTTAACCAATACCACAGGCAACCTTTTAGATAATCCTCCTTTTCTGCAGCCACTACTTTAGCCTTCTATGCACTAACACGTGTAAACAGTGGCTGAAAGCACAGGGCCATGTTTCTAGATTGTCTGAATTAAAATTCATGTTCTGTGGTGTCTTCTATGCCTGATCAGAATTAAAGTTAACCAAGTGCACAGCAGACAAGAGATGCATATAAAATCTTTAAAGTGTGATGCATTATATGCTCAATCAACAGTAGTGCAAAAGGGTTTCCAATCTAGTTCTTTAAAAACAAATTTGGGATGACATACTGGCTCAGTGGGTAAAGGCATTTGCTGCCAAACCTCATGAACCAGATGTGGTCCCACAGAATGGAGGGAGAACACCCACATCTGTGAGTTGTTCTCTGAACTCCATACACAGGATGTACGTACATGCATACTTGAACATACTCTGCAAACAAACACAAAGAAAATATAAAAACATAATTCATGACATCTTATTTCAAGCTAATGAAACTCAACGAATAATGTGAGACTCTACTTCACACAATAGAAAAATAACCCTAAGTAAGCTACACAGATTCTCTTCCATACAATCCGACTTTTACAGGTAACATATGAGCCAGGCATAGTGACTCGTGCTGGAAATCCCAGAATGCAGGAGCCTGAGAGGCACAGTGTTCAGAGTTTGAGCTCAGCTTAGACCACACAGCAAACTCTAAGCCAGCCTGGGTACAGAGTGAGACGTTGCTTAAAACAAACAAAAAAACTAAGAAAGGCTTAAAACTAAAACTTAAAACAAAAACTAATAAACAAGGCTAATACTAAGTTCTAATACTAAAAAACAAAAGTTAATAAGTGATAGGCTGACTATATAAATGAAATAACTCATTTTATACATTTTCAAGAGGCAAAGCAGAAAAGTAGCTAACAGTTTGAGTCTCAAGCTTTTGAAGTTTCAAAAGCACTAAATAATGGCATTATGTTTGCAGCCAACGACCACTCAAACAACCAGTGAAAAGGTAGTAGTAGTAAAATCATTTAGTATAGAAAACCATGTGACTGCAAATGAAATATTGTAATCTGGATACACATAATTCTAATAGTTTACTTATCAGGACAAAATGTAAAACAAAAGCTTTGTTTCATGGAATACATACATTTCAGAAATCATTTCTTTGCCCTAAGTTATTATCCAGGGAAAAATTGAAAGAAAAATTCTCTCATCTATCAGTTTTAAAGTATGAAATGACACAGAATTAATTTTTTAAAAACAATGTAACTCAAGATTGAAGAAAACATTTTTTTCCTACCAAGATTTTTCATCTTATTATCAACCTGTCATTCGTAAGTCTAAAAAGTCACACAGGTCACTAAGAAACAACTTGAAAAGCACTACTAAACAGTGAACAAACAAACAAAACAACAACAACAACAACAACAACCCCCGACCACCTTGGTGGTGACAAGGCATAAACTTCAGCAAAAAAAATCAATCAATCAATCACCAACACCAAAACCAAAAGCCCAGCCCAGCCCAACCAACAACAAAAACCCAAACCCCGAACACGCTAGCATTACAAAATGAATGGTAAAGCAATCCTCCAGTTAACCTCTCATCAGGGAGGCTAACTGAAGGACTTCAGGATCTAGGCTAGCCTGGGTTACAGAGAGAGACCTTTTATTAGAAAACAATAGGAGGAGGAGGGAGGAGGAGGAGAATGGTGAGGATGAGGAAGAGGAGGGGGAGGGGGAGGAAGGAGAAGAGGGGCAGGAGGAGGAGAAAGAGGACAGGGGATGATGGGCAATGCCAGTAATATCCAGGAAACTGATTTTTAAGGTCTATAATTAAACTGTCAGGTCGATAATAACTCCAAACCCAAGAGTAAGAAAAAAATACAAACTGAAAATGAACCTCACACACTGATGTAAATAAAGCTACTCTTTAGGTTGCCCATTAATCCACAAGTGGCACATTCATCTTATTTACAGTATTATACCCCCTGCCATGATATTCCATTACAGAGTCACGCTACAGACTCCATAGTTAACACTGTAGGAAACATTCCTTCTTAAACATGGCTTTCTCCCTATAGTTCTCTTCTGGCTCCCTCTTATATCTAAGAAAAAACAGTATAATTAAATTTCTTATGCTCATTGATATTTCTAGAAAGTATGGCTTAAATTTGAAGTGATGTTTGAAGAACACTGTTAAATTTATGTTCCATCTTCTAGAACTACTTTAGCATCCCTGGGTCTCATCATCTCAGTTCTTCTTATGTGGCTTTATAAATCTGTACAGGAAATTCACGTAACAATTACCTGTCAAAAACTCCTATTCTTCCCCAGAGAATGAATGCATAGACAGTCATACCCGCAGACCCAGCATTGACCTTTTTTAAAAAAACTTCATGGCCTCTCTAACTACTCATCCTTACTCTAGCCTCCTCTTCTGAGAGAGAAGATTTCTAAGTCTAACTAAATTCTGATACCCTCAGATACTATGTGTACATAACCAGCAACCTTTGTAATCTAGAAGTATAAATAGAAACAAAACTATTTACTAAAAAGAAGACAGAAAACCCAGAGCTTTGAAGCCTTAAAGGGCAATGGGTTTTGGTCTTTTTTTATATTAACTTGTTTACTATACATGTGCACAAGCATGTACATACATGTCCATTATGTGAATATGACACAGCCTGTATGTGGAGATGAAAAAAAAATGTGCAGGATTCAGTTCTCTCCTTCCATGGAGTCCCTGGGGGACACTACTCAGGACTGTCCTGCTGGGCAGCAAGCGCTGTCTTGTCAGCCCAGGAGGTTATGCTTTCAATTGTCAAAATTAATAACTAAGTTTAAGTGGGGAAAGAGGTTTTGGTATAAAGACTAACATAATAAATAATGCATGCTTATACTTTGAAGAGCTGTATTCCAGAACAACTTTTAAGAGTTGTTTATGAGTTATGTGCATGCATGAGTATCTGCACCATGTCTAACGCCCTCAGAGGGCAAACATGGGCATCAGATCCCCTGGAGCTGTGTACTATTGTGGTCTACCATGTACAAATTAAACCCGGATCCTCTACAAGAACAAGTGCTCTTAGCCACTGGGCCATCTCTCCAGCCCCAGAATAACTTTTAAAACAACCACTAAGATATGCGTCACCAGTCTGAGCTGCTTGTTTACTATGCCCCATTCATTCTCTATGCAGAACATGTGGTATGAAGACACCTGAGTCCTCCTGAAGTCCCATATACTGCTTGTCAGGTAAGTGATTATTATGTATTTCTGACTAAGCAGCTAGCACTAACAGAATTCCTGAATGGGTAACCTGAAGTGCTGAATTTTCTGAATGCAGATACTGAATAAAAGCAGTAAAGGAGAGGGGCAGCAGGAAGGTGGGAATAACCCTTGCTAGATGTCAAAGCAGAAATCAAATGGAGAAAAATTCTAAAGGGCAGTGGACTGGTTGGAGAATACATGGAGGGCCTCAATATACTATTGAAAAGCATTCTGGTGAGCAAGGATTTTGAGTTCAGAGAAATCTCAACTGAAATCTTGATTCTTTAACTTAAAGACTGGGGGATGGGGGTGGGGTGGGGGTCAAGTCCTCTAAGCTTTCAGGGTTCATCATCAGGTTTGCATTTGAAACTGATAAATAACGCAAAGCTAGTACTACAGTACTTAAATGCAGAGCCTCAAAAACACATTAATGTATTTGCTTTTCCTCAAACTTTTGAGTAGAAGACTGAAATTATAGGAAAAAGAACATTTGAGTTAGGGGTTGAACATTTGCCTAGCATGTACCATGCATTGAATAGATCTCTATTACTTAGTGTGGGAATGGGGTGCATAAGAAACAAAATGGGCATTTAAATTTTCACAAGGTGCTAGGTGTGGGGTGCACATCTGTGATACGAACACTTGGGAAGCGAAGGAAGAAGGGCTGAGTTCCAGGCTAGGCTGGGCCACATAGCTAGGGTGTTTCAAAATCAAACCTTAGTTTTCTCAAGGAGTGAAGGCAGATGCTGTGTGTGAGTGTAGGACTCTAACAGACTCACAGGTACAGCCATCTCCTGCATAAGAACCTGAAACAAGCAGGGACTGGGTAAGTTCCTAAGGACTAAGGACAATTCCTCACGGCTGAGCCCATGGGTACTTTGCTCTTCTAGGAAGTCAAAGGGAGTTTCTTACCTACTTAGAGTGGACATTTATAAAATTACTAGTATAAACAATGAAACCCTACAAGACAGAGCCCTAGTCCCTGATGGCAGAAGGCATCTTTCTGGAGAAGAGCTGAATATCAGTAGACTTCCAGAACAGATAAGCTCCAGATTCTCATGAAAGAAGGACAACAGCATTAAATCCTTAAAGAAGCCTGTCATAGACTGGGAAAGCATTTACAAGCTGAAGTCACAATACGAGAATAACATTTTACATGTGTGGGTCCTGAGCTCATGGGCTTTGGAAGGTCCAAAAGAAGGGCTCAGGTTTCAGAAACTTGTAAATGACCTTCCTCCACTATGTGACCAAAACATGATTCATGGAGAGCTTATTAACCCAGGCTTCTGAAACCTTGAAATGCACAGAAAGGAGAATGTATTTTTCTGTCAATATCCATGAGAACCCATGATAGCTTTAAGAATAAAAATCTTTCTTCCCCATTAAGGAGTAGAGTGGGCTTTAAAAATATTAATATGAGCAACGGCATCAATATATTGAAGTATTCGTCCGGAGACTCCTGGACACTATCTGCTAACATGTCTTTGACCCTAAAAATGGCTTATACAAATTTCAGTCAAGGCTCACCATTAATTAAAATTCTGCTCAACAGTATTAAGTATTTTGAGGGGAGAGGGAGGTCAGGCATGAAGCACCTTTGTTTTGTGTTTTAGGGCCTTGAGTGTCTATCTTACAGCTATAGGCCTAATGAGTTATAGAAATGATATAATCTATAATAGTTGTAAATGATTGAACAAGTACTATTAACTATGATGAGAAAAGATTGTCTTCTACAGAATCTAAATATTTTGGAATATAGTATAGCTTTTTTAACCTACCAAGTCTAAAATCAGTTAGGTATATATAATCAAATTGTATTAACCCATTTAATAATGCTTAAGCCAATTAATTATTCATATCAAGAAATAAAGCTTAGTTTCTATACATTTGAATCCATCACTGCATGCATTAAATGGCTTTTACAGTAAGTCACTACTTGTAAAGGGTGAAGACTAGAACATTGTGAAGTGCTTTGTCATCCTATACTTTCCCAAAGGATATAAAAAAACACATACTTGGGCTGGAGAGACAGCTCAGTGGTCTTTCAGAAGACTTAAGTTTGGTTCCCAGCACCCACATGATGGTTCACAACCATTCATAACTCAAGCTCCAAGGGATCCATCTCCCCCTTCTGCCTTCCAAGGGCACCAGGCACACATATGGTACACATACATACATACGTACAGAAAACCACTCATACACATAAAATAAAAAATAAATAAATCGAAATAAGCATGTGCTCATTTGGCTAAAAGTTTTCTCTCATTAATACCTTCCATTGTGCTATACAAATGTTCTATTATAAGAATGATTAACAAGGTTACGACATTATTATAACTGAGCTTTAAATGAATCAATCAGCTTTTAGGTTCATAGATTTTTCTTTTATCCCCCTCTTCCTTCCATAAACATCATACTTGATTGATATTCAATTCTCAATTACATAAATTGAAATAACACAGTGCCAACATTGAGAAGCCAATGGCACAGGAAATATACAAACAAAATAGCAAATTCCCTGATAAACAGAACCAGGAAAGGAACCCAATTTCAATATGCCACGGCTTGCTGCCTGGAGTTTGTTCCTCTTTTAAAGAACTCAAAGTGACAGAATCCTCCAATCCATAAAACCCTTGTGTTACGTGCAGTGAAAAACTCCACAATGAAGGAATGAGGTAGGGAGGCTGGCAGGGCAGAACTTCATAGACTCTAATTTCTATGGCTACTCATTTTTGTTTGTTTGTTTTTGTTTTAATCAAAATGTAAAATCCAGAATACAATACCAAAGAAAGTACTAGCAATGAAAAGCCCAAACAATCCCCAAAGAATCAGAGCTTATAGATTATTAATACATTTGACTGTATTGTGGCGTTACTTTGGAAAGGAGGGGCCCGTCTTCAAGTCTGTAAGGGAGCTCTGGGGCAGAGTCGCCATGCCCACACAGGAGAGAGGCAGCAACCACACACAGCTTTCTCACACACAGCCCCCCGAAACTGTGCCTGGCACTGTGCAGCTGAGGTGCTGTCGTCCCCACGCCTCTGTTTCTGCTCTTGCTAATTAAAAGGTTGATCACAGAACAATGATCTTCTCATTAATTTCTGTGTTCCAATTGGGCAGGATCCCTGCTTACCCCACCTGATCTTTTCACACGGCTGAAGTTAATGTGACAGGAGCCCGAAGATGGATTACCTGCTGCCATATTGCCCATCGCCTCCAATCAGGAGCTATCTGTGTAAACTGATTGTTCTAATTTGCTCTCATTATTTTTACAATATCAGGAGAAAATAACGCACACAGCTCACTGTCAAAGTCATGAAAATCAGCCATTAGTTAAACCCAGACGCGGAGTGGCTTTATTAGAGGCACTGCAGTTTATTGATGTAGCTCCAGTCAAACAAGGCACCATTGCTCCAATAGAAGGAAATGTTTATACAGAAAGTAAATATTTATTGTGATAATACCCACAGCAACAGGGTATTCTGGAGAATCCTGGGCCTATTTTGAAAGTGTGGTTTTGACACAAATCATGTAGCAATGAAGGGATGGGTTGGCATAAGAAAGCAGGGAACATTTAATACATTCAGAAGCATGAAAACGCATCTATTAACTGACATCTGTAAAGCATTCTCTATCTCCCTTACCTCATACGAATAAAATCCTCAGTCTGTGACTACATACACCAATCAATAAGAAAGTGTAGTTCGAATATGTTCTCTAGTATTTTTCATAAAACAAAAATACTATTACCTAGGAACCTGAGCTATTTCTGTAAGAATAATACAGGTATATTAACTAACATTGTACTTGTAAGGAATGTAAGTTTTCAACAAACTAAATTGGTAATCTTAATACTCCAGATAGTCACAGTGCATTTTAGAATTCGATACCATGTAGGCAGTCTAGTACAGTAAGTCGAGTAAACAAGCTGGGCTGAACCTCTTTCAGTAAGCAGCGGTTTACTATAGCATATGGCAGAACTCTGCAAAAGGTTCTTCGGTGAGACAACATTGCAGGGATTTGTCCTGGACACAAACATACACTATATGTGAATACATATAATATATACATGTAATACTACTAAACTTCCAAGGAGAAGGGTTTAATTTTGACATTTGTAGGCTTGCCTAGCTAAGAACATCTTGTTAATGCTACCCAAATACATTTTTAGGGAGCTGGAGAGTGGGGGTACAAATAACAGAAACTGACGCTTTAAATAGTAAAGGAATCGGACTAATCCATACACTTCCCCTCATCTTGCCTCTTTGGAACTAGAAGGAAACATGGCTTCCTTCTGTTTTCTTTCTACACTGAGATTCCTAGGTAATGTGAAGGCAAGAGTGTGCCCTTCTTGCTGCTCCCCCTTTAATGGCCACTTTTCTTTTTCTAAGAAACATGTGCCATGCCTTTCTCCTTAAAATTCCTGCACTAAAAGACTGCACCATACTGCACTCCACAAAACGTGCTGATGGCGCCAATTACAAGCCCCCAGCCGAACGCTCCAGCCCCCACCATTCGGGCAGATTTATGCGGACTCTTGCCGACGTTATTACAAGTCAGAGTTTATTGGGAAATTGTTACATTATGCGGAGTGTCTAACAAATTGCTTATGCTGCTATAATTGGATTACAACAGCCGCTTGCTCCCACCGGTAAGATTAGGCAAGTAGGACTCCTGCCGATCTCTGAGCGTTAGCAGTAATTTTATTTGCCTTGCCTCTCTCTTTCCTAACAACATGCCTCTCTCCCTGCCAGCTGTCTGCTGAAAAGGCACAGGCTTGTTCCTTGGCCCTAACAATGCAATTACAGCCCCGCAGATCGCACTGTTTGTGCATTAAGTACAGAGCCAAAACGAGGGGAATTGATCGTTTGACTTTTGGAGAAGGCATGTGATCTCTCTGTGCGGGTGATCCGACATGCATCAGTAGGCAATACTGCAGTCAATTCTTGATGAAGAACTTTCTTCTCTCACCCCTCTTCTCCCATAACCTTTCCTTTTTCACTGAGGAAGACACTGACTGGGCTCATCTCATGCTGATCTAGATCAATCCACAAAGACAAACTCAATCTTATTGGCTCCCTGGCTAGATAGAAATGTGAACAGGGTCTTTTGAGCATCTTGAAGTGTCTCAGTCAGATAGATCAGTGGCCTCCAACAGCTGAACCACGCTGTCTAGAGTGTTTGTAGAGAGTTCACTGAGAAAGAGAAGTTTACACGAGCACTGGAGTTGGAATGGCTTTCTCAGCAGCTCTGACTTTATTCAAGGGCCATCGAGAGGCAGTGCTGAGGCCTGTGTCCTGCCTGTCTGTGCAGACTACACTGTTGGAAGACGCTGGAGGCCAGTGTGCACAATCAATGCAGCTCAGCTCCAGGCTTAGGAACAAACAGGCTGAGCTCCACTCCAGGCAAAGTTTTAAACACGTTTTGTTGACAGCTTTCAGTTTCTTGTTTCTTCCTCTTGTACGTTTAACAACTAGTGCCTGTAGCAACATGCCTGCACAGTGACTGGAGACTGGGAGGTCGTTCATGAAGATTCTTGGATGGGTCTGGACTTTTTAAAATCAATTCTCTTTTGAACTTAATTTGAATTTGATCAATTTTAACACAGACTAAGATCTCTGTTGACACTTGCTTTATCAATGGCATGTACTTCAGGTTTCTGTTATACAACAAATGTGTTATCAATCTGTTAATCCGTTTTGTTTCAAATCTTTTGAGACAAAAAGTCATGCACAACTAGAGTGAATATATTTTCACATTAGTGTGACAAATACACACATTCTAACCAATAAGTCACTTTATTGTGTATTTCTTAAAACCTTGGTAACCACTAATATATGGAACATTTAAAAATGAAAGAAAACAGGTTAGCCCTGAATTTCATTCCTGGCTTCTTTACACAGTATTATTATACTTATGAGTTTTCCCAATCACACTGGCCCTGATGATACAATTACACCTTGCTGTGTCCACCACAAAGCTAAGTTAAGGTCTGTCAGAAGGGCCTCCATGAACAGACTTGCTCTTGTGGAACAGTATATTAAAGAAGCCTGTTAACATGTAGTTTAAAACTCAGAAGAAACTCTGAACAGCTGAAATGCCTTATAAATAGCACAGACCCAGAGGAAGAGCAAACGTCTGCACTGTGAATTGTAGATCTTAATTACCGACAATGGCTGGTACAGCAAGTAGCACGGAAAAAAAGTGAAACAGTTGCACTGTTCATGGTTGGCAATAATTCTTCAGGAAAATATTTACTATCAATCAGTTATGAGAAAAGGGACTCTGTGCTCGTAAAACAGCACGTTGCTTCTCATACCAGGACCATTTTGCTTCAGCATAATCTGAATTTAAACAGCTTGTTTCCTGCGGATATAATTTTGGAAATAAATAAAACAAGTCTTCTATCAAAATCTGGAGTGAGTGGGAAGGAACATCACATTTTTCTGTCTCGGTTTCAAACAGATTATTATCTCAAATAAAACCCAGTAATAACAAAATAACAACAACAACAACAAATACAGAATGTATACAAGACTACTGAATGGGCTTATTCCAAACAAAGACAGGACTACCCCTGTCTAGGCCAGGAATCAAGGTAGAGGTATTTGAACAACTCAATTTTAACTATACATGTTTATGGAATGGGTGTGGGATATAAAGGTAAATTATGGAAAAGCCTCAAACCAAAATTTTCTGTAGTACATCAATAAAGTCAATAGAAAGATAACATAAAAATTAATGCTCTTAGTTTTCTTTCATAATTAAAAAACATGAAGGTTGACAATTAGGTACAATGTGATTATAGATTTGAGAGACTAAGTTGACAGTCAGTAATGACTGTCCATTTAAAGCTACAATAAATACAGAGCTCATCATCTCCAGACAAATGTCCTAACTCCAGCGATGTGAGCAGACAAAAGGCTCTAAAATCAACTAGCTAGGCACGGTGGGGCACCCCTTTAATCCCAGCACAGTGGGTTTCTGTGAGTTCAAGGCCAGAATGGTTCACACAACCAGGGTTACCTGAGACAGACAGACAGACAGACAAAGTAAGCTATATACAAGACACTTCATGGCTTCAAATATTATTCAGACCACTCCCCACTTTTAGTTTTAAATATTTTCTTGAACCTTTTTCCGTCAAGCTAAGATTCAGGAAACTGCTGTTAAGGTAACTTAAGAAACAGCTGTGCTTTCTTACATTTTATTGCAAATTAAAGGGAGTGCCCTTTCCATACAGGAACTGCAAAACCAGAGTACCTAACAGGAGAGCGACACACAAAATAATATAGGGTTCATTTCTGTTTCTGAGAAGAACCAATACCTTCTGTAAAATGCAATATTTAAT
Source organism: Mus pahari (assembly GCF_900095145.1). NCBI lineage: Eukaryota > Metazoa > Chordata > Mammalia > Rodentia > Muridae > Mus > Mus pahari. The sequence continues at coordinate 156,826,676 of NC_034590.1, read as the reverse complement.
AAAAAGGTGTAAGGCTATAATTAGTACTTACACCTAAACCAAAATATGGATGTGCAGGTCACACTGGAGCACAATCCGAATCAGTAGCAGACAAACCATTGCTAAGAAGTAGAGGTGAGGAAAAGGAAAGAAAGAAATGTTTAAAGATCCACAAACATAACTTCGAGTCATTTCTTTCAAAGGTCAAGCAGTAAATGAGGCCCAGAGAGACACCATGGAATCACAAGACAGGCAGAGCATGTTCAGCACCGAGAGAGGACAACTCTCATTGGTGCCATGCTACTGTACTGTGGTAAACATTTTTTTCAGTTATGTATTTTTATCTGACAATCTGGCTCAAATCTGAAGCAATGAACTAGAAGACAGGATGTGGGCCAATAAAGAGAAGCAGGAAGTTGGTTGTGTTCCAACTGGAAATTATAGAAATCATTATTCAATTAGAGTGGTTAAGGGGACAATGAGAGAAAATAGGTGTCAGAATAATGTTAAGACAGGCAGGAATGGGAGGAGAAGGTCACCACCTGGGAGCAAGGAGACAAACATGATGAGCAGCAATGAGCAAACATTTCCTCACTCAAGAGCATGGAAGAAATTACACCACTGTGCCAGATGCCAGAAGATTTCTAACTGTGCACTACTCAAGTAGAGGGTAGAAAAAGAAACAACCCCACCCCCACACAGTAGAGACACAGCAACACGGCTAAGGATTTCAGAAACACTGGCTTACCAAGTAGAGAAAAACAAAAGGAGCAGATGCTCAGTTGGCCAGCTCTCAATGAAACTCATTAAATTGTCGCCCTGTCTTTGGGTTGGTTCTCAGGCTAAGACTTTGCCTTGTTTAGCAAAAGGAACCCACTTGTGACAAAAGCGAGAGCAGCGTGCACAAGCGTGAAAGCATACTTTCTCCACCCAGTCCCCACCCGGGGTCCAAGTGGCACCTGCAAGCTGTTACTAAGGAACTGAAAATTAAATCTAACTTACATTAATCCTCATTTTTGTAGCAAATTAAGATGTGGACTTAACACACAAATGATGAACCTACATTTTGCTGCTATAATTTAAAATAAATCTGACATTACTCATACGGCTAATTCCAATGGCTATATGTGATATGTTTTCAGCTAATAAAGCAGGGTTAAGAGATTACTATATGTTTTAGGAAATAGAATAAAAATTATTATTGCTACTATATAACAATAAATGTGATTGTGGTCCTCTCTAACTGCCTAGTGCATGAGAAGAGTCTTCAGGAAGAGAATTAGTAGACCCGGGAGAGTCTGGCTTACTACTCATCCTGAGGCCACTCATAGCAAGGCTCCGTCTAGCAAGAGTGAACTTGTAAGTAGACATTGAATCTATTGTCACAATCATATAAAAATTATTTTTTATAAGCTACTGTTTATATTTTGTTGTAATAACCCAAAAGAAATAAGACAGCTTTTCTTGAATTTTAAAAGATAGAATTCACGTGATATAAACAAAGTCTTACCTCTAATAGTAAATAAGAAAGAATCAATTAAGCTGAAATTTGGAAAAATTGCAAAACAACAAAATCCTAAATGGTAATAAAGATTATTTTTGTAGAAAAACGGAAACAATGCCTGTGTTCCATGCACATGTAGTGTTTACATTAGCCATAAGATGACAATGGATCCCCTGAACTGTAGTTACAGATGGTTGTAAGCCACCATGTGGGTGCTGGGAATTAAACCTGGATCCTGTACAAGATCAACCTGTGATCTTAACCACTGAACCATCTCTTCGACTCTGAAGATTTTAATTTTAAATATTATTTTTGTATCTAGAGATATAGCACATATTTATACATGAAAGACTCAGGCCATATGGACAGATTAAAAACAGTTTTTCACTCAAAATCACCAAACGTGACATTTCTTTTGGTTTTGGTTTTTGGAGACAGGGTTTCTCTATGTAGCCCTGGCTATCCTATAACTTGCTTTGTAGACCAGGCTAGCCTCTGCCTTCCAATGGGCTTAAAGGCATATGTGGCTATGCCTGGCCAAGTCACAACTGGATCTCTGCTCAAACTGTCACCGTCAGTCCATCTCCAGAGTACTACACCCACACTTAGGGAGGCCAGTCATAGTGACACTTGTCTTTAATCTCAGTACTCAAGAGGCAGAGGCAGGCAGGTATTTGAGTTCAAGACTAGTCTGGTCTACTTCGTTGCTCTAGAACAACAACGGCTACGTAGACAAAACAAAACAACTGAACAATAAAAACTATCCAAGAAGGAAGGTACAAAATAAACTGTTCATCATCTTATAATAACTCACTGATCTGTGTAACTGATTAAAAAGATTCTGTTGCAACTCAAGAGAAAGAAAATCCAGCTTTCAGTTCATTCTGTATAAAATAATACCTGCTATATTGTCTTTATAAATATATGATCTTACGATCACCTGTAGTGACAACGCTGAGTAAAGGCACCCCAGTGCAGCAGGGTTACTTACTTTGGCCACACAGTTTTCAGTCTTCATAGCAGTGCTTGTTAGACATACTGTCTCTTGGTTTATGCAAAGCCTGGCACAGCTGTTGTAAGTCTGTAGAGACAATTTTTAAGAAAAAAAAAAAATCACTTTTTTTTGGTAACGATACTGAAACACTGACACACATAGCTGTCAAGTTCTCTTCAATTTCTCTAAATCAACATACAATTCTATTTGTAAACCCAGATTTGTAGTTGCTGAGGGACCAGTAGAGAGGAGGAGGAAAGGACAGAGTTCATGAAAACCAATGGTGTGCCCACGAATAAGTATGTGAGCAGTGAATAGTGAATCACGGTATGAATGGGAGATAGAGGATTGGATATACAAGTTTTTAAAATGCAAAATTTAACCATATATGGGATAATCCCAACACTATAGAGGCCAAAGTGAGAAGATTTTAAGTTTCAGACTTAAAATCACTTTGGGCAACAAAGTGATAAAACGTGTAAACCAATCAGTGGGGGAGGATTTTAAATAAGAAGCCAGACCAGGCTATACAACCATTTCCAGGCCAGTCTGGGTTACACAGCTGGACCTTTCAACCACCACAACAAAAGAAAACAGAAGAAAGAAAGAGGAGGTCTGAAGTATGACTGGGAGCCTAAGTAGAAGAAAATAATACACAGAGCACTAGGAAGTGGATAAAGTGTTGGCTGCACTACAGTCTGTCTTTATGGTGAAATGCTTTCTTCATTCACCCCACACAGGGTTTCTCTGTGTAGCCCTGTCTGTCCTGGAACTCAGAGATCCACCTGTCTCTACCTCCTGAGTGCCTGGATTAAAGGCATGCACAACCCAGCCATGGATAAAACACATTTTAAAACATTTATTTACTTTTATTTTATGTGCGTTGGTGTTTTGCCTGCCTGTATTCTGTGTGAGGGTGCCAGATCCCACGGGACTAGAGTTACAGATATTTGTAAGCTGCCATGTGGTTGCTGGGACTCGAACTCCAATACCCTGGAAGAGCAGCTAGTGCTCTTTACTGCTGATCTCTCTCCAGCTCTAAATGCAATGGTTTTTTTAGGACTAAAATAAAAATTATTTAATGTGTTTGAGTGTTTTCCTTGCAAGAATGTCTGTGCACCATGAGTGCAGTGCTCACAGAGGCCAGAAGAGGGCATCCCTTCTCCCTTGGACAGGGGTTACAGATAATTGTGAGTCCTTCGAGTCAAATCCTCTAGAAGAGCAGCTGTGTTCTTAACCGCCAGCCATTTCTCCAGCTCCCAGAAAGCATTACTGATAACTGTCAATATATCAGGGAAATAACAGAAGATGTGCATTACTGATAACTGTCAATATATCAGGGAAATAAAAGAAAAGGTACTCTTTAGGTTTTCATTGTTGTTTTAGGTTTTCTCTCTTTAAATAAAGATTTATCTTTAATTATGTGTATGTACCTGTGTTTGATTATGTCCACCTGTGTGCTGGTGACCACAAAAAACAACTAGATGTGTGTGAGATTCCTCTGGAGCTGGATTCCAGGCAATTGTGAGCTGTCTAATGTGGGTGCCAGGAATCAAACTTAGTCCTCTCCAAAAGCAGTAAGTGCCCTTAACCTCTAAGCTCTCTGAGGCACCCAGTTATCCCTGTTTGAGACAGAATCTCACAATATAGTCCTGGCTATCCTTGAAACTTGCAACCATCTGCTCTCTCCTGCCTCAGTCTCCTAGGTATGTTTTCAATCTAAAATTGCTGTGGATAGCATAAAATCTATAGGTAATTGTTCTCCACTTACGCATGCATGAGAATCACTTGGGACCTGTTGAAGCCCAATTTCCAGCAGAAGCTGACACTGCTGGCCTGGGAGTGGTCTTTGAGAACCAACATAAATGTCTGTGTTGGAATTAAGGTGAGAGTAGAAAAGCCTCAATCACTTAACATTTTAAAAACCCTATTTTATGAATTGAGATAAGTTCTAGATTTACTTAAGTTACAAAGGTTTGTTTGTTTTTTTTTTTTACACTTCCTTAACTCAGCTTCCCACTAATATCAACACTTATCAGAACTAAGAAGCTGGGGTTGCAGCTTTAACTTAGTGGTAAACTACAAATGTGTCTAGCAAGCATCAAGCTCTAGCTTCAATCCCCAGCAACATACCACACCACACTACTCAGGGAAGTTAACTCAGAGCCAGGCACGGTGGCACACGCTGACAAACCCAGCCCGTCAGCACCTCATACAGGGAGATAATAAGTTAGCCCAACCTGGGCTACATGGAAAGACTGCTTGGATGGGATTTTTTTTTTTTAAGATGTGTGTGTGTGTGTGTGTGTGTGTGTGTCTGTCTGTCTGTCTGTCTGTCTGTCTGTCTCAGAGGTCAGAGGAATATGAATCCTTGGAGCAGTGGTTCTCAATGTGTGTGTGGCAACTCCTTTGGAGGGGGGGATCAAAAACCTTTTTACAGGGGTCACCTAAGACTATTGGAAAACATACATTAAGATTTATTTATTATTATAAATAGGTACGCTGTAGCGGTCTTCAAACGCGCCAGGAGAGGGAGTCAGATCTCATTACGGGGTGGTTGTGAGCCACCATGTGGTTGCTGGGATTTGAACTCAGTACCTTCAGGAGAGCAGTCAGTGCTCTTAACTGCTGAGCCATCTCACCAGCCCATATTACAATTCTTAACAGTAGTAAATTACAGTTATGAAGTAGAACCAAAAATAATTGTATGGTCGAAGGTCACCACAACATGAGGAACCTCTCTGCTCACTCCGGTCAATCCCACTCCCTCACTCTAGTCCCTGCTCTCTCTGGCCCAAAGATTTGTTTTTTTTAATTATACATAAGTACACTGTAGCTGTCTTCAGACACACCAGAAGAGGGCGTCAGATCTCATTATGGGTGGTTGTGATTGTGGTTAAAGGGGTCCCAACATTAGGAAGGTTGAGAAGCACTGCCCTGGAGATACAGGCATTTGTGAGCCAGCTAATGTGGGAGCTGGGATGCAAACGTGGGTCCTCAGCACGGGCACCTCTCCAGCCCTGGGGGAAGCTGACAGTGTATGAAGTACAGCCTCCAGTCACCCTTGTGTCTCCTCACTAAGGCCTCCTGTCAGGAGCTGGTCCAGACCTTTATCCACATTTATTTGTCATAGCTCCTCCAGTCTTCTATAACCTGGCACAAGTTTGCAGTTGTCCTGTCTTCCATGACTGACACTTCTAAATCAGTTAATCAATAGGATCTCCCTCAATTCATGATCAAAATGAGGTTATTATTTGAAGGATACAAGTGAGATGACAGGTCCGTCCTTCTCAGGGCATCAAACCAAGAGATGTGTTAACAGTTCTGGTGATACCTGTCTTGGTCAACTGGCTCCACTGTGAACGTGTCATTTTTCCCTTTGGCAATTATCAAATACATTAGAGAAAATAATTTGAGAGTACACAAATAGTTTCTACTTTAAATTTCACCTGCTAAGTCTAGTATCCTTTGAAAGAGCTTGTCTATAGTCATTTTTACTACAGCACTCTAATGCTGGATCTTCAGCTCCTTTGTCCTTCTATATTTTACAAGTTGGAACCTCTCTGTTTACAAAACCATAAACAGAGTTTCAAATTTTTCTTTTGGCCAACTGTTACTATTTTTCAAAGGTTGGTAGGATTAAAAAAACCTTTCTCATCTGTAGCCCTGGCCCTTTCTATCAATATTATGAAATGAGTTTTTTCGAAAAAAAAAAAAAAAAGTTTCAAGACTCTGTAGACCAGGCTGGCCTCGAACTCAGAAATCCGCCTGCCTCTGCCTCCCAAGTGCTGGAACATTTTGTTTTTTAATCATTTAAATTGAAATCATTTCAACATATGTTAAAAGTACTTTAAAAATTTTCTTTATGTGTATGATTGTTTTGCCTGCATGTATAGATGAATGATACATGTGCATGCGTGCTTGTGCCTGAAGAAGCTAGAAGAATAAATACACCAGAACCCTGAAACTAGAGCTCCAGACAGCTGTGAAGCTCCATGTGGGGGTGGGGAACGGAACCAGGACCCTCTCCAAGAGCATCAAGTCATCTTAACCCCTAAACTAATTCTCAGGTCCCCATTAAAATTAGCCTTACAAATTATTTTTTTAAAAACATGAATTAACCAACATTTATCAAATAAACTAAAACATTACGGCAAAGAATTCTGGTTCTTTCATTATGGTTGGTAGGCTACGCTTCTAATCCCAGGACTTGGGAAATAGCTTGGGCTACACAGACCTTGTCAAAAGAACAAGGTGGGTGCAGGGAGGGAAACAGGGGTCAATGAACACAACAAAAGAATTCTGTTTCCAACAATGGCAGAAATGTTACCACCAATTAACCTTCCTTGGGATGATAGTTTACCTAAAGTAAAGTGTTTTTGAAACTATTCGAGGCCCTGAAGACAGGCAAAAATGGGTGGAAAGGGGGGAGCACTGAAAATGAACAACATGGGTGAGGTGTGAGTTTGGGTTTCCCTGGAAGCTCAAGAATCCATTCAGTGCATGGTGAATACAAGTTAGGAAGCCTTGGTGTATTAGGCTGAACTATCAAAGGACGGAGTTCAGAACTGCCACAGTGAGTGGCAATTGAGAGGAGAAATCCACAGAGAAGCATTGGGAAAAGAAGGTCTCAGAAAATACATTTAAATTCTCCTCAAATCCATGTTTAGCCCCCAAACAACATACATTAAGGGAGATGGAGAATTCCAATGGAAAGAACAGCTGGACGGGGAGGGATGTGAGCCAAGACTCCAGTCTGTGCCACGAGAACAGGTAAGCCATCTAGGATTTGATTCCTACTTCATGAGAGGGTTAGAGACAGATGCAGAAAGGACCTGAGACACCGAGCAAGACCAGGAGCTGAGACAAACAAATGTTCTAGGTCCAAGGGATCTGATTTAGGCTTAGCGCTAAAACAGAAACACAGCCATCCTTTTCAGAGACAAGGCCAAGCAAGCCTCCACAGTCATGTTGAGTGGTGTTTTAATCAGAGGCAGGATTCAGAGTTTGTATGATGAAACATTCGCACATCCGTCATATAATATAAAACTCACCTTACTTACACAACTTGTCATGAAAAGGAATACAAAAAGTGGCTAACTTGGGATTAGCACTAAAGAGGTCTTTAATAATCATTTGTTCAATGAAATGACTCAATGAAAGATAACAATCACAATGAATAAACAGATGGGGGATTTTCATTGGAGGAGGAAAAACCTAATGTGAGACAGCTATGGTTGTGTAAACCTCTTAAGTCAAGCCTGTCACTCCAGCTCAAGGGAATCTGAGGCTGTCTTCTTGCCTATACATTAAATCCACAGACATACATACCAGTAGGCGTGAACACACACACTTTTTTAAAAAGGAAAATGTAAGATGAATCTGGAAATACTCAGAATGATGAACATGAGTAAAACTGACAGCTAGAGAGGCTCTCAGGCAATCTGGAACAAACTGAATATTAAAATATATTTAAGGAGGCTGATGCAGGAAGATTGCTGAGAGTTTAGGCCACCAATGCATGACTACACAGTGTGTTCTAGGTAGCATAGTCTACAGAGTGAGACTTTTTCTGAAGGAAGAAGGGAAGAAGAGAAGGAGGGGATGTGCCAGGAGGGTTGTATTTGAAATCAGCCTTGAATACACAATGAGATGCTTGTTCAAAACAAATGTGAGCCTGAGTCTGCAATCCCATGCAGAGGCAGAAGGATCAAGAGCTCAGAGGCTGAGATTCTATCTTGAGAAATCACAGCCAGGAGGCTGCAGACATGGCTTAGTGGGTAAGAGCACATTCCACCTGTGCAGAGAGAGGGCGACGAGGGGTCCCCAGCCCCCACTCTGTGTGCCTCACCCACACTGCCCCTCACACTGCTCTAACTCCAGCTCCATGAGACCCCAGGACTTCTTATGACCATGCGGGTACCTGCATGGACAGGAGCAAGCCTCCAGACCCATGCACACTGACATAATTAAGAATATGAACAAAATAAAAATGAAAAAAACTAACCAAAACCAAAGAAAACAAGTCAACAAAAAGTAAATACAGCACAAAAGATATAAATTGTCCAAAATTCTCCAAAAAGCTGTACATGTTAAAGAGATTGAAACTGCTATAAAATTTTTCAGAAAGAAAACTTATGATATAAATATTTTCACTAGTGAATTCTATTAAGTTTTGAGAAAGAACAGTAGCACCATACATAAATGCTTTCAAGACAGGGAATAGGGCCACATTTACAAACTCAGTTTACAAGACCAGCATAAGCTTAATAGCAAAGTCTACCAAAGTCACTAAAAAGAAAACTTCAGACCAAATCCCTTAAGTGCATAAAAAGAACTTGTTTGTTTGTTTGTTTGTTGAGATGTGATTTCACTGTGTAGTTCTGGCTGTCCTGGAACTTACTCTGTATCCCAGGCTGGCCTCGAACTCGGAAATCTATTTGCCTGCCTCTGCCTCCCAAGTGCTGGGATTAAAGGCATGCGCCATCACCACTCAGCTGAGAGAAACATTCTTAATAAAGTTTAGTTAAGTATTAGCAGAATAAGGGAGCAGGGTTACAGATAACATTTTAGATTTTTAGAAGTGTTTAATTCGGGACTGGAAAGATGACTCAGCAGTTAAAAGTGCTCTTAGAGACTACTTGACCTCAGTTCCCAGTTCCCGCTGTACTGGAAGACTCTCAAGTGCCTGTAAACTGCAGTTCCAAGGGATCCAATGCCCGTCTCTGACAGCACCTGGACTCACTTGTACACACTTCCACAAACGCACACATGCACATGCTTATCTTTTTAAAAATCTTTAACTGAATTAAACACCTACTTATAGATTTTTAAAAAGCTGGACAGCTTTTTAAATTAAAGGTAAACTGTTTAGCGTCACAATGGATATCTAGGACCCCTGACTAGCACTGTGCTTGATGATCAAAGATTTAACACCAGCACTCCTGCCCCCACTCCACAAAACTGGGAACAAGGGAAAGATGTTCATCACATCGATTCAACATACTTTGAAGGTCCAAGTTATTAAAATAAAGCAAGAAAGAGACCAAAAGCAATCAAGAAAGAAGAAACAGAGTCTGTATTCATAAAAATAAAGTCATGAGGGCTGTTATATAGCTTTATGGCTGACACATACCAAGTTTTAGAGGAGACACTGAGATGGCTTAGAGGGTAGAGGGGCTTGCCACCAAGCATAACAACCTATGCTCCAGTTCAAATCCTAAGAGGGGCCCAGGAGACAGGATCCAGACTGTCCTGTGATCACACATGTGTGCTGCAGTATTACAGGTGCACATAAACAAGTACCTACAAAATGATTTTTTTTTAAAGTTATGGAGGGAGCTGGATATGGTGCCTCATACCTGAAATGACAGACTTCAATGGCTGAGGCAGAGGACTGTTTCAAGTTCAAGGCCAGCCTGAGCTTCAAGGTAAATCCCAGGCGAGCTAGGACCCTGTCTCAAAGAACAAAACAAAGAAACTCATGAGCCTTAGAATGATGTATTTCATTCAAACCTTCCTCTCCTTCATGCCCAGGGGAAGGTCAGGTAGAGTCAGAAGACCTACTCCAGCAGAGAGCTGCTAGGGAGAGTTGGTTTTTGACAATCCATCTGTAAAGTGGGTACATGACTTTGCTTATCTTCCAAGGAAACAGCAGCCTAAAATTTGTCAAATCTTTTGACCATTCTGTAGTAAAAAGCCTCAAACAATACTTCATGACTGTAAGATTCCTTCCACTTTGAATCAAACCAGAGAAAATAATAGCTGCGGGCAAGCCAGGCTCTGTCCCCCTGCACCATCTGAAAAGGTAGCTTCATTGCTGAACCAGAGGCAGAGAGTTGTGCGTTGGAGTACTTTAATACGTTTTTATATTGCATATAAAGAACATAAGCATAAACCAGGAAGATGCCTGGCTGAAAACTACCTTCTTTGTGAAAGCAGGCTGTAATTCTGAACAAGTTTTCAATTTTCACACTGCTGCTAGGGTAAAACATTTTAAAGAGTTTAATTTTTTACAATGGATTCAATGACATAGGATTATCTAACAAAGTAATGGCTAATCAATAGAAGGTTTAGTTGTCAGGTGAAACATATAACACACTAAAAGGGATTGATTGCCAGGTCCCTCCTTATTTACTAGAAGGTATATATTTAAAATGACACAGACTTGTTACCAGGCTGCATTCTTTTAACCTTGCAAAGAGCTGTTTAAGAAATCTGTTCAACAGCCCTATAGCAAAACAAGATAAAGTATAATGAAAATGTTTAGTGACTGGGGTATGGTAGGGAAACAGGGACCTTTAGATATATAGTAACATCAAATCATGTCCCAAGCAAGAATATGGGCTAGAAAAATCAAAGTACAAAACAATTCCAGAGAGGCTGGAACTGGGCCTGCCAAGCGCCACCCAGATGGTGCAGAGTCCCACTCAGGACACAAAGCTCTAACACAGTGGTTCCCAACTTTCCTAATGCTGCGACCCTTTAACACAGCTCCTCATATTGTGGTGACCCCCAGCCATAAGATTATTTTTGCTGCTACTTCATAATTGTCATTTTGCTATTATTATGAGCCACAATGCAAATATCTGGTATGCAGGATCTCTGCTATCTGACCCCTGTGAAAGGCTTTCTAACCCTCAAAGGGGCCGCGGACCCCCACTGAGAACCACTGCTCTGACTTCTTTCCATGTTGTTCAGAGGACAGATTTTTAATTTTTTTTTAAAAATGTGTGCAGCTGGGCACAATAGGAATTTTATCCCCCCTTTCTTCTTTTTCTTTTTTAAAAATGGTGCATCTAGATTAAGCATCGAACACAAAATGAATTGAGTCCATATGGACTCTGACCAGCATATAAGCTATTTCCTTTATAATTTATTCACAGTATCTCAACTCTCTATATGAAAATACACTTTTTATGGTCATTACAACCCAGGAGTTCAATAATATGTTTTCTACTAAGTCAGTGATTACACAATTTATCAAAGAATGATTACACTGAAATAAAAATAAAACAAAGCACTAACCCCCTATACGGTCTTCTTTCCTCAAAGTAATTTTAAGAAAGCTGGTTATTAAATTGCTTCTTTTTGAAGAAGGGTTTTTGTAGCTAGGCACAAATTGCCAGCCATGGTTTTTTTTTTGTTTGTTCCCCCAGCCCCCTAAAAAAATGTTATTAGGCTCTGAAGAATCCAACAGAAGTGGGAAGTTATATAAACAAATCACTTCATCAAATTCAGAAAGATCACTTTTGTCTTACTTAAGAGACCTACAATAATTACCTTTAGGATTTTTTACATAGACTATTTAAAATATGTACCATTTATTTATTTATTTCAAATGAGGTGCTTCTTCCAAAGTATTAAATAATGTCTACAAATGCAAAAGCATTTTTATAAATAGGTAATTAAAACAGATGACTAAAATTAAGTCAAGCTGCAAAACATTACCCAGAATGCACTGTGGTTAGTTTTTCTTTTTTTTAATAAGCAAACATCCCAGGCAGTTTTTTTTTCTCTCTCTCTCTTTTTAATCCAAAGCCCAAAGCACTTCAGGAAGAAGAAAGAGGAGGTAGGAAGTTTCAAAGGGTAAAACATATATAATGAAATAATGCTGAACCCTAAAGTATTTACAAGAAGGTCCCTTAAGCATAGTTTGTCATGTTGCAATTACACCTTGCCTACTGCCAAGCCAAAGCGCTCACTGTTGCCACTAGAGGGAGAAGTGTCTTAATACAAAGCAAAGGAGGACAGGGAGAGGCTTCTTGAGCAATTATCAGAACAAAGCTCCCTTGGCTGTGTGTACCTTCTAATTACTCAGTACAATTAAAATGACTAACCTAAAACAAATACAAGAAAAAACTGCCTGCCTGATAGCAGGGGCTTCATTAAACCTTTCCCCTCATCAATCAAATCAGAAGGAAGAGAGCACCATCATACACGACATGGAGCCTGTACAGGAAGTGAATTCTGTGGGGCTCAATTCCTTTCATGCTTTTAGAGAGAAGTGAATCCTGAAAAGGCAACATTCCGGTGTCCTCACCTGGAGGCTGCCTGAAAACAAACTGTCTTCCAAAGAACAGAGCCTGGTGTCTTCTCAGAGCTGGTGCCTGCCTGCGGCTTAGGAACTTCTGTGGCTGTTTTGTCAACAGACACTCTGATGTCATTTTCTGTGCCTGTGATGTGCATCTTCCTCCTACTTGCCCAACTGTAGAGGAGCCAAGGCCATCGGCACTCTCATTGGCTCTTTTAACGCTCTTCCTCCATGCTGATGTTTAGAACAATGCAGAGATTTTTATCAGGGGAAAAGAAAATCTCAGGCAAGGAAAACAGTTACTTACTCCATCCAAAAGACTTATGTAGTTCCTTTTGTAAGGCCCAGTCATTAACAGAAGATGACAACAGAATTGTTTTTCTTTCCGCTGACAAATGTGACATTTTTTTTTTTTTTCCAGCAGCATGCAAGGTGTTGAAAACCTGGCAGCTGTTACCTCCCGGGATGAAGATACTTTTTTATCCTCCCTTGACAGTTTAACTCAGTGGGTCAGCACCTTTAAAGACTGCACAGTATCCTTGAAGAGGCTGGAAGCTTGAGTTACTGCTCCCTCCCTAATCAATGTAAACCCTCACTGCAGGTGAAGTCTCCATCTATAGAGGTGCACAGGGGAGGAAAATGTAATGCCCTGAGCCAGATGGTTTTTATCTTGTTTTTAGAGAATAAAGGAACAAGCTAACAAGGAGACAGCTACTTTGTTAGCTTCCTGGCCTCTCTCATGGCTTTGCATCCCCAGGGTTCCAGCTACACAAGAGAAAGAATACAGGAAAATGTAAACACGCAAAGAAATATAACTAGAGGGCTGGCAGCATGCTGCTTTCAAAGAGTTGAGAGCCAGTCACTCAATGCTTTATTTATCACTGCCCACGCTCTCAGGACAGTGAGTGCACACACACACAAAGGGGGTGGAGGGAAGGAGAAGAATTAGGCAAAAGCCACAATTTACTCAATTACAGAGAAAGGGGGAGCTGACAGAGCCTATTAGCGCTGATGTGAGCAAAGAAAACTTGCACGATGTAATGCTACATTTTCAAAAGGCAAAGAGGACTTGCATTTCTCAGTCCTTTGCCTCCATCACTCATGGTATAAAAACTATAAAAGAGAGGCTGCTGGTTCCACAGTTTAGGAGAATAAAAGTAGAAAGGAAACTATGTGTATGTAGTATTTTTTTAAAGTTCACACCTAGTGTCAAATGATGACAAAAGGAGTTGCACCTCTAACATTCTCCTTCACTATTTTTGGTAATTTCTCCATTAAGTTTTGGAAGCGCTTTTAAGGCAAAGTCTTTTCTTTTGTGTTTTAAGAGGGGATTTACAGTAAAGGATTGCCATTATATCCGTTAAGTCACCAGTGAAACTATATGACCATTGTGATAAGAAAAGCACTATATTTAACAGATACAACTTTTACCTTGTTAGTTCTGTGAGTTGTTTTTCAAAGAATCTGCCCATTTTATCTAGCCAATATTTAGCATAGTTTTTATATTTATATTCCATTATTTTTCTAATGTCTCTAAGAATTATAGCGATAACCCTTCTTTCAGCCCCTCCAATATTAAAACAGCTTTTCAAATTACCATTTAGTAGCCATGTCCCATCAACAATGGCAATCCTTTGCCTGAGAATAATCTATATAAACTAACAGTTTAGTTGTAACAATAATAGGTTGTTAGAATTCAAGTGAATTTTTTTATATTTAAGGATATATTTAAGGATTCCTGAAAGCTTATCAGAAATATGTGCAGATGAATTTCAACTTAAGAGATTGACCCCATTAAGCCACAGTCACTTTAGCCTGGCCTTGACTTCTTTTTGTCTATAGATCTCGACAATTGACAATCAAAATAGCAAATGTTGTTTCCTTATTGTCAGATGCAACAGAGAAAAAGAGGAGTTTAAACAGCTTGTGTATTATGTACTACCTTAAAAAAAAAAAAAAATCAGCAGCGGGGTAATCAAGTTCAGGGCAGTCCCGGACAGCTGCCCTGTGACCCGCTTCCATTGACCCCTACTATTCATCACTCTTTCCCAAGATGGAGAGGGCAAGCTCCCAGGGAGTGACCACCACAATAGACAGACACAAGCCAACAGTAATCTGGTTCGAGCAAAAAAACAGATGGCGCTGCAATAAATTTACAAATCTGCATTCATGGGGCTGTTAAAACACCCAGAAGCTAAAAGGCTCTGAGGGCCCCAGGAGGATCCCCTACTTCCCCAATTCTAAAGGCCATTTCTCTTTCCAAGAACACTGAGTTCATGCTCTTCACAAAGAGAATGGAGATAAAACCCTTTACAAAGGGGGGGGGGGCTCATGACCTAATTAATCTCCAGAGCTTGGATCTCAACACTCAATGACAGATATTAGAAAAATCATTCTGGAGGAATTGGGGGTGGTGTAAATTAAAGTGGAGAGGGTGAAGCGAACCTGCTAAAACAGCAACGAGGAAAAAACATCACATTTCTTTTAAGTACTGTACACAACAGATCTTGCAAGTAGAAAATGATTCAATAATGCATGCATTTATTTTTAAAATGAATCAGATTAGTCCCATGTGTGACCTGCTGGTCCATCTGTATGCGCTGGACTTAATAGGCATGGTTTTCTCTCTTGCTTCAGTTTGAAGTATGAGAGAGATAAATTTAGTTTAATTTTCAACAGATCAGCCTATCCATTTTCCAAATGGACCATCTGGATCAGCCTATTAAAATTAATTTATAACTTTGCAGAGTGAAAATTCGTTTGTTAGCTTAAATAAAGTTGCCAAAACTTTTTGTTGTGTCATTGCTTTCTGACAGTCGCCTCTGTACAGTGGACAGAGCGCTTCCATCTCCAAGTTGACTTATGCAATATCGCTCTATTGATTTCGCATACATATCTGGTGTCTATCTCCAAATAATTAAAACTAATCGTCTCAACATCAACTTGTTTGTTTTGAAAGCTTCCTGTATTGACTCAATTCTATTTAAAACAATTATTTTTATAAAAAATTAGGAAAGTGCCTATCTGAAAAGGAGTTAACATATAATAAATAAAAAATAATTGTGGCATGTTTTCATGTACTTTCTCTTTAGGTTAAAGCTATGAAAACCAGACCCTGAGGCTGAAGTAGAAGTTTTTTGGAAATTGCAACATTAGAGTTCCAAATCAATGAACAGCTCTGGTCAAGTCTAAGCTCTTCAAGCCTCCAGTTGCTTCATCAGTAAACTGGAAACTGTATCATCATATCTACCAGCTCAGCGGGGTTATGGCAGCATTAAATGAAATAAATAAGTGCATTGTGGGTAGCCAACACAAACCACATCTCTGCTCTAAGTCCTAGAACGACAGCCATAGACACAAACAACTAAAACTATCTGTACTGCTACCCATTTTATACAATTTTATACTAAAAATGATTAGGTAACATTTATTTTCTACCTATAATAATTTAATAAATAAGTAATTTAGTAACTTGTTCTGTCTCTACAACATTGTGAAGGTATTACAGGGTTTTACAGATAGTGAGGACATTTTTTTCATTTACTATTTTGGATATTTTAATGAAAAAAAATGAGCCTGAACTTTTACTTTACAAATTACCTCTGGGAAGCAGGGCAAAGAGTCCTGAGGAAAAGGGTTTTATATATATTTTTCTCTCCCCTATGTGTATACTATGCAAACATATGAGTAAGGTTATCCATGTGTATGCACATATGTGGAGGTCCTCTCCTGGGATGCCTTGTAATCCCTTCACAATACTGGATCACAAGTGGCCTGCCACACTGTGGGTCCTGGGATCTGAACTATGGTCCTCACGTTTCCAGGGCAAGCACTTTAGGCACTGAACCATATCTCCAGTCCCACAAAAGAAGGTTTAAAGCAATCATCAATAGTAGACTTCACTTCGGGGGTGGAGGGAATTAAAGAAATTAAACAAATTCAAAGGAAAACAACTTTGTTCCAGTTCTGTTGTTGTTATTTAAATGTATGACAAACCTTAGCCAGGAATGAGGTATAGGCTGATAATTCCAGCACTCAGGATGCTGAGGAGGAGGCTATGACATCAAGTCTTCTAGCCTGGACTACTTAATGAGACCCTGTCTCAGAATTTTTTTATTAAAATTAAAATGTACGAACAATTCTCACTAAGAAATAAATATTAGTGTTAACTATTCCATGTGTCCATTCTATGAAGCACTTAAGGTCATCTTGCCTAAAGAAGACCTCTTTACTTCAATTTAAATATTTAATATATATTCCGACTATTAAATAATGTTACCTGACTGAAATTGTTGGCCAGGGCCAGACCAACTTCAGAACACAGGGCTCTTTATTTAAACTCCAATTTTTAAGAATGATAGTCAAGGGTTTCCTGTCTTTTGTTTTTTAGAAGCTTTTTATTTTAAGTAAGACTGAATTTCGTACCTGTCTAAGTGAATTCTTCTCTGGTATTATCTTCCTAGGGGGTTCGCCATTATTACAGTCTTCTCTCTCTGAGGAATTCTGTGAAAGAAAGTAAGCCTTAATTCAGTTCTCATTATCTTCAATCTTATTCTGTGGGAGTAAACTACATTACATTTCTAATCCTGTAAGCTAGAACACCATGTCTATTTATGCATTTGAAGATTTATATACATACAGACATACACACATGTAAAGGAAACCATATGCCCATGTATATAAATAAATTCAAGTTGGGATCTGACTGGGAGGAACACTGTCTGCTTAAACACTCCTCAGGAGGATCAGTGACTACAAGTCTAGTTTAGCATACTTTGACACTGGGATGTTAAGAAAGTCCTAGGCAGTGTTGGGTGCTAGTGGCGCACGCCTTTAATCCCAGAGCTTTGGAGGCAGAGACAGGCGGATCTTTGAGTTTGAGGCCTGCCTGGTCTACAGAGCGAATTCCAGGACAGCCAAGTCATAGTCCACATTTAGCTGATGACAACTTGAATTATGATTATTACATTCTCTTTTAAGTAATTAGTCTCTAACTATTTTAAATGTTGGTTGATATTGGTCTAGACTCTAAAAAAAAACTTTCTCTTTTCATTTCACATTTGATTTTTCTGTCTTACACAAAAACGAGCATAGTTCTTATTAACACAATTAGTGTTTAACCTGTACTTTAGGATTAGAGTCCATTTTTTGTCACTATCAGTTCATATAGTAGCTACAAGATCCTAAAATGTCAACGGGATTTTTATATACTGATGGGGAACAATTCAATTAAAAACAGATTCAAATGTGCTCAAACTTGGCTGAGCTTGGTAGTTTATAATAATCCCAGCACTGGGAAGACAGGCAGGAGGAGGGTCTTTTGAGTTTCAAGGTTGAGGTCAGCCTGGTCTGCTAATGAGACCCCCCGCAAACAAAAACAAACCAAGGGCAACAAATGTTAGCCATTTGCAAAACAAACAGAAAATCCCAATTACATTTATTTGAATTCTTTATTAAAAGTAACTGTTTATAGCTTACAGCTGACAAATTTGTTACATTATATAGAATCATTACTTTTCTAATTGGAGTTACATTATTTTTAGATTCAGGACATATTTCCAACATATGAACTTATCTGAAAAATTTCCTAATGCATAAAATTATTATATAATCACCACTGTGCTATAAATCAACATATAAGATATTCAGTTTTGGAATACATTTGAAATTATGCAACAATTTTACTGATTATAAAAGGCTCACCTGCTAGGTTAGTGGCATCTGGGTGATTCTTGCCTGTGTCAACGAGTTCCTCTTGAGTTTACTGCCTCATGAGGAAGAGATGAGGTGATGACTGTAAAGCACTACAAATGAGGAAGCTAGGCACTACTGTTTGTGAGACAGGGTCTCACTATGCAGCCATGGCTGGCCTAGAACTCTCTGTCTCTGCCAGAGTGCTGGGATTAAAGGCTAGGTGCTATTGTTAAGAATTCTTAACAAGAAAGAGGAAAAATCTGTAGATACTGTTAGAGCTGTTTAGTGTTTTATTTTAATAGGATAACCAAAAATTTATTCTGGCCAAGTCATTATTAAAAGAAAAGTCATTATTTCATTTTCAACCAAGAATGAAAAATTCAGCACAACTGTTAAGACAGTAGCAATGCCAAGTGATTGGGATATAAGGGGCAAGGAACTGCTTACCACCTAATATTGAAGAAGAAATGCGAGTGTCAGTGAGTTAGAGATGAATAATCACTCCCAACTTGACAGTAACAAAGAATGATGAAATTGCCACATGAGTCTAATAGGCCACCTGGGTGGTCCTCAGGAACCTCCCTACCAACACTCAGAAGAGTTCAGTGTTCAAGTACTTACTATCCACACGCTTAGTGAGACAGAAGCCCAAAAGAAAGGTACCCAACTGCTCTACTCAACAAATTAAGTTACAGTCAAGAAACTCAAGAGGAACTAGTTGACACAGGCAAGAATCACCCACAGGCTACTAAACTAGCAGGTTACTAAAATAGTAGGTGTGCTTTTTATAAATAGTAAAATTGTTACATAATTCTGAATGTATCGTCATAAGATACTAAGAAAAAATAGTAACTCTACAGTGAAGAAATTTGGCAAATAATGCACTAATAATATATCTCTTGGTCCAGAGAGATGGCTTTGCAGAAGCATTTCCTGAGGGCCAGGTTTCAATTCCCAGCAACCACATGGCAGCTCACAATTGTCTGTAGCTTCAGTTCTAGAGGATCTGATACCCTCTACCGACTTATAGGTACCAGGCACACACATGGTACACTGACATACATGCAGACAAAACACCTACACACATACAAATTAAAAAGTTAAAATAAATGAACATATTTAGGATGAACAAATCATCTTTGAAGTTAGTTTCCTTGACCCAAAGAGGAAAACATGTACTCTGGATGGGTGAATGGGAAAAGTGTTTGCCGTGCAAGCATAGAGATCTACATTTGGATCCCCAAATTCATGTAAAGCTTCTCTAATCTCAGCATTGCTGCTGCATAGGAGGCAGACAAGCCTGGGGGCTGGCTAGCCTGTCAGACACAGTAATGAAGAAGACATCCTGTCTCCAGCATGGTGGGAGGTAGGTGACAGCCACACGTAAGTGCAGTGGTCATGTGTACCTGTGTGCGGGCACACCCATCTATTCATTAAGGTAACAAACTAACCCGAAATGAAGGAAATCCTATAAAAGTACTATTCTTAATTCAATAACAACAAAAAAGCCAATGTCAGTCATAGAGTAAATAAGTAATAGTCCCTTCATAAAGGGAAACTAAAGACGACTAATTTTAATATGTGATTGGAGATTTTTTTTCCCCATAAAGGCCAATATTGAACAACTGGGGGGGGGGAAATCTGAGTAAGACCTTGTAGATATGCTAATATTAAATTCTAGAATGTTTCGCAACATTCATTCTTCCTTATATGAAGACATGGATTTTTTGGGGGAAAGTATATATAGCTCTGTACCTGTAACACAGTCAAGCTCTGACAAGTTTACTGTAAACTTCCTCAAATCTTTACAGTCAATCTTTTCCCCATTGAAAATCAGTTATTTTGTTTTAGCTCAATAATTTTGTCTTTTCCAAAATGCCATATAATGGACTCAGGTAACATGAGCATTTGAATCTGTTTTTTTTTTTGCCCCTGCCCATCAAAACATTTTTGAAATCTACTCAGGTTTTTGTTTTTTGTTTTTTTTTTTTTTAAATTTGTTTATTCATTATATGTAAGTACACTATAACTGTCTTCAGACACACCAGAAGAGGGCATCAGATCTCATTACGGGTGATTGTGAGCCACCATGTGGTTGCTGGGAATTGAACTCAGGACCTTTGGAAGAGCAATCAGTGCTCTTAACTGCTGAGCCATCTCTCCAGCCCTCAGGTTATTATTATATAAATTATTATTTCCTTTTTCTGGTCCCCTCATTTTAGACACTGCGGCTCACACAGGTTGGTCTGAATTCACAGAACCCCCTGGCTTCCCAAATGCTAGAGTAGTAGATATGAGCCACCATGCTCCTTCTTTTTATTGTCAAGTATTATTCTATGATAGGGATATGTCCATCTCTTTACACATTCCATTTCCTGCTTTTGATCTTACATTATGTAGTAAATCTTTCAAAAGGTTCAAAAAATATGTCAATGAGAGTGTGTATGTATAGAGATAATAAAAATATGGCAGCATTAGCATTTGGTATACATATGTAAAGAATATAAAGGGATTATTTGTACTATTCTTTCAAAAAGTAAACCCTAGGCTGTTATTGTTTGCTGTAACTCAGTGTTCTGGCCTGGTCCCTGCTGGAGCACTGCTCTCGGGGGTCACTACCTCTAGGTGGAAGAGACATGGTTTAGCAGTGGTGGATCATTGAAGGTGGGCTCAGCAATGCTTATAGCCTAAGATCTCTGTTTCCTGTCTCTCTTCACAATATGACCAGCCACCACATGTTCCTGATGCCAGAGACTACGTGTCCCCAGGTTCCCTTCCTTCCTGGCCATGATGGACTCTAAACTGTGATCCAAAATAAAGGCCTCCCCATCTCAGCTGCTTTCTTCCTCCAGTTATTCTGTCAAAGTGAGGAGAAAAACAACGCAGAGGTCAAACATGAAAAAATACTCTAAGAAACAGGGGTGAGAGGGGTGCGTAAGTCAAAACTTTTAGGAAGAAAATCCCCAAAATTTTACTGAGACTTTTTTTCTTGAGACAGGTTCTCGTGCAGCCCATCTCTACTGGAACTGGCTTTGTAACCAAGGATAACCTTGATTTCTGATCATCTGGTCTCTACTGCCCCGATGCTTGGATACAGCCATATATACCCCCAAATAAGACTTTACATGATTCCAGGAATCAAATCCAGGGCTTTGTGCATTCCATATGCAGTCTAGAAACTTACTTCTTCAGTACCTGAAACTTACTTCTTCAGTACCTGAAACTTACATCCTGTCATAAAACCCTAAGCAAATATGACTGCTGAGGGTAATTTATTTCCAACAGCCAGAACACCTCATTACAGAAAACAATAGGTTCAATGTGTTTATAGTCCTTGAGCAAAAACTCCCTGAAAAAAAAAATTCTGTGAACAATAGCACTTTGAAAAAGATTCTAGAGCCAGCAAGTAAGATGTCGTCAAAAATACAGACAGCGACTGCCTGATAACCTGAGTCTGTCCTTAGGGCCCACACAGTGAGGGACAGAACTGACTTCCCCACGTTGTCATCTGACCTCCACACATAAGCCATGAAGTGTACACACACACACACACACACACACACACACACACACACAGAGGGGGGGGGAGACTTAAAAAAATTTTAATAAAAAAATTCTGTATAGCTTTTTACCTTTTATATTAACCCCCAAAGTATTTTTTTTACCTTAGATAAATTACTCACAATTAAAAAGAGATGTAGTTTTTGCTTAAGTTTAATTTTTTGGGTGTGGTTTTTTGAGACAGGGTCTCAGATATAGCCCAGGCTGCAGACATAATATTGATAACAGAGGGGATGGGGGTGTAAGAAGATAAAGTATTTAGGCAGACCGCAATGCCTAAATAGTTTTTTGGTTTTTTTTGGGGGGGGGGGATATCTCCAGAAGTAACTGGCAATAAAAATGTAACCACAAAAAATAAAATTAAAAAAAATAAGGTTCCGAGATGGCATGGTGGCATGTGCCTTTAATCCCAGTACATAAGAAGCTAAAGTAGGTGGACTCCTCCTGCAAGATCAAGACCAGCTTGGAATACACAGTAAGACCAGTCTCACAAAGGAGTCAGATGATAAACTGTCTCAAAATCAGCACATTCAAATTTAGTGTACTAAGTCTTTAACCCTTCGCCACCATTTCTAATCAGCTCCTCATCGTCTCGCTTTTCTAGACTTAGGTTCCTGTTACTCATCACCTCCTTCATTATGTACTCAGTACTTTTTTATTTCAGCAGATCTGAGTTACCAATAGAGAATTTCTTCCCTTGATTCTATTTTAATATACTCAAGACTACTTCTACATTCCATCTGCCTCTTCTCTAGCCCAGACACTGCCATTTACCACGGACCAGCTCTGACAGCCCTGACACAGACCATGCCTATGACCAGGACTGCCATGCTAAGAAGGCTATTCTGCAGCTCAAAAAACATAAATCGGACATGGTGGTGCAAACCTTAATGTAAGAGCTTGGGAGGCAGAGGCAGGTGGAGTCCTATGAGTTCAAGGCTAGCTTGTCTACATAGCAAGTTCCAGCACAGTCAAAGCTACATAGAAAAGATGGAAACTTCTATGGCACCAACTTACCTGACCCAAACTCAATACATTACAACCCTAACAATCTGGCCAATTTAACTCCACAAAGCACACACCATTTACATGACACCATTTATCATTCATCAATTTTCTACTTCATTTCTTTCATTCTTTTCCCTTCTCCTTCTACTCTTCCTCCTCCTCTGTTCCCCTCCTTCCTCTCAGACACAGCCAGCCTCTACCAATGTTCCTGCCTCAACCTGAATGCTAGGGTCCCAGGTATGTGTCATCATACTTGGCTCTTTCTCTTTGGCCACAGATGACCCTGCACTTGGTGTGTAGACAAGTGCTTGAGTTATAAAGACGCGCCACCACAGCTTTGCTAACTGCATTTTCCCTGTGTATGATAGGAGCTTGCTCTCCTAACCCCTTGTCTACTAAAGTCTCAATTCTCAATTCCAAATTTGGTGAGAAGGCGCAGTGAAAGCTATTTGTCACCAAGGCTGATAACCTTTGCAGTGTAGGAAGAGAGCTAACCCTGCAAGCTATCTTATGCATTCAGGAAGCAGAGAGAGTAATATCGATGTGAGTTGTGAGTTCAAGGCCAGTCTGAAAAGACATCACTTAGACGTAAAATCACAAGTTTCAAAACTAGAAGTAATGTTTTTGACTTGTGCTTCAGGATTTTTTTTTATACTTACATATTTAATGTATTTGTGTATTTTGTCTGCGTGTTTGTGCCTTATGCCCATAGAGGCCAAAGGAGGCTGTTGGATCTCTTGGGATTGAAGTTACTTACAGAAGGTTGTAAGCCACCACGTGGGTGCTGGGAATCAAAACCAGGTCCTCTGGAAGAGCAGCCAGAACGTCCCTGACCACTGAGTCATAGCTCTAGTCCCAATGCTACACTTTCCACTGTAATAATTCAAATGATTCTGTAACTCAGTTATTATGGTAGCAAAGCAGGTAGATGCTGGCAAATTTCAACCCTGAATCTGAGCCCTTTTAAGGTGGAACTCAGGCCAGCGACAGTTGATAGGGGAGAGAGACTCCCTTATAAATGGCCTGAGGTCAATTCCCAGATCCAACAAAGTGGCAGGAGAGAGCCAACCAAGAACTGTCCTCTGACCTCCATATATTTATTCATCATGACATGTACATGCTTGTACATATGTGCATGTACACACAACCACACAAATAAGCACTTCAGAATCCAACTGTTCACTGTCATGTAGAATGGCAAACAGGTATGAAGAAAAGAACCTAAGACTATTTCTAATAACCAGCTAAAAAATCATTTAGTGAGTTTTTGCACGCGAGTTAGGAAGTTTCCACACACCTTGTCCTGTGACTTGGCAGTAACTTTAACTCCACATACACATGGTTTCCAATTTACAAAATCAAAAGTTATTTTTTTACAAGGTTAAAAGGTAATTTAGCTACATAAAAAAATAATAAAAAGGGCTGGTGAGATAGCTCAGTGAGTAAGAGCACCGACCGCTCTTCCGAAGGTCCAGAGTTCAAATCCCAGCAACCACGTGGTAGCTCACAACCATCCGTAATGAGCTCTGATGCCCTCTTCTGGAGTGTCTGAAGACAGCTACAGTGTACTTACATATAATAAATAAATAAATCTTAAAAAAAAAAAAGAAAAAGAAAAAACTCTTCAGTGAAAGGTGACATAAAACATACAGAGAGAGAGAGAGAGAGAGAGAGAGAGAGAGAGAGAGAGAGAGAGAGAGAGAGCAAGCACTGGCCAGAAAATGATTGTAATCCCAATACTTGGGAGGCAAAGGCAGGAGGCTGCTCTGAGTAGTGAGTCATGGGCTAGCCAGTGCTACAGAGTAAGAGGCTATCTCTAAAGACAAAACAAAAGCCCACCACACTCTGCATTTGAAAAAAAAAATTAATTAATCTTCCGGGAATTAATGGGAGAAGTATTGGTTAAGTAAGTTTAGAAGCTTATTGAAGGTTCAGTTCCTATTCAAGGACCAGTTTTTAGGGAAGACCTGAAGTATCCTCATAAAATAATCCTCTCTGGCATGCTTCCACAGACAATAGCTTCTCTGGCAAGTTTACCATTTGGCATACTCTATTAAGCCACAGCCACATCAAACAAAGTCTGCACACAGTGTTTAACTTCTATGGAACCCCAGTCCAAGCTTTCAAGGGGTGCTATTTTTCAGCAGTGCACAGATCCAGACATAGTGGTAGGAAGCAGATAGAATGGAAAGTGCTCCCTGGGAAAACCCAAAGAGAACTGCCCTCAGCACAGCCTTCCTCGCCAGGACAGAAGTCAGAAAACCTGCCGAGTCGGTTGCTCCCCTGCTACACTGTCTGACACTAATTATAAGACAACTACAGATGCAGCCTTTCTCAAAATGCAAAGGGATTGTGTGTATTTGCAAAGAACAACTATTTTTTATGCTTCCAAATTCTTAATCCTGTTTGGAGCTGTCAGTGGGGGTTAATGGAAGCCTTGGATAGGAGAATTCCAATCTGGTTGGCAGATGGATAGGTTGGTTATAGCTGCATAACTATGTCTTGCCTGCAGGCACAATTCAGAACACTGTTAAAGCAATATAAAGTCTCTGTCAAGCTGAACCATTTGGATCAGTAGCAAGGAGAAATAATAATAAAAAAGAAGTTCATTCCTGGGCCTTGTGCATTTATGCTAGTATGCAGAAACTGATTAATTGTCATAGTGTGTTGGTCCTCTATACCTCAGATTTCTACTTCTGGAGGAGATTTTGCATGCTAATATAATCATTCTCCCTCTTGAGACATTAGCAAATAATCAAATGAAAAACAGGATCATAATTTACTGAGATTCAAGCAATTCTCTATGCAAATTTGACTTGTTATTGCTGCTGCCTCGTTAATCTGAATGCCTTTGACAAACTCCTTTGATTTATGAACTCATGACAACTCCAATGTGTATATATTTTGCTAGATTGACATTATCATTAAGAGTGGGTGGACTGAGCTCACATGAATGGCTGATTTTATTCGCTGGTGTCTGCTGCTCAACAGCTGAGCATCTCCTCCTCACAAAGCCCCTGAGCGGCAGGCTCTTCCCATCTTCCCATCCATTCATCATCTCGATGTTAATTGGCCCAGGCTTTAAGCAAATTTTCAACACGATTTAAAGGCACGATGACACTGATTACTGACCCTCTGCCATACGGTGCCTATTGATTAACCTGACAGAGATGATGAGCTTGAGGGAAACTAGGTGTGTGGGGACCTCAGGGAGAAAAATATATTGTCTATGCAGGCAAACACTTGTCATTACCTCACAAGCCAGAATCTGCACAGCACAAACTCTTAAAAACACACTACTGCTTTGATACCTACAGCTAAGACAGAAAGTGCTTTCTGTATCCACAGATATTACAAATACGTCATGTCAAAACACACTGACACATTCAGTATTTAGAACAATTCCCTGGGTAGATGCATGCCTTTCGACCAATTATTCTTGCGCTAGCTGTGTGTATGTGTGTGTTTATATATTAAATTAGAAGTACTGGGGTGGCCTAGTAGTATTTTATTATGCAAGAAAAATAAAAGTGAGGAAATACATTTTAGGAAATAAAGGAAAGAGAAGGAGGAAGAAATTAAATAATCCAGGCCAATTTCACCATGATTAAAACAGGCTACAGTCTGTCAGTAAAAGAAGAGATTGTCTCTAAAAGAAACCCAATTTGATTTCAGAAATTCTGTTTTCTATTCTTTCAATACCACAACCTGACTCCAAATGCCAAACTAGTCAACACAGAAATTATCAGTAGAACATTTAGACAAAGCAAAATAGTATTAGAGTCTAACAAACATAGTTCTTAAACTCCTGCTTGCCTGTTTGCAACAACTATTGTGCAAAATGTTTATTTGGAGAAGGTGTGAACAATCTTTGAGGTTATGCTTCAGAAATCCCAAATATAAACATTCCAAGTTAATAGGCGGTAAGTACAAATATTGGTAACAAACAAAAATCTGCTCAAGATACTGCTAGGTCTATAAATGCACACATATCATGCAGCACACCACCAGGGGTCAGAAAAAACACCTTCAGATAGGGACAGTTATTATTTAAAACAAAGCCAACAAAATATCCTCCCTCTGGCCACACATATCACCTTGTTTACTCACGAGTCCTGGGGGACAGCCAGTGTACAGTTTTATACACAGGGATTTTGGAGCAGCACTAACGGTTATTTCAAAGCTAAAATAATAGAAAACTGAACAGCCTGACTGTACTTGCTATTACAGTGACATGGGCTGTTAATGTAAGAGATCAAATGTTCTTCAAGCCAAACAGCATTGGTGCTGTTATTCTGGAACATGCAGCTCACTCCCTAAAAGCCTGCCTCCTGCTCTTCTAAGATAAACAAGCTCAGCTCAGCACTGAGATGCTCTGATAAAGACAGAGAGGAGCTGTTCTGGGGGTGACAAGAGAAGAGGCGCCAATGTTGCTTTTGTTCATGTTCAAGTCAACAAGCATCGTAATCAAGACAATAGTATTTTATCATTAAAGTATAGATATAAGAGAAACACAAATTTCCAGCAATCAATATAGGGACCATTCCCCAAAGCAGCTAGAACAGTTATCTCTATTTTCCGAAGAGGAGAGATGACAGCTGTCCGAACATATTTAGCTTTGTGTCTTCTTAATCAAAGATCTGAACATCAACTTAGCAATGACTCTAAATATATATAAGAATTTTTAATTAACTTAACATGTTCTATACCAGAATAACAGTCTATGTGAACACAAAACTAAGTTTCTGGGCCCTAAAGACTTAATTGAAAATCAAACCATACTTCATTCCTTACCCATTCAGATCTGTAGGCTGTGAATTTTTAAAATTATTTTATTCACCTGAACATGATAATGCAGTCACCAAACTCTAATAACATGGCTTACTATTTCAAACTGAAATAGAACAACAAAGTGACCTCAGTATGGTCCCATAGGATGGTTGTTTTCTTGTCAGACCAGAGCTAATATTCCTTTAAAAGTATTTTCATACATATATTTCATGGTTTAAAAAACAAAAACAGCTGGGTTGTGGGGGTGCACACCTTTAGTCCCAGTACTCTGGGTGGCAGAGGCAGGAGGACTGCCAGGACTACCTGTCTCAAAAAAACAAAAACAAAAACAAAAACAAAAAACCCCAACACCAACCTCCCCACCTCAAAAAAAGGAAACCAAAAATCAGCCCATAAGGCTAAACAAGCATAGTAAAATAAGATGTGCTTGCCAAGAGAGTGTGGGAGTGAAAGACTGAAATAAAAGGCCAAGCACATCTACCATGCGACCAAACCACACGGAGTTTACTTCTGCACAAGCTCTTAAGTTTAAAAGCAATTGAAGAGTCTTTTGCCCTCTTCAAGATACTCTCCCTCCTGAATACTGGGGAGAATTTCATATATGCCACAGTTTTCCTTGCTATCATTTTTATATACTGTCTTCTCCAGGGATCATCACAGTTATCTGCATGTGAGTAAGAGGTGAACATTTGCCTCTCCTATGAATAACTGGTTAGTTTATAACTCAAAGGTATCTATACACATTGTATAGATCTTTTTTCTTTCTCAAAATAAGGCCAGCAACTAGAGAACCTTTGGGCCATGCGCCCAGACCCCAATGACCTGAGACCTCTGGCATGCTCATTCCTCATATGTTCTCTGGGTTCTTTTAAATTATTTTCCTCACCTTGGGTATCTTCCTTGCTTAGATGTTACTTACAGTTCAACAATATCTTCAAAGAAATTTAAGATATGATCAACTTGCTAATTAATTTCCACCAAGTGATTACCAATTTGGAACAAAAATAAAAAGCACCCTAACTAACTAAATAAGTAATTACAGAACAATACAAAACAAACAACACAGACTGTTTTGTGTTCTGGGTTTGGAATTTATAATTATAAAGTTGACTATATTTGACCATTCTCTTATTTCCTTTATTATTAACAAGTTATTCTATTAATATTACCCTGCAAATTTAACTATTTTATCAAACATTTCTTATAATTACAAACTGCTCTTCTCACTGGTTTTTGTAATTATTTGTAATCCTTCATAGCTCTTGTAAGTGTATGTTTTAAAGAACAGAGGTAGGTTTTAAAAAAAAGCAGCAGCAGCAGCTTGGACAGACCACACTTTATACGCTCCACTTTTTCTTAAAGTGCTAAGTATGCTAACTATATTCTTATTCTTGACCTTGATCTTTTTTAACCTTTGTTTTTACTGTAAACCTTGCTTTCTCATTTTTGGTAACATCTATTATAGAAAGGGGGTGGACTGCGTTTTTAAAAGGAAAGCAGCTAACATAACCACACCCACTGGATGGATTGTCAGGTTTCTGCGTAGTTTAACATGGAGGGAGAACTGGACTAGGAATTAAAATGTAAGTGAAGGACATTTCTTTTCTGGGCAGGCCAAGGTTATACATACCAATACTGACTTGTTCAAATGTTAAAGCTAACATTACCAAGCAAAATGAAAACAAAAGCACACCACAACTTGGAGTTCCAGCAGTGGTAGTATACAGATATATTTATCTGTAACGATGAAGTCATTTTACCTTCCTAGGATAAGTAATCTTGTTTGTGTCTTTGTTTAATACAATGCTCTTTGACAATTAACAGATTTCAAGTCTTTTTCTCCAACAGAAAAATTTAACAGTAGAAATTCTTCCTATTTAAAAAAAGACAACTTAAAAGGATATGTTTGCATGTTGTTTTAACAAAGCCAATCCTCGAGTCTGTAGTCTTAAGTTGTTGCAATGCTGGAGAATAGCCACATGCTTCTAATTGTCCATTCTAACTATACACCATTTTGTTTACATTCTGACATTCTACAACTTAGTTACTCTAATACTATTTAACAGTCTCTTTTTTCTAGATGAACAACCATAAACCTAGGTTATTTTTATAAAATTATTTCCTGTCAATTAGTAAAAATGAAGACTTTTCTTTGAAAATACTAATAATCCTTTGTTGATTAAAAAATAAGTGAGGAAACATTAATTTAATATTCCTGAATATTACAGTTCTAATCATCATCATTTTGGAACAAAAATAAAAACAAGCCCAACTAAATAAGTAGCTGCCAGAAAGAAGACAGAGATGGGTAATTCTGATAATGTTATTAGGAACTTATCCATATTTGATCATTCTCTTCCTTCCTTTATTATTGAAAAATATTCTATTATTGCTTTCCAGTGGATTTTTCCACCAAGCACATATTCCTTACAATTACAAACTTTTCTCTTCTACAAATTTTATAAATGTCTGGTTTCTAAGGCTGAAAAACTTGGCCCAGTCTAGCTCTTTAAAGTGGCCATTCAATTTAATGCTATTTTTCTCTCACCAAAATTTAAGTTAGGGTAATTTTAATCAATAATCTTTTCAGTAAAATCTAGTATAAGGTATCACCAACTGTATTTTGTCATTCTATGGAATTAAAATTTAAAAACTGCTTTGCTTACTATAGAGTCTAACATATATAAAACACTAATTTTGATGTTACAGCAGAAAGCTTTGAAATCTGTAATATTCAATTTCTTGGCATCAGTGTGTCCTGCCAAAATTCCTTCTGTGAAAATCAATGACTATTCCTTGCTTCTGCAGACAATGAAGAAACAGTTGGTTTCAAAACCAGTTGCCTCTAACTGCCTGCTGTACAAAGGACATTCTGGGGAGTGGTCAGTAAAGAGAGCAGTCATTTCTAAATGCCAGTGCTTCCCAGCATCTCCTTTTCTTCTCCGTGGAATGAAGTCTGAGAGCACTGACTGGTGGGTCATTCGACCCACGAGGGCCTGGAAAGGTTTCAAGAATAACAGAGGTCATGTAATTGCCAAAAGAGCATTAGCCACTCAATCATAATGGATAATTAAATGACCTACATGATTCCTGAAATAGCTGCTCTATATTTGGTCTATTACTTGCGTCCCTCAAGATAAGCTACTTGTCTGGTCTGCCTTGACCCGCAAAAGTCCAACCTGCGCCTGGAAACTAGCTGCATGCTTCTATTGCTTTGAAACCCCACCAGACCATGCTTTCAGGAGGACACACATAAAAAATCAATCTCGTATCCTTTTCCCTATTGTGCTCTCTGGAATACAAATTACTAAAGAAAAAAAAATTAGTAAATCCTTGGCTTAGATCTTTGAGGGAATAGAAGAAAAAAAACCTGTAAGAATATTACAAAAAGAAAACTATGATGACTCCTTTTTAAAAAGTTTTCCTTGTATGCCTGAGAATTTTCCATTTGATTATAAAGTTTGAGATATTTATTTATTCTATAGGTTGCAGCCAGTCATGAAAACGCCAAGTGCCTAGGATGCATTTTTTTTTTTGGTAGTGCAGACTATTGGACTCTTTACTGGCCTACTTTTTTAGTCCTGTATGGCAAAGTAAAGTGCCTCACTCCAAAAAGAAAAAAAAAATTCAAATACATATGGTACTGGTGTTCACATAATAAAACTGACAAAAAATATCACTCAGGTTTTCGTACCTCTGAATACTTTAACTCACTAAAATACTGGATTAGAAAATACAAGCAAAGAAGAGCCAGCTGCATGGACTATCAAAATTACACTTGGGAACTGCTGCTTTGTGGGGTGGGGGAAGGTCTGCCTGTGGCCCTAGAGGTAACTGCACATCTAGCAAATACTGCAGAAAGAGGCAAGAGACGGGGAAGCAAAGACAACCTACAACAACAGCACGGGACAGAGATGTGAGGGACAAAGAGCTAACATTCAGAATACCCTAGAGGCTAGTAGGATTTTTTCCGTTTCCACAGGAAATTATGTAGCTCGGGGCTGCTGGCTACTCTGATCTCTTACTAGTACATGAATGGCTTATTAAACCTAGAACATATCTGTTTTAGTTAACTTCAGGGTAGGGAGGGGGCAAAGGGGAGGAGAGAACAAAATGTACTTAAATGCTGAATTTTTTCTCCAGGCTGAATGCCTTTCATCCAATAAGACATTCAGAGCAGTGACCCAGCAAATGGATTGCAAAAGCAATCTTCCGTCCCGGTGCCACATTATCATTCCTGTTCAGTATTCTCCATGAGATATCTCAATCAGCTGTGTGTAAGTGACAACGCAGCCCATTGCTGGGTTAATTAAACATTTGACTTTAACACCCTCCCCGTCATTAAGCAAATAAAAACAGATAATTCAAACTGCACTTCATCCTCAGGGTACACAACACACATGTCAAAATTAAGAGAGTCCAAGGCCTCCGGGGAATTCTGTTGAAGCTATAATCAGTTTAAATCTTATCTGGTTTATCAATTATTCTATTGATTAAACCAAAGCGATTATACACAACTCCTCTGCCACATGGGATTGATGTCAGCAGAGCAAGAAAATAACTCCAGGAGGTTCCAAACTGATTTAAAAAGCGACCAACAGACAGACCAATAATAGTCGATTATTACATACCAGTGATCCATACACTGAGGAGTTGATTCTTAGTTTCAGGCGGTGAAGTGAACTGTTTCCAATCACTACGTCTCACTGATATACCTTACAGTTGATGCCAGTAAATTTATGTTGTGGGAGATCAACATTTATTCTACTGATTTAAGCAGAGGCTAGCACGTTCAGCAGTTGAGATATATTTTATAGAGACTGGCCCCTAACTCTAAAAGAGAAAAGCTCAGGCAAAAAGAGCAAAAAACTTTTTAATTTCCTTTCCTGTGTGCACATGGCCAGTAACAGGGAGGGCTGAAAGGGACACACAAGAGACCCAGTTCTTCTGAGATTCTCCCAGAATCCCAGCTATTCCCGTTTGAAAAACAGACTCTAAAACATCACAAAGACCTTACCACAAAGAGTCATAATTTTTTATTAATTCCAAGAGCAAACATCTTTGTTACTATTATGAAAATATTAAGCTCTCTTCAAATAAAATGTTGATATCTGAACCCCAACATCAAACTTTTCCAGAAAAATTTAAGCAGAATTTAGGTGTCCCCCTGTCCAATTATTTTGTACTATCCTTCAAGTTTCCATGACCCTTGACCTCTCAAGACCATGTCTTTCTGTATATGAGAAAAGCACTATAAAACCCAGTAACAAAAATGGGAAAGGGAGGACGTCGGCCCCTCCACATCTGAAACGTATGCACCAGCCCTGCTCAGGAAGGGAATTGTGCACTGCCACGTGGGCACCGCATGTGCATTCAACCAAAATTAACTTATCTCCTTCAGATTTTGTGTTTTCAGGCAGCCTAAGTAAGAAAGCTGCATTAGCATGCTGTATTCTACACTCACCACTAGAAATACTGAGGGTGCTATTTGTAATTGTATTCTTTTTAAGGGGTTTGTTCTCTGCAGCTGTTTTCTGCTTGCAGTGTATTTTGTGTAATCAGCACATCATCATAAATACATTGGCTGTTCCCCTGAGGGTAGCTGTCAGTGTTTAATTTACAGAACAACCTGGCCAATGTGAATTGTAACACACTAGCACTATGGCAAGGAGTTACCACACTCTGTGAAAAATGGGTTTCTATGAATTTTTATATCAAGAGCTTGTCCCAAGACAATTTAAGCTTTAGAAATACTGTTTGAAAGAAGTACTTTCTACCTTGAATGGAATAAACTCATTGATAGGAGAAGACTTGAAGTAACTCTCAAAGCCCAAGTGGGCACTAGCAAAGGTAGAGAACAGAAAATTACCCACCAGCAGGAGGCGCTGTAGCAAATGCCAAAGTCCCCAGTGACCCTGAAAGGATGTGCAAAGGGAAAGAAAAACTATTCCAAGAGACATACTAGGGTATCAATCACTCTTTTCTGCTAAGATCAGTTACACTGGATATGATAATAAATACACTATTTTCTTAGACTAATATTAAACCAGATATTTAGCTCAATGAATAGGGAAAGGGAATGAAATAATAGGGATTCACAGTTATTCCTCCCCTTATATGCACAAAGCTCCCCTTATAGCTTGTACAAAGGTTTGCAATATATGTTTAATGAGTATCTAAAAGCTCCTTGAGGCCAGTGCCTGAATCTTAATTTATGCCCAATATTTAAAAACAAAAAACAAACAAACAAACAAACAAACAAACTGCCTGGCACATACAGGTGAGTTGAGTGGAGTTATAGTCCTATTATTTGTAGGATTTAGATCTACATGATGTCAGAGGTATCACACTATACGAAGTATACGTTAATGTCAAGAATGGTGCTTCAAGCTTATAATCTCAGGACTATGGAGGCAGAGGCATAATCAGAAGGATCACTGAAAATCTGAGGCCAGTCTGGTCTACGTAGCAAGTTCCACGTCAGCCAGTGCTACATGATACCCTGCCTCAAGCAAGCAAGCAAGCAAGCAAACTACATATCTTATTTCTGTCTTTTTTTTTTTTTTATCAAAGTGATTAATATATGAAACTCAAATAACTCAGTCTTAACAACAACAAAATGGACCCAAAATATTGGCATATTCATGGGGCTAAGGAGATGGCACAATGGAAAATCGGGAGTTAAGCCTGTAATTCTAGCAAAAGTTGTAAGTAAATCCAAGAGCAAGCTTCTGGTTAGCTAGATTTGCAGGACTGGTGAGATCCAGTCTAAGTAAAAAGATGAAACTAGGGGGCTGGAGAGCCAGCTCAGTGGTTAAGCACACTGGCTGCTGGTTCAGAGGAGCTGGCTCAATTCTAGCACCCACATGGCAGCTCAGGATTTTATCCACTTGTAGGAGATCCGGAACCCTAACACACCTGCGAGCAGAACACCAGGGCACATAAAATAAATATATCTTAAAAAGTGGATGATCACAATGGATCACAATGAAGGATGACATCTGTCAATCTGGTTCATGTACATTCACACTCACACATACACACCCTGCATACACACATTCATATTCAATACAATATTGGCAAATTCAAACGTATTTTAATAATGAAGACCATAAGAAAAAATTACAAGTTTTTCTGTGCTTTTTGCCTCAACTGAAAGAAAAGTTTCAAAAGGTCAAAAAGGTACCCAATGGCACTTTCTGATTAATGCAATGGCAGTGCACACACATTCCATATATCCAGTGAGTATTATATATAAGTATATCTGCAATATTAATGTATGTACCATTCTGTTAAGAGCTGTTTTACAAGTTAGAATGCCTAGAGTTAAACCACAATATGGTTCATAATGCTTTGTTGTTTTGGTTTGGTTTTTGGGGACATGGCTGCTCTGTGTAGCCTGGCTGTCCTGGGACTTGCTAGGATCCGGGTGACCAGGCTGGCCTCGAACTCAGAGACCTGCCTCCTTCTTCCCCTGAGTATTGCATGTGCGCCATCACTGTCTGGCCATTTGTTGTTGTTATTTTCTTTGTGTCTTTGTTTGAGACAGGATCTCTCTTTGTACCCTGGCTGGTCTGGAACTTGCTATGAAGGTTGGTCTTGAACTCACAGAGATCCCTTTGGATCTTACTTTTCTGTGCTGGGGCTGAAGGTGTGTATCATCATCGCTCCAGGCCCAATCTGTCTTCTGTTGCCTTCCGTGCTGCACAGAATTACTTGCATGATGTCTTTAGAAATTATTAAACTGTGCTAAATGTGGTGTCAAATGCCTATTACTTTAGCACTTAGGAGGCAGAGGAAAAAAAAAAGAAAAAAAAATCAAGCATTTAAGGCCAGCCTCAGCCATAATAATAAGTTCAAGTCAGCCTCAGCTGAGATGCCTGGGACCTTGCGCCAAGGAAGGAAGGAAGGAAGGAAGGAAGGAAGGAAGGAAGGAGCAGACAGACAGAAAAGATTATCCACTTCACTGTGGAGGGTTTCACACACCCAAATTTATGTTAAAATTATATTTAAGCTATCTAGTAATTAATTTTTCCTATAGAAAAATTTCATTTTATGTAAGCAGAATCATATACTTGCAAGATCTCATAACTTCTTTGGTTGTTTTGCTTTGTCCTAAGACAAGGCCTTATAGCCCAGGCTGGTCTCAAATAACAGGATCCAAGTACTGGAGTTACAGTTCTGTGCTGTGCCCAGCTCACGTCACCTTTAAATTTGCTCATTGCTGGAAAGTAGTTCTTACCACCAGAAAGAAGTTATATTCAGGAATACTAATAAACCTTGTATTACTCATCCTGCATAGTACACTAAGACAATTTATACAGAAAAAATGCCAGAATCAGTTTTTACAGATTAAAGGTTAGAAAATTTAATTCAATTGAATACTTTTGTTCATAAAAATTCTTTGTTTAATAAAATACATCTTAGCTGTAAGAAATTAATCAGATTCTCCCCCCCCCCCCCCCCAATTCATAACTGTAAACATATGTGAGGACCTTTGGAACTAAGCAGGGTGGGGTTAGACTAAGGTCACTCAATCACATGACTCTTCTCTTCCCTGGAGACCATGGAGTAGTTCCAGAGATTGCCATTAGAGAGCAGCACAGTACACACCGTCAGTCACAGCTCTTAACATTGCTCCCACTAAGGCTGGAATTATCTCAGTCTCTTTCTCTCTCTCCTCTCTCTCCTCTCTCCTCTCTCCTCTCTCCTCTCT